>NC_064580.1:71150931-71466431 GCF_937001465.1 Orcinus orca
AGGAAAACGGAGCTGGGGGAATCAGGCTCCCAGGATTCAGACTACACTACAAAGCTACAGTAATCAAGACAGTATGATCCTGGCACAGAAACGGAACTATAGATCAATGGAACAGGATAGAAAGCCCAGAGATAAACCCACACACATATGGTCACCTTATCTTTGATAAAGGAGGCAAGGATATAAAATGGAGAAAAGACAGCCTCTTCAGTAAGTTGTGCTAGGAAAACTGGACTGCTACATGTAAAAGAATGAAATTAGAACACTTCCTGACACCACATACCAAAATAAAGTCAAAATGGATTAAAGACCTAAATATAAGACCAGACACTATAAAACTCTTAGAGGAAAACATAGGCAGGACAGTCCATGACATAAATAACAGCAAGATCCTTTTTGACCCACCTTCTAGAAAAATGGAAATAAAAACAAAAATAAACAAGTGAGACCAAATGAAACATAAAGCCTTTTCCACAGCAAAGGAAACCATAAACAAGATGAAAAGACAACCCTCAGAATGGGAGAAAATATTTGCAAATGAAGCAACTGACAAAGGATTAATCTCCAAACTATAGAAGAATCTCATGCAACTCAGTATCAAAAAAAAAAAAAAACCAACAATAACAATGTAATCCAAAAATGTGCAGAATACCTAAAAAGACATTTCTCCAAAGAAGATATACAGAATGCCAACAAACACGTGAAAGTATGCTCAGCATCACTAATTATTAGAGAAATGTAATGCAAAACTATTATGAGGTATCCCCTCACACTGGTCAGAATGGTCATCATCAAAATACCTACAAACAATAAATGCTGGAGAGCATGTGGAGAAAAAGTAACCCTCTTGCACTGTTGGTGGGAATGTAAATTGATCCAGACACTATGAAGAACAGTATGGCAGTTTGTAAGACAACTAAAAATAGAACTACCATATGACCCAGCAATCCCACTACTGGGCGTATACCCTGAGAAACCATAATTCAAAAAGAGTCATGTACCACAATATTCATTGCAGCTCTATTTACCATAGCCAGGACATGGAAGCAACCTAAGTGTCCATCAACAGATGAATGGATAAAGAAAATGTGGCACATATATATAATGGAATATTACTAATCCATATAAAGAAATGAAATTGAGTTATTTGTAGTGAGGTGGATAGACCTAGAGTCTGTCATACTGAGTGAAGTAAGTCAGAAAGAGAAAAACAAGTACCACATGCTAACACATATATATGGAATCTAAAAAGAAGAAAAAACTGGTTCTGAGGAATGCAGGGGCAAGACCGGAATAAAGACACAGACATAGAGAATTGATTTGAGGACACAGGGAGGGGGAAGGGTAAGTTGGGATGAAGTGAGAGAGTGGCATGGACATATATACACTACCAAATGTAAAATAGATAGCTAGTGAGGATCAGCTGCATAGCACAGGGAGATGAGCTTGGTGTTTTGTGTCCACCTACAGGTGTGCGATAGGGAGGGTGGAGGGTGATGCAGGAGGCCAGAGATATGGGGATATATGTATATGTATGCCTGATTCACTTCAGTGTAAAGCAGAAACTAACAAAACATTGTAAAGCAGTTATACTCCAATAAAGTTGTTAAATATATATATATATATACACATATATGATCAATGTAGAAGAACAACAACAACAAAAACGACACATGCATCCCAGTGTTCATTGCAGCACGATTTGCAATAGTTAATACATGGAAGCAAGCTAAATATCCAAAAATGGAGGAATGAATAAGGAAGATGTGGTCCATATATGCAATGGAATATTACCCAGCCATAAAAAGGAACGAATCTGGGTCATTTGTAGAGACGTGGATGGACCAAACAAGTATGATACAGGGTGAAATAACTCAGAAAGAGAAAAAAAATGTCATATATGTGGAATGCATATATGTGGAATATATGTGGAATATAAAAAACTGACATAGATGATCTTATTTGCAAAGCAGAAATAGAGACACAGACACAGAGATCAAATGTATCTCTTTCAAGGGGGAAGGGAGGGTGGGATAAATGGGGTGATGGGGATTAACATATATACACTATTGATACTATATTTAAAATAGTTAACAAATGAGAACCTATGGTATTGCACAGGGAACTCTACTCAGTGCTCTGCAGTTACCTAAATGAGAAGGAAATCCAAAAATGAGGGTATATAAGTGTATGTATAGATGATTAACTTTGCTGTACTGTAGAAAGAGAGTATTGTAAAGCAACTATACTCCAATAAAAATTAAAAGAAAAGAAAGAAACAAAGGGTTAAAATGAACATTTCTTTAATGTACCATTTCAGGTCAGACAGCTCCACATCAACCAAACATATGAAGTCAAGCACACATTGTGTAATACTGTATATTTGAATGAAGATATTAGTATGGAGAGATTAAACACTTCCTGCACTATGCACTGTTTTATCATTAATTGAAATTTCTCACTTATGCTCTGCAGAATTATGTGTTTTTACATTGATTTTATTGATTATTTTCTCTTGAACCTAATAAACATCTTTGCAAATGAAGGCAGTGTTGATGCTGCTATAAAATTGTTCCCCTGTGGAAAAAGTCTCCTACGGGTACAGTCATATGGTAAATTTATGTTTAGTCATTTAATAAACTGCCAAACTGTTTTACAAAATGGGTGCTTCATTGCACATTTCCACATACTATGTAAAAGAATTTCAATTTCTCCACAACCTCATAAACACTTCTTGCTGTTTCTCATTTTGTTTATAATCATGTTCTAGTGGGTATGAAGTGGTGTACATTTGTAATTCCCTAATGAGTAAAGATGTGTTTCTTTTTATGTGCTTATTGGGTATTCAAATGTTATCATCAATGGAAAACTATTAAAATGTTTGATCAGTTTTGAAAAAAAAAAAGAAAGCAGTATGATACTGGAACAAAAACAGAAATATAGGTCAATGGAACAGGATAGAAAACCCAGGAAAAAAACCCACACACTTATGGTCATTTAATTTACAACAAAGGAGGCAAGACTATGCAGGGGAGAAAAAAATTCTCTTCAATAAGTGGTGGTGGGGAAACTGGACAACTACATGTAAAAAATGAAATTAGATCATTCTTTAACACCATACACAAAAATAAAATCAAAATGGATTAAAGACATAAATGTAAGACTGGATACTATAAAACTCT
Organism: Orcinus orca; assembly: GCF_937001465.1. Classification (NCBI taxonomy): domain Eukaryota; kingdom Metazoa; phylum Chordata; class Mammalia; order Artiodactyla; family Delphinidae; genus Orcinus; species Orcinus orca. The sequence goes on from NC_064580.1 coordinate 71,154,114, forward strand.
TAGAGGAAAACATAGGCAGAACACTTTTTGACATAAATGGCAGCAATATCTTTTTCGATCCCTCTCCTAGAATAAGGAAATAGAAACAAAAATAAACAAATGGGATCTAATCAAACTGAAAGACTTTTGCACAGCAAAGGAAACCATAAACAAGCAAAAAGACAATCCGTAGAATGGAAGAAAATATTTGCAAATGATACGACTGACAAGGGATTAGTTTCCAAAATTTACCAACAGCTCATGGGTTCAATATCAAAACAACAAAAAAAAAATCAAAAAAATAGGCAGAAGACCTAAATAGACATTTCTCCAAAGAAGACATACAGCTGGCCAAAAAGCACAAGAAAAGTTGCTCAACATCACTGATTATTAGAGAAATGCAAATCAAACTTACAATGAGATATCACCTCCAACCAGTCAGAATGCCATCAGCAAAATTTCTACAAACAATAAATGCTGGAAAGAGTGTGGAGAAAAGGGAAATCTCCTACAGTGGTGGAGGAATGTAAATTTACACTGTTGGAATGTAAATTGGTATAGCCACTATGGATAACAGTGTGGAGGTTCCTTAAGAATCTAAAAATACAGCTAACATATGATCCAGCAATCCCTCTCCTGGGTATATATACAAAGAAAAACATAGTTTGAAAGTATGCATGCACCCCAACGTTCAGTGCAGTGCTTTTTACAATAGGCATGGAAGAATCTATATGTCCGTTGGTGGAGGAATTTATAAAGAATATGTTATACGTATCGAATATTATTCAACAATTATAAAAGAATGAAAGGAGCTTCCTTGGTGTCACAGTGGTTAAGAATCCGCCTGGCAATGCAGGAGACATGGGTTCAAACCCTGGTCTGGGAAGATCCCACATGCAATGGAACAACTAAGCCCCTGCACCACAGCTACTGAGCCTGCACTCTAGGGACTGCAAGCCACAACTACTGAGCCTGAGTGCCACAACTATTGAAGCCCGCTCTCCTAGAGCCTGTGCTCCACAACAAGAGGAGCCACCACAATGAGAAGCCTGCACACCACAATGAAGAGTAGCCCCCACTCACTGCAACTAGAAAAGCCCATGCACAGCAACAAAGACCCAATGCAGCCAAACATAAATACATACATACATACATTTATTTAAAAAAAAGAGAATGAAATAATGCCATTTCAAGCAACATGAATGGCTCTGGAAATTATCATACTAAGTGAAGTAAGTCAGACAGAGAAAGGCAAATATCATATGATATTGCTTATATGCAGAATCTTAAATAAAGATATAAATGAACTTATATACAAAACAGAAACAGACTCACAGACTTACAGAAGGAATTTATGGTTACCGGGGGAAAGTTGGGGGGGAGTCATAGATTGGGAGTTTGAGATTGACATGTACACACTGCTATATTTAAAATAGATAAGCAACAAGTACATACTGTATAGCACAGGGAACTCTGCTTAATAGTCTGTAATAACCTAAATGGGAAAATAATAGGTACATGTACATGTGTAACTGAATCACTTTTCTGTTCACGTGAAACTAACACAACACTGCTAGTCAACTATACTCCAATAAATACAATAAAAATTTAAAAATTGGATTGAAAACCTAATATATTTATTAGGTCAAAATATATTTAGACCTGAGATTATAAGTCTTAGAAGGGAACATAGGCAGAACACACTTTGACATAAATTGTAGCAATATTTTTATGTATCTGTCTCAAGATAAAAGAAACAAAAGCAAAAATGAACAAATGGGAACTAATTAAACTTAAAACTTTTGCACAGCAAAGGAAACAGACACAGACAAAATGAAAAAAGTAAAATCCTTCTGAATGGGAGAAAATATTTGCAAATGATATGACTGATGGGAAGTTTTCTTAAGTAATTTTTATTGGAGTATATTTGATTTACAATGTTGTGTTAGTTTCTGCTATACATCAAAGTGAATCACTTATACATACACATATATCCACTCTCTTTTAGATTCTTTTCCCATATAGCTCATTACTGAGTATTGAGTAGAGTTCCCTGTGCTATACAATAGGTCCTAATGAGAGATTAATATCCATAATATATAAAAAGCTCATGCAACTCAATATCAAAAAATATAAAGCCATATTTTAAAATGGGTTGAAGACTTGAATAGACTATTTTCCAAAGAAGATATACAGAGGGCCAATGGGCACATGAAAATATGCTCAACATTGCTAATCATCAGAGAAATGCAAGTCAAAAACCACAAGGAGAACTAGCATAGGAACTAACAAGTCCACTGCTGTGTATATAACTGAAGGAAATGAGAACACTAATTTGAAAAGAAACATGCACCCCGATTTTATTAGCAGCTCTTTTACTATAGCTAAAATATGGATATATCTTAAGTACCCATCAACAGATGATTGGATAAAGGAAATGCAGTATATATACACAATGGAATATTAGTAATAAAAAGAATGAAATTTTGGCATAATCAACATGGTGGATGGACCTATCAAGTAGTATGCTTAGTTAAATATGACAGAGAAAAACAAATACTCTATTTTATCACTTGTATGTGGAATCTAAAAAAGAAAGAAAGAAAGAAAGAAATGAAATGAATATATATAACAAAACAAAAACAGACTCACAGATAAAGAGAACAAACTAGTGATTACCAGTTGGGGAAGAGAAGGAGAGAGAGGTGAAATTAGAGTATGGTGTTAAGAGACCCAAAGTACTATGTACAAAACAAGCAACAAAGATATATTGTATAGCAAAGCAAATATAGCTATTATTTTGTAATAGTTTTATATGGATTATAATCTGTAAAAATATTGAATCACTATGTTGTACACCTGAAACTAATATAATATTGTAAATCAACCACACTTCAATAAAAAGTAACTGTTATGAAGATTTCATTTTCTGTGGAACAATTATATATGGTATTGTGTTTTTAATTTCAGTTTCAGCATGTTTGTAATTATATAGAAATGTGATTGATTTGTGTGTGTGTGTGTGTGTGTGTGTGTGTGTGTGTTGATCTTGTATACTGCAAACTTGAACTCATTTAGTAAATGAAATCTTTTTCAGACTATGCCTCTGGTCACCATATAGCTGAAATATACAATGCTCAGGAAAAAGCCTGAGGTCCTTGGGGGTTACTTAATTTTGAAGTGGACACAAGGCCATTGTTTGCTTATTAATTCTTTTAGACCTTCAGCAAACAGCTGGGAGATGTTGCCACAGAAGAGGTTCTTTATCTGTTTTTAAAAATCTGTGATATCTGTTTTAACTAGCCTACTTTTATGTAAAACAGATCAAGTTTAATGATGGAGAAATGATTTGAGGTCAGCATTTCATAGGGAAATTGATATTAATTCAGGGATGACTTGTTAAGAAATCCCTCATTTACTAGCTCACAGAAAATTAAGTGGTTTGGGGGTTTAGAACTGAAATTTAAGTTGTAAATAATCTCAGAAATTATAGAATGTGCAGAAGCCACTTTCGAGAAAATGTGTGGCCAAAATGGTCCTTTCCAGCAACCAACCCAAAATAGCACAAGACGAAAGCTTCTCCTTTATATATTTCTTCTTATGCCCTTTTCCCTCAGAAGAGTACTTCATTTTATTTTTCCAGGTCCCTAATTTTGATTCAGAACCACGTCTTTGTTTAAGGGTTTATGTAGATAAGCCACGATTTTGTCAATCTCGATTTTGTCTAAGAAGTAAGATCAACTTCTAATTTTCAATGTTAAATCCCACTCTCTGCTCTCTCCTGCAGTATTCTCAAGATGACTGCACCAAGTTATGTCCCACTCTGGGTCAGACATTCTCAGTAAACCTAGTAAGTAACTGTTCCTGCACTTGCTTCATGTTATGGCGTTAAATGCTGGAGAGAACAGAGGGGAATCCCAGATTGTCATTGTCATTGTCTCTGGCTTTTTCTACCCAGTTCTGTGAAGCATCTGGAGTCCTCCTGGTATAGCCAAGGACTCCTGTGTTCAGCCTTTGACTCGAGCAAAATTAATCCACATGGTCACATTTCCATAACCATTTGAAGGAGATCTGAATGCTTCTCCATGCAGCAAGATCTAACACTGCAAGCGTAAATGAAATTGGTACCTTTGTCACTAATTGGTAAATAATACACTGAAGCCAGAGGAAAAACTCAGATGCCTTGGGAGAGACAGACAGGAAATGTACATCAACAGAACAGGCCTGCATGGGACAGGAGAGAAGAGTGGGGTCTGAGGGGAACTTACAATATGACCTCACCTAAAGTCACCAAATTTAAAAACAAATTTTAAGGTGTTGAATAGGACTAGGGAAAAATAAAAACAAACACCTGCTATCTAAATGTGTTTGCAAGACCACTAGAATAAAACCTCTAGATGGTGGTTCAAACTGCATAGGGGCAAAAGACACTTAAAATTTCAGATATTGTCTGTATGAAGGTCTGCACAGATAACCAAATCTCAGACCAGTGAGCTGGTGAATAACTACTAGTTAGCCTCAGGAAAGATGGCTTAATGACTCCTCTTACTTTGGATGGTACCCAAGCTTCTGATACTACATTAGATGCTGAATTCAAAGGATTACCTTTTAATTCAAGCAGATATTTATTAAAACTACTTTTCTGAGAAACATATTTATGTGCGTTATAAACAAGAACACTTCTTAACATTAAAAAATTTGAACTTAAAAAATATGTAAAATGTTCAAGAAATGTAAACAGGAGTTTTCATCTCGCTTTACTTATGGTTATGTAAGCACCTTAAATATCAACACAGATCACAGACAAGCCCATTTACGTTCACAGGAATTCTCGGTCCCATTTACCATCACATCAAAAAAGAATAAAATACCTAGGAATAAACTTACCTAAGGAGGCAAAAGACCTGTACTCCAAAAACTATAATATGTTGATGTAAGAAATCCAAGATGACACAAACAAGAATTCTCTAAATAAGAAAAAAAATCAAAAATTGTTTCCAAAATTAAAATGTTACTTTTTGGCAGCTGAAGTAATATTTGTAACTAGAAATACTGAAGGATAATATGTATTACATATAGGTAAATTGTCCACAGAGTTGAAGCTTTTTTTTTCTTAAGAAGCAACTTTAAAATGTTCATAATCTAATATTTCCAGTAGACACTTTTCTACAGGTTTCTGAGTTTTTCTGTTTGAAGATAGGGACATGAAATTAGATTTTCTTGATGATTCACATTCACATTAGAAACATATGTAATTCTTCAGCATTTCTTGTAATGTTTTCTTTTTTTCTTTTTTTTCTTTTTTTTTTTATGAGTGGGGGATGGGGGAGATCTAGTTGCCTAGGAGCATACTTCCATCTGTGTTAGCTATTCATGAAGAGGATGTGTTCAGGGATTTACTTTTTTAACTTTCTATTTTATATTAGAAACTGAAATTAAAAACACAATGCCATACACAATTGTTCCACAGAAAATTAAATACTTAGGTATGCACTCAACAAAGCATCTATAGGATTTGTATGCTTAATGAAATCAAGGAAGACCTAAATAAGTGGAGAGGCATACCGTGTTCATGAATTGGAAGATTCAACATAGCAATGATGCAGTTCTTCTCCAATTGATCTATATGTTGAGCGCAGTTCCTATGATAAACCTCCTGGGATGTTCATAGACATAGACCAGCTTATTCTAAAATGTAAATGGACAAGCACGGACCTTAAAATGACTAAATCCTGAAAAAAGAATACAATGAAATGAATTACTTGTCTGATATGCAGTCTTACTATATAGCCCGGTCATCAAGAAATAATGTTATTGGTGGAGGGATCAGCTCATAGAGCAATGGAACAAAAATAGACTCACACAAATATAGAAGAAACATACCTCAACATAATGAAGCACATATACGACAAACTCACAGCTAACTTTATACTCAATGAAGAAAAATTGAAAACTGTTCCACTAAGATGAGGAACAAGACAAGGGTGCCCACCCTTTCCAATCTTATTCAACGTACTACTGGAAGCCTAGCTAGAGCTAACAGGAAAGACAAAGAAATAAAATGTATCCAAATAAGAAAGGTGAGATTAAAATTGTTATTTGCTTATATGATTTTAGGTATAGAAAATAACAAAGGCTAAAAAAAGCTGTTGGAACTAATCAACATATTTAGTAAAGTTGCAGGATATAAAATCAATGTACAAAAAAAATCAATGTACAGAAAACAGTTGCATTTCTATACACTAATATTTAAACATCAGAAGAAGAAATAAAGAAAATGATCCTATTCAAAGATGCAAGAGGGGGCTTGCCTGGTGGCGCAGTGGTTGAGAGTCCGCCTGCTGATGCAGGGGATGCGGGTTCGTGCCCCAGTCCGGGAGGATCCCACGTGCCATGGAGTGGCCGGGCCCATGAGCTGTGGCTGCTGAGCCTGCGTGTCCAGAGCCTGTGCTCTGTGGCGGGAGAGGCCACAACAGTGAGAGGCCCTCGTACTGCAAAAAAAAAAAGAAAAAAAAAGATGCAAGAGGGAAGAGATATAGGGATATATGTAATATGTATAACTGATTCATTTTGCTATAAAGCAGAAACTAACACACCATTGTAAAGCAATTATACTCCAATAAATATGTTAAAAAAAAAGACTCTTACATCCAGAACAAGTCAGGAATTATTACATTTGAAAGTTTTCATTGCATACCTTGGGGATTTTGGTCTTGTGTGAATTAAATAAAAATGTACATTTTCATATTAAAAAATAACATTAAAAACAATAAAATACCTGGAAATAAATATAAACAAGTAATTGAAAGGTATGTACAATGCAAAATACAAGACTATGTTAAAATAAATTGAAGAAGACACAACCAATTGGAAAGACATCCCATGTTCATGGATTTAAAGAATTAATATTGTTAAAATACCCATATGACACAAAACCATCTATGGATTCAATGCAATCCCTATCAAAATTCCAATGGCATTCTTCACAGAAGTAGGAGAAACAATCTTAAAATTTCTATGGACCCACAAATCACCTCAAATAGGCAAAACAATCCTGAGAAAAAAGAACAAAGCAGGAGTAATCACACTTCCCGATTTCAAACCATACTACAAAACTATAATAATTTAAATAATATAGTACTGGCATAAAAATAGTCATGTAGAACAGTAGAACAGAATAGAGAAATGAAAATTAAGTCCTCCCGCATATACAGTCAATTGCTATTTGATAAAGGAGCCAGGAATATCCAGGGGAAAGTGTAGTATCTTCAACAAATGGTATTGAGAAAACTTGATAACCACATGTAGAAAAATGAAACTGGACCCATATCTTACACCACTCACAACAATACATTCAAAATGGATCAAAGCCTTAAACATAAAACCTGAAATCATAAAACTCATAGAAGAAAACATAGGGAAGGAGCCTCTTGACACTGATCTTGTCAAAGATTTTTTTGGATATGACAATATAAGCACAAATAATGAAATAAAAACATCAATAAGTGGGACTACATCAAAGTTAAAAGCTTCTGCACAGCAGAGGAGACAATCAAGAAAATGCAAAAGCATTCTACAGAAAAGGAGAAAATTTTAGAGACCACATATTGTTAATGGGCTAATATTCAAAACATATAAAGAACTCCTAAAATTTAATAACAACCCTCCCCCTAAATCCAATTTAAAATGGGCAGAGGAACTAGACTTTTTTCCAAAGAAGACATCCAAATGGCCAACAGGTATATGATAAGGTGCTGAGCATTACTAATCATTAAAGAAATGCAACTGAAAACGAGTATGAGATATCACTTCACACCTGTAAGACTGGCGACATCAAGAAAACAAGAGATAATAAGTGTGGAGGAGGATGCGGTGAAAAGCTAACCCTTGTGCACTGTTGGTGAGATTGTAAACTGGTTCAGCCACTATGAGGAACAGTATGGAGATTCCTCAAAAATTAAAAATATATCTACCATATGATCCAACAATCCTACTTCTGGGTACATATAAGCAAAGGAAATGAGAACAGGTTACCGAAGAGACATATGTGATTCCATGATTTTTGCAGCATTATTCACAGTAGCCAAGGTATTGGAACAACCTAATTGTCTATCAATAAATGAATGAACAAGGAAAAGGTGGTTTATACATACAATGAAAACTGTTCAGCCATGAGAAAAAGGGATATTCTGCTACTTACAAGAACATGGATAGAACTTGGGGATATTATACTGAGATAAGTCAGACAGTGAAAGACAAATACCATATGATATCTCTTATATGTGAAAGTAAAGAAATTGTAATTGTACAAACAGTAGTAAAATGATGTTTACCAATGTCTGGGGGTGGTGGAATGGAATAGATATGCTTAAGGCTACATACTTGCAATTAGTAGATAAATAAGTCCTGGAGACCTAATACACAGTACAGTGATTATAGACAACAAAGCTGTGTTATAAACAGTTTCATAGATCTTAATTTTTCTCAATACTAGAAGAAATTATAACTTTCTGACATGATAGAATTAACAAACATCACAATGGCAATTATATTGCAATATAAATATATCAAATCTATATATTGTACACAGTAAACTTATACTATATTGTATGTCAAATATATCACAATTAAAACGTAGCAAGAAGGGGGCAAATTAATATTTATTTCAGTAAATATGATTTTTAAAAATTAAAATGAAGTACTGAAAAAAGTTTTTCCTTTTTAAAACATAAAGGTCCCTCTTTTCAAACAGTTTTACTTTTAAAAATTCAACACATTTTACATTCACATTCACAGATGCAGGATAAATGGGGTCTTCCAATGTTCCATGAATTAAATATTTTCAAGACAAATAAGATAATTGGTCTGGTTTACTTGAGAGTCATGTACTTTTAAAATGAGCCTGACTTATGCAATGAGATGACTAAAATTGCTGTTCTATTAAAAGTAATTTCTGGATATGGCTATTTTTCCAATTGTGATGTTTCTTTAGTGCCTCTTTCCTTGATCATATATAAACTTTGATTGCATTTCTCTGAACCTGAAACACAACAATTTTTTGATTTCCCATAAAATATAGATCCATTTTTCCTCCTTGATATAACTGCAGAATTTAAGGTAAATGTATAAATAAATACATTAATTAAAACATGGAAAGATGTCTTGAACCTAAGAGCATTGTGTTCAATCATTAAACACACAGAAGCAGCAAATTGCATAGAAAAAAATAGGAATTAAGCAGAAGTTTTTGTAAAATGTTAGATTCTTTTCTACTCGCATCAGCCACAAATGGCATCAAGCAAGGTACTTTTCAGACAGATATTATGAGCACCACTTACCAAGATAGGTGTTGAAGAACTGCTGAGTAAGTCAGGGGCCCTCAAGGTCCAAAGTTATGAATATAGCAGTTAAGTGAGCTCACCCTGGATTTTATAAGCCAATAGGTATAGTAAAATTGGAAAGGGAATACATTTATAACATACAATTAGCAAAGTCTCCATTTAAAAAAACTCTGACATTTTTTTAAATATAAATGTGAGGGTGTAAAATTAAAACATATGTTAAAAGAAATTATTTCTCTATTCAGCCCAGTGGAAAATAAACCTGTCTTATTTTTTTCTTTTTATATATAAAATAATAGTTTAATTGCCTACAGTTTAATATTGTTGATTTTTAAAAATCTTTATACTTTGGAAAACTTTTACTCATATACACACCTATAGCAATTTTGAAAGAGCAAACAAAATGAAAAAGGGACATTCTGTTTTTATGCGAATCCACTCAGCTTTATAGGAAATCTATCCTAGTTCTGTGATTTGAGGATCTGCACAAACACACACAAAAAAAATCAAGTGGAGATATGATAAAAACTAAAAGAGTGACAAGAACATGCAAAAAAATTAATCACTGCAAACTGTGAACTCATTGTCATCAAAAGAATTAGATGGCAGAAGAAAACAATGGCATTTAGCTGACAAAAGCAACTATGGCAGGATGGCTTTAAAATCCCTAATTTCTTATGTCACAAAAAGAATTGAAATTAAACACCTCTTGGGAATGTTTGTTTTATAAGCCCCAAGGCAGCATATATGAGTTAAAAAAATCAGTTATAGTATTCATTGACCAAAACATCACATATTTATTTATTTAACAATCTTCTGTCCCTTACAAGGTAACTTGTAGGTATATATGTGCAATGTCACTACTAATCATAAAGGGGAAAGGGTCCAAAAGAGCAAATTGATTTTTATACATGTTTGTATAACTACAGTGAGTTTAAATGTAAGGATCAAACTCTATGTGATCGTCTCTATGTATGTATGTGTGTATATGTATGTGTATACTCATGTACACACATACATACATACAGACAGACAGACATACAGAGGAAGGGAGAACACGTGGGGTTTGGAGTTTTGTTTTCTGAGACTTATGACAGTTCAATATATATTTTTTAAAACAGCTGTAAATGAAAGCTGAGTATTCATTTCTGCACCTGAGTTTAATTTGCTTTCTTCATTGGTTTCGTAGAGAGGGTGTTCTCTTATAAATGGATCACCCATATGGCTTTGGTTTAACTAGACTATGAGGTGATTACTGTAGAATGAGTGTCCTGCCTCTTTGAAATTCTAGCCCACTTCCCTGGTGTTTGGAGAGGTGTTAAACTTCCTGAGGAATCTCACACCATTAACTTATATGTGTATATGTGATAATGTGTGATTGTGTGTGTGTGTGTACATGTGTGTGTGTGTTTGTAATATGTATTTATGCTGTGGGGGGTAGGAGAAAGACAGTAGAAACAGAAAAGTTTGTATTTTGCATATTCCATACTTTTATGTGGCTTGTATTATCTAAATATTCTATATGAAAATAGCCCCAGAGGTGTTTTCTGTACTCCTAGGACAAAATTACTATTTATATCATCTTCATCATCATCATTACCATTATTACTGTACCTAACATTTATTAAGTAACTAATTATGTGTCAAGTGCTGTAACTGACTATTTTCTTTAATACAAAAACACGCTAATGAGTGAAATACTATTACAGTCTTCACTTTACAGATGAGGAAATAGATTAGACCTAGGATGGCTAGGCAATTTATTCTAAGCCATACGGCTAATAATTTGTGGAACTAGGATTCATACTCAGGTCTGTCTCACAGGAGAGCCTGTACTCATACCTCTTCTCCTATACATTGTAACCAGTTTTACATATGCAGAAGACAATGAGATATTCTTATCTATGTCAGTATGAAAATTAAATAAATATTTAGCAGTTAAATAAATATTGAATAAATGGCAGACTGAAAAAAATTGGCTTCTTAATGGGGAAATTTTACTGAATTATTTGCCAGTCATCTTTTTGGGCGAAGGAGGTTAATGTGAGAAAATAGAGCTACTGTTCTCAAGTAAGTCTTAGGAAATTTTGAAAGCTGTATTAATGTACTGAGTGCATACTTTCTAAAATGCTTTATCAAATTTCAGTTGGAGTAACTTACACTTTAGCAAAAAATATACAATATATGTTTGATGCTATTTCCCAATCACTGTGCTTCCCTGTGTCATCACGTACGCCATCAACTACTTTTGTGTGCATTTGAATACATAAATCGTGTTTTTTATACTATTCAGGACAATCTCAGGGAATAGGAACTTATTTTGATATTTCCTTTAAAAAAGTAGAAACCTGAGGAAGCTGAAATGGCAGCTTAATTTCTCTAGAATGTTTGAATATATATATATAGATAGATAGATAGATAGATAGATAGATAGATAGATAGATAGATAGATAGTAGTACGCAGGCCTCTCACTGTTGTGGCCTCTCCTGTTGTGGAGCACAGGCTCCGGATATGCAGGTTCAGCGGCCATGGCTCATGGGCCCAGCCACTCTGCAGCATGTGGGATCTTCCCAGACCAGGGCACGAACCTGTGTCCCCTGCATTGGCAGGCGGACTCTCAACCACTGCACCACCAGGGAAGCCCCTGTTTGAATATTTTTAAATTGATTTTTTGAAAAGAGTTGTTTAAACTTGTTTAATTGCTTACATGTAACTGCCCTTCATTAATCAGTAATTTAATATATTTCTTGTGGTTTTAGCTATCAAAACTATAGATTTGTGAATCATATTTCTAGCCCTGATTTCTGCCCTGGGTTTCAAGTTGTTGCCTGAATCTATGCACATGAGTATCCTAGTGATGCCTCAAACCTAATAAATCTTAAACTGAACCACTTATTTATCCGCTCTCAAACTTGATTTTCTATTTCTATTTCAAATTTTAGTTAATGACACCATCATTCTGTCCACACTCCTCATCTCCACATCCTGTACATCACCAGGCTCTATAAATTTTTCATCCTAAATGTCCAAAAATTATTATCCTCCTCTTAGTCCAAATTACCACTGCCCTATCTAGCCATCAACTACTCTAGACATTTTCAATACCCTCCTAACTCGTCACCTTTGCCTTCATTCTTGCCATCCTTAAACTCCTCTTCCTTTAGTGCAGTCGTAGTAAATCTCTGAAGTCAATGGAAAGCTTTAAGGAGAGTTACTTTTGTCTTTCAATCAGAAATACATTATGCTCTTTCATCTCAGGATCTATGTACACAATGTATCAATGTATCCTCTGCCTAAAATGTTCCACTTTCACACACAAAACATCAGACTGCCAAGGTTCAAACACTGTGTGGCCCTTGGCAAGTTATTTAACTAACATCTTGACATCTCAGCTTCACCAGCATAAAATGAGGATGTAGTAGTACCAAACTCAAAGGAGTTTTCTCACACTAGAATATAACATCTATTAATTAAGAATTTTGTCTTGTTAACTGCTATAACAACAGCTCCTACAACAGTGAACAACACTCATTCGGTACTCAATAAACACTTGATAAAAATAAATTTACAAATAATTGAAAAATCATTTAGAGCACTGTGTACACATACTAATACTCATAATATATTAATACTAATTTTATGCATAATACATTATTATTATTATATATGATGTACATAAAAGTTCAGATGTCACTGCCTCAGGGAACTGTACCTTAACTCTACCCAAAGATTAGGTTAACACATGAAAGCATGATTTAAAATTCCCCCAAATTTGATGTTAAATATAAAGAGAAAAAGCTGTATAATGTAATCAGCTCAAAAAAGTAATATTAAATACTTACTATGCACTATGTTGCCAAATTCAAGGAAATAATTTGCAGTAAAATTGTTTCAGAGGATTGACATCAGTAAAATGTCAGTGTAAGCAGCTCCATGCACCCATCTCCCCATAGAAATATTAAAAAATAAACAGAAACTATAAGAAACAACTTGGTCAAAACTATGGAAAACATTCAATAGTTTATAGCAAATAAACAAGCAATGAATCAAGAAAAAGTCAACTTAAAAATGGTAAGGGGGCTTCCCTGGTGGCACAGTGGTTGGGAATCTGCCTGCCAATGCAGGGGATACGGATTCAAGCCCTGGTCTGGGAAGATCCCATATGCCACGGAGCAACTGGGCTCGTGAGCCACAGCTACTGAGCCTGCACGTTTGGAGCCTGTGCTCTGCAACAAGAGAGGCCGTGACTGTGAGAGGCCTGCACACCGTGATGAAGAGTGGCCCCCGCTAGCCACATCTAGAGAAAGCCCTCACACAGAAAGGAAGACCCAAAACAGCCAAAAATAATTAAATTTATAAAAGAAGAAAAATGGTAAGAAAGCTTCACTAAGCTTTTTTTTTTTTTTCAAGAATTTTTACTTGACTTACTATACTCCCTCTGGCTTGGTAGGAGTCTTAAAGAGAGCAACCTGTACTCAAATTGTGGGAACATGTACTCAAATTGTGGGATCCTAGTCACTAATTCTGGGGGGAGCAGAGAATAATTTATTAAAAAAATATTGGGTAGGTTTGTTCTAAACTGTCTGGAGGCCACCTGAAAAACTGAAGGAAGACATTCATCTCTCTTTTGCCAAACTCCGAAATCACCTAAATCAGAAAAGTGTTACACGTTGCTCAAAAACATAGTAATATGTACAAACCATCTGCAGACACCTGAGATAGGATTACACTCATGACATACAGTAGCTCACCTAAATACTGGGCAGAAAAAACAGGGAGAAAAATGAAGCAAATTAAAACCATCGTGTATACAGGGAAATATAGAAAGACATGCTAATGCCCAGGTCAACATGGAAGCTCAGAAAAATCTGAGAAGACCTAAAGTTTTCACCTTGGGCTGAACAATTTGCAAGACAAATAGAACACTACAACCTTCAACAATTAAGAAACTAAATGAAACCCAGGGAACAGGAGAATTTGACTTTCAGTGTTACCACCTTGTAATATTTAAATGTTCAATTATTAACAAAAAATATATAAGGAATACAAATAAATAAGAAAACATTTGTTATTTAGAAAATGAAAAAAAAAAAACTAATTGACATAACTCATCCCTGAGGAAGCCCAGGCACTGGACTTCCTAGATGAAGATTGTACATCAAGTGTCTTTATCCCTCAAAGAGCTAAAGGTAAACAAGGACAAAGACCTAAAGGAAACCAGGAAAAAATTATGTATGAGCAAAATTAGAATATTAATAAAGGAATACAAATTATAAAAATAAAACAAATAGACATTCCTGAGCTAAAAAATATAGTAATGGATAAAAAAAATTGTTACAGGAGTTCAATAGCAGATTTGAGCAGGAAAAATAATTAATATAATAGAAGATATGACAATTAAATTTATACAGCATGAGGAGCAAAACTTTTTTAAAAGTATGAAGAAATGTGACAGAACCTGTGGAACTCCATCAACAGTCATTGCTGAAAGAAAACAAAGAGAAAGGATTAGAGGGAATATTCAAATAAATAGTGTCCTAAAACTTCTCAAATTTGGAAAGATGCAAAGATAAACATGTAATAATGTCAACAAAGTCCAAGTAAATTAAACTCAAAGAATTTCAGAAGGAAAAACATTATACTTAAACTGTTGAAAGCCAAAGGAAAAAATTCTTGAAAGCAGCAAGAGGGAACACTTTATGTACAAGGGATCCTCAATGAGATTAATATTCTATTTCCCATCAGAAATCATGGAGTTTAGAAGGTAATGTGATGACATATTTAAAGTGTTTCAAGAAGAAAACTGCAAATCAAAAATTCTATATTAGAAAAACTATTCTAAAAAGTGAACTAATACATCCACAGATAAACAAAATTGAAGGAGTTTGTAACTATTACATGTGACTTACAAGAGATCTAAATAGAGTCCTTCAGGTTGAAATAAAACAATAGATGGTAGCTGAAAAATGTATAAAGAAAAAGAAACATACAAGAGATCAATGAAACTAAAAGATGATTCTTTGAAAATATATACAAAATTGATAAATCTTTAGCCAGACTCCTCAAGAAAAAAAAGGAGAGGACTCAAATCAATAAAGTCAGAAATAAAAAAGGAGAAGTTACAACCAACACCACAAAAATACAAAGGACCATAAGAGACTTCTGCAAGCAACTATATGTGAATAAAATGGACAAACTAGAAGAAATGGACAAATTCTGAAAAGGGTACCATCTACCAAGACTGAACCAAAAAGAAATAGAAAATTTGAACAGACCAATTGCCAGTAATGAAATTGAATCAGTAACTAAAAATTCAATAAACAAGAGTCCAGAACCAGATGGCTTCAAAACTGAATTCTACCAAACAGTTTGAGCATAATTAACACCTATACTTTCAAACGATTCATAAATATTGCATAGGAAGGAACATTTGCAAACTCATTCTATGAGGCCAGATTCACCCTGACATCCAAACCAGACAAAGATATCAGAGAAAACAAAATTATAGGCCAATATAACTGAAGAACATAAATGCAAAAATACTCAACAAAATATTAGCAAACTGAATCCAATGATACATTAAAAGGATAATACATCTTAAGCAAGTGGGATTTATCCCAGGGATGCAAGGATTTTTCAGTATCCACAAATAAATCAGTGTGATGCACCACATCAACAAATTTAATAAAAACCATCTGACCATCTCAATAGATGCCGAAAAAGCTTTTTGACAAAATTCAACACACATTTATGATAAAAAACCCTCCAGAAAGTGGACATAGAGGGAAATTACTCAACATAATAAAGGCCATATAGGACAAAGTTACAGCTAACATCATACTCGAAGGTGAAAAGCTGAAAGCATTTCCTCTAAGATCAGGAACAAGAAAAAGATGGCCAGTCTTGCTGCTTTTATTCAACATAGCTGTGGAAGTCCTAGCCATGGCAGTCAGAGAAGAATAAAAAAAGGAATCCAACGTGAAAAAGAAGAAGTAAAACTGTCACTGTTTGCAGATGACATAGTACTACACAATGTAAACCCTAAAGATGCTATGAGAAAACTATTAGAGCTTATCAATGAATTTTCTAAAGTTGCAGGATACAAAATTAATACACAGAAATTTGTTGCATTTCTATACACTAACAGCAAACTATCAAGAAGAGAAATTAATGAAACAATGTCATTTACCACTGCATCAAAAATAATAAATTACCTAAGAATAAACCTACCTAAGGAAATAAATGAACTTTACTCAGAAAACTATAAGACACTGAAGAAAGAAATTGAAGAGGATATGAACAGATGAAAAGAGATAACGTGTTCTTAGATAAAAAGAATCAATATTATAAAAATGACCCTAAAACTCAAGACAATCTACAGATTCAAATCAATCCCTACCAAATTACAAATGGCATTTTTCACAGAACTAGAGTAAATAATTTTAAATTGTATATGGAAACAAGAAAGACTTGAATAGCCAAAATAAACTTGAGAAGGAACAAAGGTAGAAGAATAAAGCTCCCTGTATTCAGACTATACTACTAAGCTACAGGAAACGACACCCTATGGTTCTGGCACAAAATCAGAAAAATAGATCAATGGAACAGGATAAAAAATCAAGAACTAAACCCACACACTTATGGTCAATTAATCTATGACAAAGTAGGCAAAAATATACAATGGAGGAAAGACAGTCTCTTCAATTAGTCATGCTGGGAACACTGGGCATCTACATGTAAAAGAATGAAATTTGAACATTCTCTAACCCAAATAAAAATAAATGCAAAATGGATTAAAGACCTAAATATAATACTGGATACCTTAATACTCCTAGAGGAAAACATAAGCAGAATATTCTTACATAAATCACAGTAATATTTTTTTGGATCTGTCTCCTAGTGTAATGGAAACAAAGCAGAGATAAACAAATGGGAACTGATTAAACTTAAAAGCTTAAAAGACAACCTAAGAATTGGACAAAATATTTGTAAACAATGCAACTGACAAGGGATTAATTTTCAAACTATACAAAAAACTCATACAGCTCAATATCAAACAATCAAAAAATTGGCAGAAGACCTAAATAGAAATTTCTCCAAAGAAGACATATGGATGGCCAAAAAGCACGTGAAAAGATGCTCAGTGTCACTAATTATTAGAGAAATGCAAATCAAAACTACAGTGAGGTATAACCTCACACTGGTCAGAATGACCATCATCAAAATGTCTACAAATAATAAATGCTGGTGAGGGTGTGGAGAAAAAAGAACCCTCCTACACTGTTGGTGAGAATATAAATTGGTGCTCCCACTATGGAGAAGAGTATTCAGTTCCTTGAAAAAATACTGAAAATAAAGTTACCATGTGATCCTGCAATCCAACATCTGTATACATTCCAAGAAAACTCTAATCTGAAAAGATTCATGAGCCCCAATATTCATAGAAGCAGTATTTACAATAGGCAAGATATAGAAGCCACCTAAATGTCCTTTGACAGAGGAATGAATAAAGAAGAAATGGTATATATATACAACGGAATACTACTCAGCAATAAAAAAGAATGAAATAATGCCAGTTAAAGCCATATGAATGGACCTAGAGATTATCATACAAAGTGAAGTAAGTCAGACAGAGAAAGACAAATATATATCACTTGTATATGGAATCTTAAAAAGTGATGTACATAAAGTTATTTACAAAAGAGAAATAGACACAGACACAGAAAACAAATTTATGGTTATTAAAGGGGGAAGGGGAGGCAAGGGGTAAATTAGGGATTTGGGATTAACTGATAAACACTATGATATACAAAATATATAAACAGCAAGCACCTACTGTATAGCAAAGGGAACTATATTTACTATATTGTAATCACCTGAAATGGAAAAGAATCTGAAAAAGAAGATATATATGATGTATGTATACATATAACCAAATCACTTTGCTGTACTCCTGAAACATTGTAAATCAACTATACTTCAAATTTAAAAAAAAATCACCAAAAAAAGAAAATCAGACAATTTAATCAATACACTGCGTAAACAGAATGAAGAGAAAAAATGGTTATCTTGATGCAGAGAAACCTTTTGACAAAATTCAATATAATTTCATAATAAAATTGTTAACTAAATAGAATGGGAATACATCAATATAATTAAGGACATATATGAGAAACACAGAGCTAACATCACACTCAATTGTGAAAGGCTGAGACATCTTTTTCTAGTATTAGGAAAAAGAAAAGGTTGTGCACTTTAGCATCATCTAAATGTAGTACTTTAAGTCCTTAATAGAGAATTTAGGCAAGAACAAGAAATAAGCGTGACCAAATTGCAAGGAAAAAGATAAAATTATATTTATTTGTAGACAACATAATCTTATATGTAGAAAAATCTAAAGATTAAACAATTGTTAGAATAAACAGTCTCATCAAATTTGCAGGAAACAAAATCAATACTCACATTAGTTATGCTTCTATATCAAACCAATAAAATATATAGGAATAAATTTAACCAAGGAAGTAAAAGATTTGTACACTGAAATCTACAAAATGCCTCTGTAAAAAAAAATAAAGAAGACACAAATAAACAAAAAGGCCTTCCATGTTCATGGATTAGAAGACAATACTGTTAAGATGTCAATACTACATACAGAATCTATAGATTCAATGCAATCCTTATTAAAATCCAATAATATTTTTTGGAAAAAATCCATCCTAAATTTAGGTGGAATTATAAGAAATCTCAAATAGTCAAAATAACCTTGAAAAATAAGAAAAAAATTGGAGGTCTCAGCCTTCTTAATTGCAAAACTTAATACGAAGTAATGATAATCAAATGTCTGATACTTACATTAAAACATATATAGACACCAATGGAGTAGTAAAGAGCAACCCACCACATGTTCCTGTATATGCCCAAGTGATTTTTGACAAGAGTGCCCATATAAATAAATGAGGAAAGGGCTGTCTTTTTAAACAACAAAAGAGAATAAATCAGTAATCAAAAACTAACCTCACAGGGCTTCCCTGGTGGCGCAGTGCTTGAGATTCCACCTGCCGATGCAGGGGACACGGGTTCGTGTCCCGGTCCGGGAAGATCCCACATGCCATGGAGCGGCTGGGCCCGTGAGCCATGGCCGCTAAGCCTGCGCGTCCGGAGCCTGTGCTCCACAATGGGAGAGGCCACAACAGTGAGAGGCCTGCGTACCGAAAGAAAAAAAAAATCACCTCACAAGAACAACAAAAAGCTCCAGAACCAGATGGCTTCAGTGGTAAATTTTACCAAATATTTAAAGACTTATCACCAATCTTTCTCAAACTCCTCCAAAAAATAGAGGAGAGACAATTCCTAATTCCGTTCATAAGGATAGCATTACACTGATGCCAAAGCCAGACAAGGCATCACAAGAAAAGATATACCAATATTTTTTATAAATATAGATGCAAAAATCCCCCACAATATACTAGCAAACATAATCCAACAGCATATTGAAAAGATTATACACCGTGTCCAAGTGGGATTTATCCCAGGAATGCAAGGTTGGTTAATCATAAGAAAATCAATGTAACACAGTACATTAATAGAATGAACAGGAAAAAAATGATTATTTCAAATGATAATAAAGGTCATTTGAAAATATCCACACCCTTTCACAATAAATATACTCAGAAAATTAAGGGGAAAAAAAACTTCCTCAATAGGATAACGGGGATATATGTAAACTCATAACAAACATCAGACTTGATGTTGAATGACTGAAACATTTCTTCTAAGGTCAGGGACCATACAAACATTCCACTTTTACTATTGTTATTCATCACTGTACTGGAAGTTCTAGCCAGAAAAACTAGAAAGTAAAAGAAATAAAAGGCATCACATTTGAAAAGAAAGAAGGAAAATTGTCAGTGCAGATGACATGATCCTACAGAAAGATAATCCCAAAAAAATTACTAAAAGGATACTAGAGTGCAGAAATGAATTATGCCTAGAGGAAAGCACAAAATCAATGCAAAAATAAGTTTTATTTCTGTATAGAAATGAGGAATGAAATGTATAAAAAGATTAAGAAAGTAGTTGTATTTACAATTGTATGCAAAATATCAAACTAGCAAGGAATAAATATAGCAACAACCTCAAAAAAGTTGAAAGATTTGTGAACTGAAAAGAAATATTTCTGAAAAAAATATTTAAAACCTATAGAAATGGAAAGAGATCCCATGTTCATGAAATGGGAAACCTAATATGGTGAATATGTCAATACTACCCAAAACAATGTATTGATTTACTTAAATATATATGAAAATCTTAATAATTGTTTTGCTAAAATTTGAAAAACTGATCTTAAAATTCCTATGGAATCACAAGCAACCACAGATAGCCAAAACAACTTTGAAAAAGAAAAGAAGTGGAATATTCACAGTCTCCAATATCAAAATTACCTCAAAATGGGACTTCTCTGGTGGCACAGTGGTTAAGAATCCACCTGCCAATGCAGGGAGCATGGGTTCAAATCCCTGCTCCAGGAAGATCCCATATGCCATGGAGAAAATAAGCCCATGTGCCACAACTACTGAGACCATGTGATGAAACTACTGAAGCCTCTGTGGCTAGAGCCCGTGCTCTGCAACAAGAAAAGCCACTGTAATGAGAAGCCCATGCACTGCAATGAAGAGTAGCCCCCACTTGCCGCAACTAGAGAGAGCCCTCGTGCAGCAATGAAAACCAAATGCAGCCAAAAAATATATATATTTTTTAATTACCTCAAAGACATTGTAATCAAAACAGTATGGTATTTGCATTTTGCTAGACATATAGAATGGAATAGAAATGAGAATCCATAAATAAACTGATATATCTAATATATAGTTATAAAATATAAAAATCTAGTTTATTTTCATGGTACATTTTTATTGTTATACAATATACATAAATTACAGTTTTAACCATTTTTAATTGTAAAGTTCAGTAGCATTGAGTACATTCACAATGATGGCCAACCACTATACAACTTCAAAATATTTTATTATTCTGAACTGGAATTCTTTACATATTACACAATAACTACATATTATTATCTCTTCCTTCCAACTCCTGATAACCTCTATTCTCTAAGGTACCCACATAATTATCTTGAGGTCTCTATGACCTTGACTATTATAGATACCTCATATAGGTGAAATAATACAATATTTGTCCTTTAGTGTCTGGGTTATTTCACTTAGCATGATTATATGTTGTATCATGCATCACAATATTATTCCTTTTTAAAGCTTAAAAGTATTCTATCTGTGCATATACCATATTGTGTTTATCCATTCATTCATTGATGGGCATTTGGGTTAATTATATCTTATGGCTCTAACAAACAAAGCTGCTATAAACATGGGTTTGCAATTATTTTGGAGGCCCCACTTTAAATTCTATTGCCTATATAACTTCAGATGGAATTGATGTATAATATGGTACACTATGCTTTATTTTCTGAGGAATTGTCATACTGTGTTCCACAAAAGCTGCATGTTTTACATTCCCACCACCACTGCACAAGGTTTCTAATTTCTCCACATCATAACCAGCTCTTGCTATTTTCCATTATTTTTGTTTTATAATAGCCATACCATAGGTTGTGAAGTGGTATCCCATTGTGGTTTTGATTTACATTTCCTTAATAACTAGTCATGTTCAGCATCTTTTCATGTACTTATTGACTATTTGTATAACTTCTTTGAGAAATACGTGTCCAGTGCTAGCCCATTTAAGAAACCATGTTGGTAGAAAAATCGTAGAGCTCATTAATGATATCAGTAAAGTTGGAAAATACAAAATTAATACACAGAAATCTGTTGCACTTCTATACACGAAAAATCAGAAAGAGAAATTAAGGAAACAATTCCATGTACCATTACATCAAGAAGAATAAAATACCTAAGAATAAACCTACCTAAGGAGGAAAAAGACCTGTACTGGAAAACTGTAAGGCACTGATGAAAGAAACTGAGGATGATACAAGCAGATGGAAAGATATACCATATTCATGGATTGGAATAATCAATATTGTTAAAATGACCATACAACCTAAGGCAAACTACAGATTCAATATAATCCCTATCAAATTGCAAATGGCGTTTTTTAGGGGTTTTTTTTTTGCAGATCTAGAAAAAAACATATTAAAATTTGTATGGAACCACAAAAGAGCCCGGATAGCCAAAGAAATCTTAAGAAAGAAAAATGGAGCTGGAAGAACCAGGGTCCCTGACTTCAGACTGTACTACAATGCAACAGTCATGAGAAAAATATGGTAGTGGTACAAAAACAGACATATAGATCAATGGAACAGGATAGAAAGCCCAGAAACAAACCCAGAAAGTAGGCAAGGGTATACAATGGAGAAAAGACAGTCTCTTCAATAAGTGGTTCTGAGAACATTGAACAGCAACATGTAATAAAATGAAACCAGAACTTTCTCTAGCAGCATATAAAAATATAAAAGGGACTAATAACCTAAATGTAAGACACGATACTGTAAAAATCCTAGAGTTTTCTGTACAGAAGAAATTAGCACAACATTGTAAGTCAAATACACTTCAATAAAATCCTAGAAGAAAACATAAGCAGAACAATATTTGACTTAAGTCACAGCAGTCTATTTTTAGATACATCTCCTAAAGTATTGGAAATAAAAACAAAAATAAATAAATGAGACCTAATTATATTTAAAATCTTTTTGCACAGCAAATGAAACCATAAACAAAACAAAAGGAAAACATACAGGATCGGAGAAAATATTTGTAAAAGATGCAACTGACAATATATATATATATATTCAAAGAAGACATACTGATAGCAAACAGGCAGAGGAAAAAATGCTCAATATTGCTAATTAGTAGAGAAATGCAAATCAAAACTATAACAAGGTTACTTTTCACTCCATCAGAAAGGCCATCATTACAAGGTCTACAAATAAAAAATGCTGAAGAGGGTGTGGAGAAAAAGGAACCATCCTACACTGTTGATGGGAATGTAAATTGGTACAGGCACAATGGAGAACAGCATGGGGATTCCTTAAAAACATAAAAATAGAATTACCCATATGATCCTGCAATCCCACTCCTAGGTATATATCCAAAACAGAAAAAAAAAAAGAAAACCTAAAAATGGTACATGCACTTGATGTTCACTGAAGCAATATTTACAAGAGCCAAGTCCTGGAAGCACCCTAGATATCCATCACCAGATGAATGGATAAAGAAGATGTGGTGTATATACAATGGAATATTACTCAGCCATAAAAAAGGAATGAAATAATGCCATTTGAAGCAACATGGATGGGCTGAGGAATTACCATACTAAGTGAAGTAAGTCAGACAGAGAAAGAAAAATATCATATGATATCACTTATATGTGGAATCTAAAATAAGGATACAAATGAACTTATTCACAAAACAGGAATACTCACAGACATAGAAAACAAACCTATGTTTACAAAAGGGGAAAGGGAGGTATAAATTACGAGTTTGGGATTAACATATACACACTATTAAATAAAAAATACTTAACCAACAAGGACCTACTCTATAGCACAGGGAAAGATACCCAATATTTTAAATAACCTATAATGGAAAACAATCGGAAATATATACATATTTCAGAACTATATATATATTTCAGAAATATATATATATATACATATATCTATATCATTATGCTATACAACTAAAACTAAAACACCATTATAAATTAATTACACTTCAGTAAAAAAATTAAAAAATGATAATCTTAAATATATTGGGGAAAAAAACTAATATAGCCAAAAGAGTGATTGTTTTTAGAATATTAAAATTATTAAATTTTGTTATTTTTTATTCCAAAATAAATCTGTCACATTAAAAAAATGTGTACTAGTTTGCTAAGGATAACATTACAGATACCACAGACTGGGTGTCTTAAACAACAGAAATGTATTTTCTTACAGTTCTGGAGCTTAGAAACCCAAGATCTTTCTGTCAGTAGAGTTAATTTATTTGAGGCTTCTCTCCTTGGTTTGTAGTTGGCCACAATATTTTACTGTATTTATATGCTCTTTTATTTTTCTGTGGCTGTGTCCTAATCTTCTTGTTTTATAAGCACACCAGTCTAATAGCTTTCCTTTGTTTTATTTTATCTTTCTCCCCTCAGTCCAAGCTGGTAGTGATTGTGCTAGTATAACTCCATTACTCTTCCTGGCTTCAGCTGAAATGGTTGATTGGATCCATAAGTCACAAGCCTATAATCTCTTCTGCAAATGTTCAGCCATAACCCTAATGTTCTTTCTAAAGCACGCTTTTTAAAAAATTTTCTGCAGTATAGGTAGGGTGAGAATTTTCCAAATCTTCATGCATTTGTTCCTTTTTCTTAATAATTTATTTCTTTTTTTATTTCCAATTTTATTTTATTTATTTTTTCCTTTTGTTTAATTTTTATTTAACGTTGGAGTATAGTTGATTAACAATGTTGTGTTACTTTCAGGTGTACACCAAGGTGATTCAGTTATACATGTACATGTATCAATTCTTTTACAAATTATTTTCCCATTTAGGTTATTTCAGAGTATCAAGCAGAGTTCCCCATGGTATACAGTAGGTCTTTGTTGGTTATCTATTTTAAATGTAGCAGTATGTACTTGTCAATCCCAAACTCCCAATCTGTCCCTCCCCCCAACCCTTGCACCCTGATAACCATAAGTTCTTTCTCTGCGTCTTTGAGGCTGTCTCTGTTTTGTAAATTAGTTCGTTTGTTTCAATTTTTTTAAGATTATGCATATAAGTGACATATGATATTTGCCTTTGTCTGACTTACTTCACTCAGTATGACAATCTCTAGGTCCATCCTTGTTACAAATGGCATTATTTCATTCTTTTTAATAGCTGAGTAATATTACATTGTATATATGTGCCACAACATCTTTAACCATTCATCTATCATTGAACATTTATGTTGCTTCCATGTCTTGGTTATTATAATCAGTGCGGCAATGATCATTGGGATGCAAGTATCTTTTCTTAATTTTTTTTTCTTGTTTTATTGCCAAGTAGCATTCTTTTGTATTACCACAATTTGTCCATCCACTTACCTATTGAGGAACATCTGGGTTGTTTTCAGCTTTGGGCAGTTGTGAATAAAGGTACCACAACCATTTACATAAAGGTTCTTTTGTATGTGATCTTTTTTCTTTTCTTTTTTTTTCACTTGAGTAAATACCTAGAGTGGGTTTATGTACGTTATATTTTTTATTAATTTTTATTGGAGTGTAGTTGCTTTACACTGTTGTGTTACTTTCTGCTGTACAGCAAAGTGAATCAGCTATATGTATACATATATCCCTTCTTTTTTGGATTTCTTTCCCATTTACATTATCACAGAGAATTGAGTACAGTTCCCTGTGTTATAAAGTAGCTTCTCATTAGTTATCTACTTTATACATAGTAGTGTACATATGTCAATCCGATTCTCCCAATTCATCCCATCCCCCCTTCCCACCCTGGTATCCATATATCCTTTCTCTATCTCTGTAGCTCTATTTCTGCTTTGCAAATGAGTTTATCTGTATCATTTTTCTAGATTCCACATTTAAGTGATATAATACTACATTTGTTTTTCTCTTTCTGACTCACTTCACTCTGTATGACAGTCTCTAGCTACATCCACGTTTCCACAAATTGCACCATTTTGTCTTTTTTATGGCTGAGTAATATACCATTGTATGTATGTACCACATCATCTTTATCCATTCTTCTGTTGATGGACATTTAGGCTGCTTCCATGACCTGGATATTTTAAATAGTGGGGCAATTAATATTGGGGGGGCATGTGTCTTTGAATTATGGTTTTCTCTGGCTACATGTCCAGTAGTGGGATTGCTGGGTCATATGTTAATTCTATTTTTAGTTTTTTAAGGAACCTCCATACTGTTCTACATAGCGGCTGTATCCATTTACATTCCCACCAACAGTGTAAGATGGTACCCTTTCCTTCACAACCTCTCCAGTTTTACTGCTTGTAGATTTTTTTATGATGACCATTATGACCAGTGTGAGGTGATACCTCACTGTTGTTTTGATCTGCTTTTCACTAATAATTAGTGATATTGAGCATCTTTTCTTGAGTTTATTGGGCATCTCTATGTATTCTTTGGAGAAATGTCTATTTTGGACTTCTGCCCATTTTCTGATTATGTTATTTGTTTTTTTGATATTGAGCTGCAAGAGATGTTTATTTTGACAATTAGATTGCTTCATTTGCAAATATTTTCTCCCATTCTGAGGCTTGTCTTTTTGTCTTGTTTATGGTTTCCTTTGCTATGGAAAAGCTTTTTAAGTTTAATTAGGTCCAGTTTATTTATTTTTGTTTTTATTTTCATTAGTCTAGGAGTTGGGTGAAAAAAGATCTTGCTGTGATTTATGTCAAAGAGTTATCTGCCTATGTTTTCCTTTAAGAATTTTATATTGTCCAGACTTACATTTAAGTCTTTAATCAATTTTGAGTTTGTTTTTGTGTATGGTGTTTGGGAGTGTCCTAATTTCATTCTTATACACATAGCTGTCCAGTTTTTCCAGTGCCATTTATTGAAGAGAGTGTCCTTTATTCATTGTATATTCTTGCTTCCTTTATCACAGATTAGTTGACCATTGTTGCACGGGTTTATCTTTGGGATTTCTATCCTGTTCCATTGATCCATATTTCTGTTTTTGTGACATTACCATACAAATTTGATTACTGTACCTTTGTAGTATACTCTGAGTCAGGGAGCCTGATTCCTCCAACTCTGTTTTTCTTTCTCAAGCTTGCTTTGGCTATTTGTGGTCTTTTGTGTTTCCACACAAGTTGTGAAACATTTTGTACTAATGCCGTGTAAAATGCCGTTGGTAGTTTGATAGGGATTGCACTGAATCTGTAGATTGCTTTGGGTAGTATAGTCATTTTCACAATATTGATTCTTCCAATCCAAGAACATGGTATATCTCTCCATTTGTATCATCTTTGATTTCTTCCATCAATATCCTATAGTTTGCTGAGTACAGGTATTTTGTCTCCTTAGTTAGGTTTATTCCTAGGTATTTTATTCTTTTTGTTGCAGTGGTAAATGGATTGTTTCCTTAATTGACCTTTCTGATCTTTCATTTTTAGTGTGTAGGAATGTAAGAGATTTATGTGTGCTAATATGCATCTTGCAACTTTACCAAATTCATTGATTAGCTATAGTAGTTTTCTGATAGCATTTTTAAGGATTTACTATGGATAGTATCATGTCATCTGCAAATGCTGTCAGTTTTCCTTTTATTTCTGTTTTTCTCTGATTTCCATGGCTAGGTCTTCCAAAACTATGTTGAATAATAGTGGCAAGAGTGGATATCCTTGTCTTTTTGCTGATCTTAGAAGAAATGCTGTTAGTTTTTCACCATTGAGAATGATGTTTTCTGTGGGTTTGTCATATATGGCCTTTATTACGTTGAGGTAGTTGCCCATGCCCACTATCTGGAGAGTTTTTATCACAAATGGGGGTTGAATTTAGTAAAATGTCTTTTCTGCATCTATTGAGATGATCATATATTTTTTAATTCTTCAATTTGTTGATATGGTGTATCACACTGATTGATTTTCATATATTGAAGAATCCTTGCATCCCTGGGATAAATCCCAATTGATCATGGTGTATGATTGTTTAAATATGTTGTTGGATTCTGTTTATGAGTATTTTATTGAGGAATTTTGCATCTATATTCATCAATGATATTGGTGTGTAATTTTCTTTTTTGTGATATCTTTGTCTGATTTTGGTATCAGAGTGATAGTGGCCTCGTAGAATGAGCTTGGGAGTATTCCTATATCTTCAATTTTGGGGAAGAGTTTGAGATGGATAGGTGTTAGCTCTTCTCTGAATGTTTGATAGAATTCATCCGTGAAGCCATCTGATCCTGGACTTTTGTTTGCTAGAAGGTTTTTAATCACAGTTTCAATTTCAGTACTTGTGATTGGTCTGTTCATATTTTCTAATACTTCCTGGATCTTCTTGGAAGTATTATCTTTCTAGGAATTTGTTCATTTCTTCCAGGTTGTCCAATTTTGTGGCATATAGTTGCTTCCAGTAGTCCTTTATGATCTCTCCTATTTCTGATCCTTTGTATCTATGATACTTTGTAACTTCTCTTTTTTTTAATGTCTAATTTTATTCAATTGAGTTCTTTCACTGTTTTTATTTATGGTTCTCACTGAAGGTTTATCAATTTTATTTTCTTAAAAAAATCTCTAATTTCATTCATATTTGCTATTGTTTTCTTCCTTTCTATTTCATTTATTTCTGATCTTTATGATTTCTTTCTACTAACTTTGGGTTTTGTTCTTCTTTCTCTAGTTGCTTTAGGTGTAAGGTTAGGTGGTTTATTTGAGATCTTCCTTGTTTCTTGAGGAAGAATTGTATTACTATAAACTTTCCTCTTAGAACGGCTTTTGCTGCATCCCATAGGATTTGGGTCCTTGTGTTTTCATTGTCATTTGTTTCTAGGTAGTCGTTGATTTCTTCAGTGATCCATTGGTTATTTAGCAGCATTTTGTTTACCCTCCATATTTGTGTTTATACAGTTTTTATTTTTTCTGTAACTGATTTCTTATCTCATACTGTTGTGGTCAAAAAATATGCTTGATATGATTTCAATTTTCTTACATTTACTGAGACTTGATTTGTGACTCAAGATATGATCTATCCTGGAGACTATTCCATGTGCACTTGAGAAGAAAGTGTATATTGCTGTTTTCAGATGGAAGGTCCTATAAATATCAGTTAAGGCTTTTGGTTTTAATGTGCCATTTAAGGCTTGTGTTTACTTATTAATTTTCTGTTGGGATTATCAGTCCATTGTTGTAAGTGAAGTGTTAAAGTACCCCACTATTATTGTTTTGCTGTGGTTTCCCATTTTACAGCTGTTAACATTTGCCTTAAGTATTGCAGTACTCCTCTGTTGGGTGCATAAATAATTACTATTGTTATATCATCTTTTTAGATTGATCTGCTGATCATTATGTTGTGTCCTTCCTTTTCTCATGTAACAGTCTTTATTGTAATGTCTATTTTGTGTGATATGAGTATTGTTACACCAGGTTTCTTTTGATATCTATTTGCATGAAATATCTTTTACCATCCCCTCACTTTCAGTCTGTATGTGTCCCTAGGTTTCAAGTGGGTCTCCTGTAGACAGCATACATATTGGCTTTGTTTTTGTATCCATTCAGGCAGTCTGTGTCTTTTGGTTGGAGCATTTAATCCATTTACATTTAGGGTAATTTTCAATATGTATGTTCCTATTACCATTTTCTTTATTGTTTTGCATATGTTTTTGTAAGTCTTTTTCCTCTCTTGTGTTTCCCACCTAGAGAAGTTTCCTTAGCATTTGTTGTAAAGCTGGTTTGGTGGTGTTGAATTCTCTTATCTTTTGCTTGATTGTAAAGCTTTTGATTTCTCTGTCAAATCTGAGCCATAGTTTTGCTGGATAGAGTATTCTAGGTTACAGGCTTTTTTTCCCCTTTCATCACTTTAAATATATTATGCCACTCTCTATTTGTTTGCATAGTTTCTGCTGAAAAATCAGCTGCTAATATTATGTGGTTTCCCTTGTATATTATTTGCTGCTTTTCCCTTGGTGCTTTTTAATATTTTTTGTTTGTATTTAAGTTTTGATAATTTGATTAATATATGTCTTGGTGTGGTTCTCCTTGGATTTATCTTGTATGGGACTCTCTGTGCTTCCTGGATTTGATTAACTATTTCCTTTCCTATGTTAGGGAAGTTTTCAACTATAATCTCTTTAAATGTTTTCTCAGACTCTCCCTCTTTTTCTTCTTCTTCTGTGACATGTATAGTTCAAATGTTGGTTCATTTAATATTGTCTCAGAGGTCTCTGCAACTCTTCATTTCTTTTCATTCTTTTTTCTTTATTCTGCTCCACAGCTGTTATTTTCACCATTCTATCTTCCAAGTCACTTATCCGTTCTTCTGCCTCAGTTATTCTGCTATTAATTCCTTCTAGTGTATTTTTCATTTCAGTTATTGTATTGTTCATCACTGTATGTTTGTTCTTTAATTCTTCTAGGTCCTTTTTAAACATTTCTTGTATTTTCTAGATCCATGACTCCATTCTATTTCTGAGATCTCGGATTATCTTAACTATCATTACTCTGAATTATTTTTCAGGTCTATTGCCTACTTCTTCAATTATTTAATCTTGTGGATTTTTACCTTGCTCCTTAGTTTATAACATAACTCTCTGTCATCTCATTTTGTATAACTTATTGTGTTTATGGTCTCCTTTCTGCAGTCTTCAACATGGTAGGTCTTTTGTTTCTGTTATCTGCCCCCTGGTTGGTGAGTTTGGTTGAGGGTCTTCTGTAGGCTTCTTGGTGGGAAGAACTGGTTCCTGTTCTCTGGTGTGTGGAGCTGTGTCTTGCCCCTCTTGTGGGCAGGGCCATGTCAAGGTGTAGGTTTTGGGGTGTCTGTGAACTTAGTAAGAATTTAAGCAGCCTGTCTACTGATGGATAGGACAGTGTTACTGTCTTGCTGGGTTTTGGTGTAAGGCATCCATCACTGGATCCTTCAGGCTGTTGGGTGGTGTTGTGTCTTGGTGTTGAGATGGAGATCTCCAGGAGAACTCATGCTGATTAATATTCCCTGAGACCAGGAATTCTTTGGCATTCAAGTGTCTTGGACTCAGCCCTCTTACCCTAGATGCTCAGGACTGACCCCTGGCCAGGGAACCATGACACTGCAAGTTGCATGGTGTGGCCAAAGGAAGAAAAAATAAAAGAAGAAGAAAAGAAAGCAGACAAACAAAACCAAAGACAAGTATGTTTTGATTTCTTCAGTGAACCATTGATTGTTTAATAGCATGTTATCTAACCTCCACGTGTTTATATTTTTAAGTTTTTTTTCTTGTCATTAATTTCTAATCTCATAGCATTGTGGCCAGAAAAGATGCTTGATATTATTTCAATTCTCTTAAATTTCCAGACACTCGCTTTCTGGCACAGAATGTGATCAAATTTGGAGAATGTTCCCTGTGCACTTGAGAAGAATGTGTATTCTGCTGCTTTTGGATGGAATGTTTCTTCAATATCAATTAAGTCCATCTGGTCTAATGTGTCATAGAAGGCCTGTGTTTCCTTATTGATTTTCTGTCTGGATGATCTGTTAGTTGATGAAACTTGAGTATTAAAGCCCCTCATTACTATTGTGTTATTGTTGATTTTTCCTTTTATGGCTGTTAGAATTTGTCTTATATATTGAGGTGCTCCTATTTTGGGTTCATATATATTTAAAATTGCTGGATATTCTTCTTGGATTAATCCCTTGATCATTATGTAGTGTCTTTCCTTGTCTCTTGTAATAATATTTATTTTAAAGTCTATTTCATCTAATATATATATAGCTACTCCAGCTTTCTTTTGGTTTCCATTTGCATGGAATATCTTTTTTCTATCTACTCATATTCTGTCTGTATGTGTCTCTTGGTCTGAAGTGAGCCTCTTGTAGACAGCATATATATGGGTCTTGTTTTATATCCATTCAGCCAGTCTATGTCTTTTGGTTGGAACATTTAATCCATTTGCATTTAAGGTAATTATCAATAGGTATGTTCTTATTGCCATTTCATTAGTTGTTTTGAATTTGTTTTTGTAGGTGTTTTCTTTTCTTTCCTTCCTCTTCGTTCTCTTCTCTTGTGATTTTATCACTATCTTTAGAGCTGTTTTTTGGATTTTTTTTCTTTTATATGTGTGTATCTATGTATATTTTTGATTTGTGGTTACCATGAAGTTTTGATATAGCAGTCTATATATAAACAAGATTGTTTTAAGTTGCTGGTCTTTTAATTTCAAATTTATTTCCAATATCCTTTGTCTGTGCTCTCCTTTTCTCCAAATTTCTGGTTTTGATATTTTATTTGTGTGCTGATGATTTCCTACCTTTACTCTATGTTTGCCTTTCCTCCTGATCTTTTCCATTTGTAATTTTCTTTTTTCTAGCTGTGGCCTTTTTTTCCACCTAGATAATTTTCTTTAACATTTGTTGTAGTGCTTGTCTGGTGGTACTGAATTCTCTTAGATATTGCATGTCTGTAAAGCTTTTGATTTCTCCATCAAATCTCAATGAGAGCTTTGCTGGGTAGAGTATTCTTTGTTGTCATCACTTTAAATATATCATGACACTTCCTTCTGGCCTGCAAAGTTTCTTCAGAGAAATCAGCTTATAACCTTTTGGGGATTCCCTTGTATATTACTTGTTGCTTTTCCCTTGTTGCTTTTAATATTTTTTTTCTTTGTCTTTATTTTTTGTCATTTTGCTTACTATGTGTCACATCATGTTTCTCCTTGGGTTTCCTGCCTGAGACTCTCTATTCTTCCAGGACTTCAGTGACTGTTTCCTTTCATGTTAGAGAAGTTTTTGACTATAATATCTTCAATTATTTTATCAGGTCTTTTTTCTCTCTCTTCTCCTTCTGGGACCCCTATAATGCACATTTTGTTGCATTTAATGTTGTCCCAGAGGTCTCTTATATTGTCCTCATTTCTTTTCATTCATTTTCCTTTATTCTGTTCCACAGCCGTGATTTCCACCATTCAGTCTTCCAGCTCACTTCTCTGTTCTTCTGCCTCAGCTATTTTGCTGTTGATTCATTCTAGTGCATTTTTCATTTCATTTATTGTATTGTTCATCTCTCTTCTTTACTTCTTCTAGGTCGTTGTTAAACATTTCTTGTATCTTCTTGATCTGTACCCCCATCATTTTCTGATATCTTGGATCATCTTTACTATCATTACTCTGAATTATTTTTAGTGTAGATTGCCTATTTCCATTTCACTTAGTTGTTCTTCTGGGTCATTTTGTTGTTGTTGTTGTTACTTCATCTGTGACATATTCCTCTGTCATCTAATATTTTCTAACTCTGTGATTTTGATTTATATTTCACATGCAGCAGTATTGTAGTTCTTCTTGCTTCTGCTCTCTGTCCCCTGTGAATGAGCCTGTCTAAGAGGCTTGTGAAGACTTCCTGGTGGGAGGGACTGGTACCTGCCCACTGATGTGTGGAACTTGGTCTTGTCCCCCTGGTGGGCAGGGCCATGTAAGTAGATGTGTTTACCTGGCAGCAGTGTACTCAGAAAGACTTTACTCATCCTGACTGTTGATGGGTGGGGCTGTGTTCCAACCTTTTGGTTGTTTGTCCTGAGGCATCCCAGCACTTGAGACTGCAGGTTCTTGGGTGGGACCCAGTCTTTGTAAGAAAACAGTGACCTCCAAGAGGGTTCACGCCAATGACTACTTCCCAGAGCTACCACCACCAGTGTCCTTGTCCCTGTAGTGAACCACATCTATGCCTCACCTCCATAGGAGTCCCTCCAATACTAGCATGTAAGTCTTGCACAGTCTCTTATGAGGTTTCTTCTTTTTGGCCTGTGTCCTGGTGCACATGGGACCCTGTGTGTGCCCTCCAATAATGGAGTTTTTTTTTCCCCCAGTCCTGTGGAATTCCTGTGATCAAACTCCTTTGGCCTTCAAAGCCAGATTCCCTGGGGCTCCTCCTCCCATTGCCATATCCGCAGACTGGAGAACTGGACTTGGGGCTCAGACCTTTCACTCCTGTAGTAGAACTTCTAAGGTATAATTATTTTCCAGTTTGTGGGTTGCCCTCCTGACATATATGGACTTTGATTTTATTGCAGTTGTGCCCCTCCTACCATCTCCTGGTGGCTTATTTGTTTTTGGATGTAAGGCAAATTTTTTTGTAAGTTCCAGTGTTTTCTTGTCCGTGGTTGTTCAGCAGTTAGTTGTGATT
Source organism: Orcinus orca (assembly GCF_937001465.1). Lineage (NCBI taxonomy): Eukaryota > Metazoa > Chordata > Mammalia > Artiodactyla > Delphinidae > Orcinus > Orcinus orca. The sequence continues at coordinate 71,188,292 of NC_064580.1, forward strand.
TTGGTGTTTCCATAAAATAGGTGAGCTCATGTCCTTCTTCTCCACCATCTTTTCTCTTCTTCCTGGCTTGACAATTTCTTCTTCACTTTGACTATTCCCTCTTGCACTTCACTATAAGAAGCAAGGAGAAATCAGGCCATACTTCCAACACTTTGCTGAGAAATATTTTCAGACCAGCATCTAAGTTTATGGTTTAAACTTCTATGTCCCACAAACCAGAACACAGTTTGGGCAAGTTATATTTGCCACTTTATGACAAAGATCAACTTTCCTGAAGTTTCCATTAACATGTTTCTTATTTCTGTTTGAGATCTCACCAGTAGCACTTTTAACATTCCTATTTCTACCAGCATTTTCTTCATGATGATTTATTTATATCTCTAAGAAGATAGAAGCTTTCTCTATAGCTCTTTTCTTTTCTTTCTAATCCTTTTCCAGAATCACCTATAAAGTTCACGTTTCTACCAAAAGACTCTTCAAAGACAATTAGTTTACTTTAAAGACACTATTTCCAAATCCATTCTGAGGTACTGGGGTTTAGGGCTTCAACATATGAATTTTAGAGAGACACAGTACTTTTCATAACAAATAGTTTATCTCATTTTTTGTGTTGTCTTTTTACTATCTTGATAGTGTCCCTTATTGCACCAAAGTACTTAATTTAGATAAACCCTAGTTTTTTTTCTTTTGTTGTATATGCTTTTATTGTTATAGCCAATAAACCATTGCCTAATTCAAAGTCATGAAATTTTCCTCCAAGTATTCTTTTAAGAGTTAATATTTTCTGTTTTGGTGTTTGACCCATTTTGAGTTAATTTTTATATGAGATGTAAGAAAATGGTCTAACTTCTGTGTTTTGCATGTAGACATCTATCAGGATCATACACTGGATAAAACAAATAGTAACCACATAGACAATGAAGATGGTGACTACATAAACTGTTGACTCAACTAGTGGGACCAGAAAATATGTAATTCTTCATATATGACTATATCAAAGATGCTAACTGATAATAATGCTATACTGGTTGATCATACTCTTAGCCTGCTAAAAGAATGACCAAAAGGTGGCAATTGTTACAATAGAAAAAGGAGACTAATCTTGAAAATTCCTTGAGCAGAAAAAACTGTTTATCTATATAAGCAAATTTATATTAAAATTTAGCTAATTTTGAAAGACTAACTTGCCACAAATAATTTCTTGTTTATTCCTCTAGAAACCATAACCAAAACTTGAGCTGCTTCCCAGAAATGATATGAGGTAAAAACTAACCAATTTCCTTTCATTTAAAAAAAATTTAATATTATAAGCAGTTACTCTGAAAAGTAAACAGTCACTGCTTTCTCACTATATAAGCTGCTTTATAACAATACACTCCTGATCTTCATTCCATGTTTTGATTTGAGTGCTCCTAGTTTGCAAACTCTCCTGTGGTTTGTGAACAATAAAATTTTACTAATTACTACTTTGGTGACTTCTTGGCTTCACTTCTGTTATTTATGAACTTTTGACCACACCTTATCTAATATATGATTTGTAAATACCTTCTTCCATTTGATAGAATGTCTTTTCATTTTGTTGAATGTTTCTTTTGCTGTGCAGAAGTTTTTTAGTTTGATGCACTCCCATTAGTTGAATTTTGCTTTTGTTGCTTGTGCTATTGGTGTTATAACCAAAATATCATTGTCAATACCAATGTCAAGGAGCTTCTTTCCTATTTTCTTCTAGGAGTTTTAAAGTAGTAGATCTCATTCTCAAGTCTTTATTTCAAGTTAATTTTTGTGAGTGGTGTAAGATTGGGACCACTATCATTTTTCTTTATGTGGTTATCCAGTTTTCCCTTCATTTGTTGAAGAGATTTTCATTCTTCATTAAGTTTTTTTTCTGAGTCACTTGTGAAACATTAATTGACCATATATTCATGGGTTTATTTCAAGGCTCTCTATTTTTATGTTGATACCATACTGTGTTAATTACTTTAGTTTTGCAGTTTAATTTGAAATCAGGAAGCATAATGTCTTTGGCTTTGTTATACTTTCTAATGGTTGTTTTGGTTATTTGGGATATTTTGTGATTCCACATAAATTTTAAGTTGTTTTTTTTTTTTAATTTTGGCTGTGTTGGGTCTTCATTTCTGTGTGAGGGCTTTCTCTAGCTGTGGCGAGTGGGGGCCACTCTTCATCGCAGTGCATGGGCCTCTCACTGTCGTGGCCTCTCTTGTTGTGGAGCACAAGCTCCAGACATGCAGGCTCAGTAGTGTGGCTCATGGGCCTAGTTGCTCCGCGGCATGTGGGACCTTCCCAGACCAGGGCTCGAACCTGTGTCCTCTGCACTGGGGGGGAATACCCTTGGGATTTTGATAAGGGTTACATTGACTCTATAGAAGACATTGGACACTATGGATATTGTAATAATAGTAATTATTTCTGTCCATGGACTCTGGATTTCTTTTCATTTGTTTGTGTCTTCAATTTATTTCATCAACATTGTAGTTTCATTGTTTAAATTTTTCACTTTCTTGGTTATATTTATTCTTCAATATTTTACTGTTGTTGATACTGTTTTGAGTGCAGTAGTTTCTTTGATTTATTTTCAGATATTTTGTTCTTAGTGCATAGAAACACAATTGATTTCTGTATGGTGATTTTATATTATTAAATTTGTTGATTATTTCCAACAGATTTTTGTTGAATTTTTAAGAATATATATAAAATCATAACATCTACAAATAAAGACAATTTTACTTCTTTCCAATTCGGTTGCCTTTTACTTCTTTGTCTGCCATGATTCCTAAAGCTAGGACTTTCAGAATTATTTTGCATAAGAGTGGTGAGGGAAGGCACCCTTGTCTTTTTCCTGATCTTAGAAGGAAAGTTTTTATTCTTCCAAAACTGAGTATGATATTACCCCTGGGTTTGTTAAACATAACCTTTATTATGTTGAGGTATGTTTCTTCTAAACCAAATTAGTTGATAGTTTTTATCATGAAAGAAAGTTGTATTTTGTCAAATTATTTTTCTACTTCTATTGAGGTTATCAAGAGTTTTCTATCTTTTATTCTATTAAAGTGGTGTATCACATTTATTGATTTGCATATGTTGAACCTTCCTTGCATCCTAGGGTAAAGTCCCACTTATCACAGTCTAAGATTTTTTTTAATGTGTTGTTGAATTCAGTTTCATAATATTGTGTTGGTAAATTTTACATCTATATTCAAAAAGGGATACTGATTTATAATTTTCTTATAGTATCCTTATCTGGCTTTGATACCAGGGTAATGCAGGCCTTGTAAAATGACTTTGGAAGTGTTCCCATTAATTTTTCTTTAAATGTTTGGTAGGATTACCCAATTAAAGCATCTGCTTCTTGGCTTTTCTGATTTTTGATTACTGATTCAATCTTATCAATGATTAATGTGTTCTGATTTTCTTTTCTTTCTGAGTCAGTCTTTATAGGTTTTACATTTTTAGGAATTTACCCATTTCTTCTAGTTTATTCCATTTTTGACATATAATTTTATAATAGTCTCTTATGATTCTATTTATTGTTGTAGTCTCCTCTTTTATTTCTGATTTTATTTATCAGAGTCTTCTCTCTTTTTCTTAGTCTGGCTAAATGTCAATTTTATTTTTCTTTTCAAACAAAAATTCTTAGTTTTATTGAGATTTTCTATTGTTTTTCTGGTCTTTTTTTCATTTATTTCTACTCTGATCATTGGTAGTTCCTTCTTTTTGCTTATATGGATTTAATCTGTTCGTTTTCTATCTACTTGAGATTTAAGTTAGGTTGATTATTTTAAATATTTCTATTTTCTTACCATACACGTTTGTCACTGTAAACTTTCCTCTCAGCATTGCTCTTACAGTATTCAGTTGGTTTGGATGTAGTTTGTTTTTATTATCATTTATTTAGTAAGTTGCCACATGATGGTAAATTTTCAAAATTTCCTCTATTTGTTGATTTCTAGTTTCATACCATTGTGGTTGGAAAAGATAATTTGTATGACTTCAATATTTTAAAATTTGTTTTGTAGTCTGTAATTTGATCTATCTTTGAGAAATTTTCATCTCTAATTGAGAAGAATATGTATTCTACTGCTATAGGATGAGATGCTTTATAAATATCTTTTAGATTCATTTGATCTAATGTAATTTTCAAGTCCAATGTTTCCTTGTTGATATTCTGCCTGGAAAATCTATCCTTTGCTGATAGAGGGATATTGGCATCTCCTACTATAATTTTATTGTTAATTTCTCTTTTCTGATTTGTTAGTATTTGCTTAATGCATTTAGGTGCTTAAAGGTGGGCGCATATATATTCATAAATTTTATATCTTATTTTATTGTTATTTCCAGTTTCTTTCAGTTGCTACTTGCATGGAATATCTTTTCCCATCCCTTTATTTTGAGCCTATGTGTGTCCTAAATCTAAGGTTATTCTTTTAGAGACAGCATAAAGTGGTGTCTTGTTTCTTTATCTATCTAGATAAATTTGTGTCTTTTTATTGGTAAATTAAATACATTTACATTTATAGTAACAGTTGATATGTGAGGACTTACCAAGGCCATATAATTAATTGTGTTCTGGCTTTTTTGTAGTTTGTTTGCTTTCCCCTCTTGGTTTCTCTTTATTTTTAGATAGTGATGATTTCCCATGGTGGTATGCTCTGGTTATTCTTTCTTTATCTTTTAGAATCTTCTGTAGGGTCTTACTTTTTGGTTACCATGCTTATGGATAACATGTTTGATTTTATGCTGAAAGCAATTTAACTTTGATCATATACAGATATTGCACCCATTTATTCCCCTTGTATATATTTGATGTCACAATTTACCTTTTTTACATTGTATATTCATTAACAATTCATAGTAGCTATAGTTATTTTTAATATTAATTTCCTCTAACATTTATGCTATATCTAACTGGTTAACACAAAATCCTATTACAGAATTATAGTTATCTAAATCTAACTGTGTATTTATCTTTACTAACGTGTACATACATTTTTGTGTTTTCATGTTATTAATTAGGGTCTTTTCATTTCAGATTGAAGAACTCTTCACCATTGCTTGCAAGGCAGATCTAATGGTGATGAATTCCCTCAGCTTTTGTTTGTTTGGGAAATACTTTATTTCTCTCTAATAGATAAAGGAAAACTGCCAGATAGGGTATTCTTGGCTGGCAGTTATTGTCTTTCAATGATTTGAATATGCCATTTTACTCTCTCCTACCCTGTAGTATTTATGATGAGGAATATGTTGATAGCTTCATGTGAATTCCTTTGTAGGTTACATGAATGAAAAATATTGCTTGCCTGCCATATCAGTAAATAAGGGATGTTGCAACCATCAATCCACTGCAGCAACCCCTGACGAGGAGCTCCGAGGGAATTCAAGATGGAGACAAACTGCCAACTGCCCGCTGCCAAGCCCTCAGCCACTGCAGCCACATGCAGTGGTGCACTCTGAGGTGATTCAGGATGGGAAAGAACAGGATACTGGCTCTACATAGCTAAGGGGCATATCTAAAGAATGATTGCAATGAGCCCAAACTCTTGCATCTTCCCATACATAGAAACGTGCTAAATTTATTAACTTGAGATATCTGGTTTTCTTCAATTAATGGTAATCTTTTGATGTTCCCAGTACCTGGTATTTATTGCAAAATCCCTGTATATCCTGGCTCCTCCCTTACATCTTTGGAGCAGTCCATTGTAGCTCTTCTGAGAGGCTGCATCCTGGTTTGAAGACCTCAGAAAGTCTGCCAAATAAAACATAATTCTCAACTTTTAGGCTGTTCATTTTCAATCGACAGTTACATATTTTTCTCTGATTTTTAAAATTATTATTATAGGGGTATAGTTGTTTTACAAGGTTGTGTTAGTTTCTACTGTACAGTGAAGTGAAGCAGAGTTCCCTGTGCTATACAACAGGTTCTAATTACTTATCTATTTTATAGATTTTAGTGTATATATGTTAGTCCCAGTCTCCCAATTCATCCCATCCCTCCTTTCCCACTTTGGTGCCATACGTTTGTTCTATACATCTGTGTCTCTATTTATGCCTTGCAGACCTGTTCATTTGTACAAGTTTTCTGGATTCCAGAAATATGCGTTAGTATATGATATTTGTTTTTCCTTTTCTGGCTTCATTCACTCTGTATGACAGACTCTATGTCCATCCAGATATCTACAAATGACCCAATTTTGCTCGTTTTTATGGCTGAGTAAAATTCCATTGTATATATGTACCACATCTTCATTATCCATTTGTCTGTTGATGGACATTTAGGTCAATTCCATGAACTGGCTATTGTAAATAGTGCTGCAGTGAACATTGGAGTGCATGTAACTTTTGGAATTATGGTTTTCTCTGGGTATATGGGATTGCTGGGTCATATGGTAATTCTATTTTCAGTTTTTTAAGGAAGCGCCATACTGTTCCCCATAGTGACTGTATCAATTTACATTTCACCCAACAGTGAAAGAGGATTCCCTTTTCTCCACACCCTCTCCAGCATTTGTTGTTTGTAGATTTTCCAATTATGCCCATTCTAACCGGTGTGAGGTGATACCACATTGTAGTTTTGCTTTATATTTCTCTAATAATTAGTGATGTTGAGCATCTTTTCATGTGCCTCTTGGTCATCTGTATGTCTTCTTTGGAGAAATGTCTATTTAGGTTTTCCACCTATTTTTTGTTTGGGTTATTTGTTTTTTTGATATTGAGCTGCATGAGCTGTTTGTGTATTTTGGAGATTAATCCTTTGTCCTTTGATTTATTTGAAAATATTTTCTCTCATTCTGAGGGTCGTCTTTTCATCTTGTCTATGGTTTATTTTGCTGTGCAGAAGCTTTTAAGCTTCATTAGGTCCCATTTGTTTACTTTTGTTTTTGTTTTCATTACTCTAGGAGGTAGGTCACAAAAGCTCTTGCTGTGATTTATGTCCAAGAGTGTTTTCTTCTAGAAGTTTTATAGTGTCTGGTCTTACATTTAGGTCTTTAATCCATTTTGAATCTATTTTTGTGTATAGTTTTAGGGAGTGTTCTTCTTTTATTATTTTACATGTTGCTGTCCAGATTTCCCAGCAACACTTATTGAAGAGACTGTCTTTTCTCCATAGTATATCCTTGCCTCCTTTGTCATAGATTAGGTGACCATAGGTGCATGGGTTAATCTCTGGGCTTTCTGTTCCATTGAATTATATTTCTTTTTTTGTGCCAGTACCATGCTGTCTTGATTACTGTAGCTTTGTAGTGTAGTCTGAAGTCAGGGAGTCTGATTCCTTCAGCTATGTTGGTTTTTTCTCAAGATATTTTGGCTATTTAAGATTTTGTTTTTCTAATTCTATGAAAAATGCGATTGGTAATTTGATAGAGATTGCATTGAATCTGTAGATTGCTTTGGGTAGTAGAGTCATTTTCACAATATTAATTCTTCCAATCCAAGAACATGGTATATCTCTCCATCTGTCTGTGTCTTTGATTTCTTTCATCAGTGTCTTATAGTTTCCTGAGTACAAGTTTTTACATCCTTAAGTAGGTTTATTCCTAGGCATTTTATTCTTTTTGTTGCAATGGTGAATGGGATTGTCTCCTTAATTTTTCTTTCTGATATTTCATTGTTAATATATAGGGATGCAAATGATTTCTCTACATTAATTTTGTATCCTGCAGCTTTACCAAATTAATTGATTAGCTCTAGTAGTTTTCTGGTGGCATCTTTAGGATTCTCTATTTATAGGTTCACGTCATCTGCAAACAGTGACTGTTTTATTTCTTCTTTTCCAATTTTTATTTCTTTTTCTTCTCTGATTGCCATGGCTAGGAGTTCTAAAACTATGTTCAATAAGAGTGGTGAGAGTGGACATCCTTGTCTTGCTTCTGATCTGAGAGGAAATGCTTTCAGTTTTTCACCATTAAGAATGATGTTTGCAGTCGTATATGGCCTCTATTAGGTTGAGGAAATTTCCCTCTGTGCCCACTTTCTGGAAAGTTTTTATCATAAATTGGTGTTGAATTTTGTCGAAAGCTTTTTCTGCATCTATTGAGATGGTCATATGGTTTTTATTCTTCAATTTGTTAATATGGTGTATCACATTGATTGATTTTCATTTATTGAAGAATCCTTGCATACCTTGGGTAAATCTCAGTTGATCATGGTGTATGATCTTTTTAGTGTGTTGTTGGGTTCTTTTTGTTAATATTTTGTTCAGGATTTTTGCATCTATATTCATCAGTGTTATTGGTCTGTAACTGTCAAAAATTAAAGAGAGGGCTTCCCTGGTGGCGCAGTGGTTGAGAGTCCGCCTGCCGATGCAGGGGACACGGGTTCGTGCCCCGGTCTGGGAAGATCCCACATGCCGTGGAGTGGCTGGGCCTGTGAGCCATGGCCACTGAGCCTGCGCATCTGGAGCCTGTGCTCCACAAGGGGAGAGGCCACAACAGTGAGAGGCCCGCATACTAAAAAAAAATAAAATAAAATAAAGAGAAAAAGGAAAGCTATCTGCGTTTAAGTTTCTCTTTATGTCTTTAATTTTTGACAGTTTCATTATGTCCTGGAAAGAGTCTGTTTTCATTGAAATAATAAGGTAATTTATTAGCTTCATGAACTTGGATGCCCAAGTCTCTCCCCATCTTTGGGAAGTAATCAGCTGTTATTTCTTTAAATAAACTTTCTGTCCCCTTTTCCCTCTCTCTTTCTGGAACCCTAATTATTCTATTTGGATATTTGATAGGGGTTCCATAAATCACATAGTCTTTCTTTCCTCTCTTTTTTTTTCCCCCTTTTGTTTCTTCACCATCCTCTGATTGGGTTATTTCAAATTTCCTAACCACTAGCTTACTTATTCTATTTTCCATTTAGTCTACTCTGCTGCAGATGCTCTCTAATTTTTTTTTTAATTTCATTTATTGAATTATTCACCTGCAGATTTTTTTTCTTTCTTTTTATGACTTCTAACTTTTAGTTAAATTTCTTATTTTCTCTATGTATTGGCTTCCTGATTTTATTGAATCCTCTTGGTGTTTTCTTGTGGTATCACTTGAGTTTACCCAAAACAGGTATTTTAAACTTTTAAAACAGATAGATTACAAAATTATGTGCTATTGAGCTTGGTTATTTAAGAAATATTTTTAGCTTTTAATGATGACATTTTTTTCTTGATTCATCATGTTCCTTGGATTTTTGTACTGCTGCTTTCACATTTTTAAATTTTTCTATGAAGTCTAGTATTTTTTACAATATTATATTAGTTTCTGGTGTACAATATAGTGATTTAATATTTTTATAGATTATACTTTATGTAAGTTATTATAAATTATTGGCTATATTCCCTGCACTGTACAATATATTCTTGTAGCTTATTTATTTTATACATAGTAGTTTGTACCTCTTAATCTTCTACCCTGATGCTTTCACATTTGAAGTAGCAGATACGTCATCAAATCTTTTCTAGTTGCCTTCACGTGGGATATACTGTTTATTGGTTCTGTTGTGTTTTGGGTTTTCATGGACCTTATATTGATACACCTACTCCACAACAATCCTTGCTTGCTATTTGGGTACAATTCTTAAGCTTTCATGTCTTCCCTGCTTCTGACAACTCACCATGCTAGCAGCTGGTAACCTTTCTTTTGTTTTCCAAAAATGATTTTAGAGCTCAAGTTTGTGGATCTTTCCTTGCCCACAGACCCTAATCAGTTTTTCTAATAACACTCAATTTACAGGAGCTTGCCTCTTGCTGCCACATCTTAGAATTTGCAATGGGAGTTAGCCAAAGAGAGGGGTAAGTGTGGCTTTAGCACTTGGGATAGTGAGGGTTCCTGAAGGCCCAGTAGGTAGGTGCTCAGGTGATGTTTTACTAGAGGCTTGTGAGTGTACTTCATGCTGAAGTCCTGAGCACAGTCAACAAAAAGTATTTTTAAATATCTTCGATGTTCTTATCTCTCTCTTTCCTAACCTCCTTGCTCCTCACATTCATGAAGTTCCTGCCTCAGTACTCTTGATGTTTCTGAAAATAAGTGTATTTCTCCAGCTGTGTCCCACACATTTGAGGAAGTCAAGCACTCACTGACTTCTCTCCTTCTTCCTGTAGAAGAAATCACTGGTGTCAATTTTAGCCCCACACTCTTTTGCCTTGAGGGTAGGAGCAAGGCTGGCAAAGTTACTATTTCCTTCTCCGATGCGTCCACTCTCATATTTTTTCTTTTGCTCCAACAGTAGACTTGAGTGTCTCCTCAGAAATGCTGGCTTTCTACAAAGCTTCTGTTGTCCATGGTTTCTTGCCCAAGCCAGAATTCTCCAGGTTTTTCCTGACTGGCCCTGAGGGGCAGGTTAGCTAGCTTCTGCTGGTCTTGCAGCCCATACCAAGGTCTGTCTTCCCATTACCAAATGCAAAGGTGGGTGTGATTCCTCCTAGGTCTCTTGGCATATACTGTTATATCTCACTACTCCCACAAAGGCACTTTTGTTTGTGGATTATTTTTTTAATTGGGGGACCTAAAAAGAAGAATTTATTTTGCTACCATGATTCTAATGTCACTCACTTCTCTCTGGTTGCTCTATCCATCATTTAGAATGGAGTTTTGAAATCTCCAACAACCATTGTAAGTATCAAAAAATGTCAATATTTGCTTCCTATATTTTGGAGCTCTGATTTTGGGTTCATATATGTTTGTAATTGTTATAACTTTTTGGGATGAATTGATCTTTTATCAATGTACAATGTCTTTCTTTACCTCTTGTAACACTTTTTACATAAATTTTATTTTTTCTGTTATTAATATAACAAGTCTGGCTCTCTTTTGGTTAATGTTTGCATGGAATACCCTTTTCCATATTTTCACTTTTAATTTATATTGTTCTTGCAACAAAAGTTAAGCTCTGTCCACTGCATATATTTTGATCATGTTCTTCTTATCTTTTCTGCTGTTCTGTACCATGTGATTTCCATGTACATTTAGAATAATTACTGGTAAGGAAAAATTACTTTGGACATTTTGTTATTTTTTTTCTGTCTTATAGATTTTGTTCTTCTTTTCTCTATTACTTCCTTTTGTGTTTAGTTGAATTTTGCAATGACATAAATTTATCCCCTTCTCACTTTACTTTTCTGTATATTTTATAGATATTTTCTTTTAGGTTACTATCAGAATTACATGTAACATCCTAATATTATGAGCCTAATTTGAGTAAATACCAACTTATGTTCAATCTTGTACAAAACTCTACTTCTATATAATACTTGCCTCTGTTTTATGGGGTTATTTTTTCCACAAATCACACCTTCATACATTATGTACACAATAACAAAGATTTCTATTTCATGTGTTTGCCATTTAAAAATTACAGGAAACATAAAGAGGGGTTGCAAATCAAAATTACAGTAATTCTGTTTTTTATGTTTAACTGTATATTTATCTTTATAGGAGATTTTTATATCTTCATATGACTGAGTTAAAAAGTTTAAGATTTTCTCCATTCTTTTATGAGCATGAACCTTACCTGGGCTTGGTTAGTTTTCTCAATTCCCCCATATACATAGCATCATTCAAGTGTCTTAATTTCACACAAAGTTTCACCCCAGCTCTTCCTGAGGCCTTATATGGTCTATTATATTATTTTCATCTGTAGTATCTTTCTCCAGCCATCTGCAGGTCTGTAGTCCCCATGCTGTTTGTGCAAGTATTGCCAATCACTTTTCTCTGGCTGAGATCTGAGTTAGGCAAGACAGAGACCATTTCTTCAGGCATTTGGTAGGTTAGAACACTACAAAAAAGTTGTATTCTATTTCTGCTGGCTTGAGAGCTAAGTACAAACAAAAGTCATTAAACTTCCTACTGTTTTGTAGGTGGCTTTTTCTTGATTGGGCATTTATTTGGTTTCTGTAGAGCCTGAATGTTTTCCAGTGCTCCTATAAGAATAGTTCAGACAGTTTCTGGTGGTTTTCTGATATTTCCATAGGTGAACAATAGCTCAGAATTTCTTAGTCTGCAATTTTGCTGAAATTAACATTTGATCAATTGACTTTCCACCAGTGTGTTAAAACCATACAGTGGAGGAAAGATCAGTCTCTTCAAGAAGTTGTGTCAGGACAACTGGAAATAAACATGAAAAAAAATAAAATTGGCTCTCTAGCTTACATTGTAAATTAACTTGAAATGTATCAGTGACTTAAATGTAAGAGATAAACCATAAAACTGTTAGAAGTAAATATAGCAATAAATCTTCATGGCCTTGTGTAGGAAATGGATTCTTAGATATGACACCGAAAGCATAAACAATAAAATATAAAATACATATACTGGACTTCATCAAAATTAAAAACTTTTGTGCATGAATAACATTATTAAGAAAACAAGAAAGGAATTCCCTGGTGGTCCGGTGGTTAGGATGATGTGCATTCACTAACCAATGGCACAGGTTCAATCCTTGGTGGGGGAACTAAGATCTCACAAGCTGCACGCTGCAGCCAAAGAAAGTAAATTTAATTAAGTTTAAATTAATAAAAAAAGAAAACAAGAAGACAGCTTAAAGAATGGGTGAAAATATTTACACAGTTTATATTTGATAATGATTTAACTTCATGAATATCTAAAGAACTCCTACAACTCAACTAAGATGATAAGCAACCCTTTTAATTTATGGGGAAGTGGCTTGAATAAACATTTCCATAAATAAGGTATACAAATGACCAGCACACACTTCGAAAGATACTCAAATCATTTGCCATTAGGAAAATTAAAATCACAATGAGATGCCACTTCATATCCATTAAGTTGGCTATACTTTTTTAAAAAAGAACAAGTGTTGATGAGAATGGGGAGATTGGAACTCTCATACATTGCTCTTGTGAATGTAAAATGGTGTGCTCACTGTGGAAAACAATTTGATGGCTCCTCAAAAAGTTAAACATAATATTACTATATAAACCAGCACTTATATTCCTAGGTATATACCCCCCAAAATTAAAGAGTGACTCAAACATTGCAGTGTTGTTTACAATGGCCAAATTGTGGAAACAACCCAAATGTCCATCAAGGGAATAGATAAATAAAAGTGGTGTATACATACTATAGAATATTATTTGTCCATAAAAAGAATCAAATTACTATACCTGCTACAGCATGGATGAACCTTGAAAGCACCATGCTAATAACCCAGACATGAAAGAACAAACATTGCATGATTCCATTTATATGAGATATTTATAATAGATAAATTCATAAAGACAGAGCATTGATTAGCTCTTACCAGGAGACAGGAAGAGAGTAAAATTAAAACATTGGTTAATGGGTGCAAAGTTTCTGTTTGGGGTGATGGAAATAATTTAGATTGTGGTGATGATTGTTAATGTAATTAATGCCACTAAATTTTATGCTTAAAAATGTTTTAAAAGATATATGATATATTTTATATATTTTAACATTATAAAAAATTCTAGTATCAATATTTATTGTTTCACCCTTCTTCTTTTTCCTCTTTATCTTGTTTTTCTTACCGTAACCCAATCTAGCCTTGCACATACATTCTTAAAACAATAATAATGTCCTCTTTGTTGATTAAAATTTTTCAAAAAATATTAAATAAAACAATAGATAGGAAAGAGCTTTTATAATTGAGTTATCTAAATCCAAATTGTCAACACTTTGAAAGCACACAAAAAGCAGAGAAGACTAGAGTCCCAGGTATAATAGAAGCTTTATTTTTCTACCCATTCATTCAATCATTCATTCTTTCTTTATTGGTCTCTATTCTGGCCACTCTGGGAGCATCCAAAAGAGATAGAAACCTAAATCCTGTCTTTTGAAAAGCATTTGCCCAGTGATTAGCTACAAGTGACTCCATAGTTTCCTAGGTTATTCAATTCATATTTTTAAACCAGCACAGAATCAACTGGTTAACAACTTATTATGCTTGTAGAAATATTAATGTGTATAAAATTTAAAAACTGTGTCCTTGTCCTTCAGGAGCAAAAATGATGCTACTAGCCCTTTACTCAAATATATTATAAAGCAAATATGGATTACAATGCCCTGCATTTTTATTTTCTGAAATGATTAATCAAACTATGTCAAAATGATTTTTACATGTGCAAAAGACATGTAATGAGAAATTGTAAGGTGGTTTGAATTATAGAAACTAACAACCAGTTCCCTCCATGTAACAGATACCATATTCTGAACTTCTTGAATATTCATAATTATTGAATTATTATTTATAAATAATCTGGAGTATTTTCCTTCCCAAGGACACGTGTGTATTCATCGCTATGTAAAGAAAACATGCTTACAATTGCCCCTGTACACTGATATTTTTTTACCTCTCATGTTCTCTGACTTATCATCTCTTTTGGAGCCAGCATGATGGCTGTTTTCTCATGGTGACTGCAGTCTGGAGTTAGGCTGTGACTATAGATTTAGGGCTCTGATGTTAACTGATGCATCTGGGGTTCAAAATTTTGACTTTGTCTTTTTTAACACTATTAAAAAAATAGATAACTGGCCCAGACAAATGGCTATGCCACTTAATTTCAAATGGATTAATTATCTTTCTGAATCTAAGGTAACTCCAAAAATATAGTCATATTTTAAAACAGCCATAAGTATTAGAGTGCTCTATAAAAGAAATCCTTGTGTTTTTCCATTGTAAAAACTCAGGTTAGAAGTAGCTTTTGAGAGTTTTTGAACTGTTGGTACAAGAAATGCTACCTATTGTCATCACTGATATTTCTTACTCCAGTGTTTTGTACAGAGCTGAATTGTGTGTTATCTAGAATTACTCCAAAGTATCACCAAATAGTCTTGCAGATAGTACAAGTGGAAGAACTGAGGAATAGCATTTCAGTTTATTTGTGATATTCACAAACACCTTTTCCCTCATATGTTTAAGAAAATAAAGCATTCATCTGAAGAGAGCTGTAGATGAAAATATAGATCTTCAAATAAGAGTTTTGATCTGACCTTGCATAGAGAAAAAAGTTATTTTGCCTTTATGCCACTACATATTTGCACCTCTCCATCTCTCTCTCTCTCTCTCTCCCACCCCTTACATCCCACAACATGGGGCAGGATTTTTTTTTAATATAAATAACAAAGCAAATACTGATTCTCTTCTATTTTTCTTTTTCTGGGGAAATAAATGTTTCAATTGTTGGGATCCAGTGTAGGATACCCCAAAACGTGCCTCATGCAAGATGTCTCTTGCATGTTGTGTTAATCCATTAAAAAAAAGTCAATATGTGGCATATTGATAATTTTGAATGAAAGTTACTTAAGAAATAGCCAATTCAAAAGAGACACTCTGACCTTCATTTCTGTCTCCCTGAAAGCAGGCTTTAAATATTTCATGTGAAAGGTACACTTCCTACATCTGGAAGTAGAAGGGCACCCTTATCACCAGAGAAGGAAAATCTGGCCAAAAAGCCTATTTACTTCTTTAGTTTACTACCCCACACCCAAACCTTCTTACTTCTTTAGTTTACTTCCCCATGCCCAAACTCTAGATTCTTCATGAATAGAGCACCCAAAACCCAAGTTTCTCTTTCTTCCTATCAATTCCTCATAAATTTATTGTTTCTCTGTCTAAAAAAGTATAAAAGTTGCCTGCTAAAATTTGTTTCATTTCCTTCTATTAATCTGCCTTGTGTCAATTTTATTATTAATCCAGCTACAAGAACTCAAGTGGCTAGAGGGAAAACTTTTCCCCTTTCCAACAGTTGGCAAGCCAGCCAGACACTCATGGGACCCTGCTTTCCACATATAGCATGCTGCAACTAAGACATCCTGAGACATTTGAAAAAGTCTAGCAGAAAATAAGATGCCTTACCACGTCGGCCTCCCAGAACACTGCTTGCAAGATCTGGTGGAAGAAAAAGTGGTAAGACTCCTTTCTATCTCTCTCTAAGTTTAGTTTAGCAGGAGAAAATTATTTGTGGATCTAGTTCCTTGGACTTAGCAACTCTTGGGGGACCTTTTCCTTCAAGAAATGGTCAGTGTTGTTTTGCTGTACCTGTCTGTTCTTGTATTTGTCATAAGGAGTATGGACTATAGGGCAGAATGCAGGCATAGGCCCTATAAGCCTGCTGCTGAGGGGGTCTCACAGACTAGTGAGTTAATATTTCTCACCAGACCAGTATCTATTTAGACAAACGTTGCTGTGGATCCTTTGTGTACAAACCAAATGAGGGTTTTTCTTCCACCTTGCTCTATGCCCTGAGAACTTGGCTTTCTGTCCAGTGAGAATATTCTCTCTGTTCTTAACCACCCAGAAGGTGCATTTATGTGGGTGCATCTGGTGGCTAATCAAATAGACTGGAGTTCTGAGACATGAATTTTCACAAGTAACACGCTCTTTGTCGGCCCATGCCAGCCCTCAGGAAAGTTTTTCATATGGGATCCCTGTCAATAAAGGACCTTTGTCATCTCAACCTAAATTGCTTGTTAGTACTGGAAAAATCCCATTCTAGGAGCACCTACTGGATTCCATAAATTTGTGGGCTTATGGCTGGAGGTACCCAATTTTGTGGGACACCAGATACACTGTTTTCACTACATCATTGTCACTGCTTGTAGTAACAAATGTAGAAAAAGTGGAACACTAGAAGATGGTCATGTCCCAGGTCTCAGGTGAGTCCCTGGGACAGGCTGCCAAGTGAGGGTCCTTGGCTTCACACAGGAAAGAATTCAAGAGTGAGACATAGTAAAGTGAAAGCAGGTTTATTTGGAGAGATACACACTCCATAGACAGAGTGTAGACTTTCTTAGAAGGCAAGAGACAGCCACAGAGCATGGGGTTGTCTAGGAAAGTGAGAGTGGCCCCAAGGTGTGGGAGTGGTTACTTTTTATGGGCTGAGTAATTTCATAGGTTAATAAATGGGAGGAATATTCTAACTATCTTGGAGAAGGGGTGAGGATTTCCAGGAATTGGTGCACCACCCACTTTTTGGCCTTTTATGGTGGACCTCGGAACTGTCAGGGTGCCTGTGGGTGTGTCACTTAGCATGCTAATGCATTACAATGAACGTATAATGAAGCTCAAGATCTACTGGAAGTCAAATCTTCTGCCATCTTGGGCCTAATAGGTTCTAACCATTTTTCTTGGTGTTCCATTCTTCTTAATTGTTGTGTCATTCTTTTAATAGTTGTGCCCTGTCTCCTTCCTTCCTCTCTCACAAAGGGCTTTTACTTTCTTATACTAAGTGTGGAAATAAATATTTGGATCTTGTGAGGACTACATACTCTTGTGAGATGCCTCTTTTTTTTTTTTTTTTTTTTTTTTTTTTTTTTTTGTGGTATGCGGGCCTCTCACTGTTGTGGCCTCTCCCGTTGTGGAGCACAGGCTTCGGACTCGCAGGCTCAGTGGCCATGACTCATGGGCCCAGCCACTCCGCGGCATGTGAGATCCTCCCGGACCGTGGCATGAACTGCAGACGGACTCTCAACCACTGCACCACAAGGAAAGCCCGTGAGATGCCTCTTGCATATTGTGTTAATCCATAAAAAAAGACTTACTGGTTTGTCACTATTTGAAATTAATAAAATCTCCTACTTGTCAATGGTCAGGTGAAGGATCTTTATACTGGCTATATTTATAAGAAAAAAACTTTCTTGAGAGCTTTTATTATAAACATCTGTTATATTGGTACTTATGGGAGGATCAAACTGAAGGAAAAAAAAGTATAATGACCAGCCTTAAGGAATCCTTTACTAAGATGGAAAAAAACAAACAAACTTAAAGATACAACATAAAATCTTCTTCTTAAAATCCTTTCTCTTCAGCAATTCTCCAGACCTCCTAAAAGTAATCAGAAAATAAATAATCTGGAAGGGTGTATTCAAGGGCTTATTTTTAAAAAAGCTGTTTTTGTCTTGCAAATCCCTACAAAAGGAGAAGTACTATTCAGAAATATGTCAAGACCCACCTATATTTACCATTCCCAAGGCCTTATATATCCCTCTCAAAATACTTGTAGGATATTTGTGAAAATTGTTCTGTACCCAGGAAAAAAATTAATAATACTACTCTAACACTTATGATAATAGACAAATATACTACAAAAGTCCTAGGAGAAAACTTATGTTTTAATATCTCCCCCTTAAAGTTATAAAACTCATCATGTCTTTGAAATGTAAACACAGCCCACATTGCCTGAGACTAAACACAGATTATATAAATTGGTAGAACTTGAAACTAAGGAATAAAATTGAAAAGGGAACAAGACCTTTTAAAACACAAATTGCTATAAGAACTCTTACCCAAACAGTCTCCTTAAAATTGCTTGTTAAGGGTAAATACAGATTATAAAAACCTTATCCACAAATAAAAAAATAGTTTATTTGTGAGTAAACTTAGTTTATTCCAACTGTTACTTATAAACTAGTGGGTTTTGTATTGTACCTGATTCATGACTAAACTTTCAAAATGAAAACTGTAAGCTCTTTTATTGTGTCTGTCTATATGTGGGTAGTTTAGATATGGTGTTTTTCTACCTCTAGATAATATTGACAAAATTAATTTGTATAAGAGCTCTAGTTAATTGGCTTAAACAAGCACTTATATATTATATGTAATAAAAACTAACAACAAAGTTTTTCAAAGTTACATGATCTAGGATAATCTTTAGTAAATAAAAGCTAATTTTAAGATTGTTGGTTTAATTTATACCAGCATGTCTTCAGAGTTAGCATTAAATATAATGTAATGCAAAACCAGTTCTAAGAGTGAAGTTTATAGCAATACAATCTCACCTCAAGAAACAAGAAAAATCTCAAATAAAAAAATCTAACCTTACACCTAAAGCAACTAGAGAAATAAGAACAAAGAAAACCCAAACTCAGTAGAAGGAATGAAATCATAAAGATCAGAGCAGAAATAAATGAAATAAAAATGAAGAAAACAATAGCAAAGATCAATAAAACTAAAAGTTGGTTCTTTGAGAAGATAAACCTTTAGCCAGACTCATCAGGAAAAAAAGGGAAGGACACAAATCAATAAAATTAGAAATGAAAATGGAGACATCATAACTGACACCACAGAAATACAAAGGATTATAAGAGACTACTAGAAACAACTGTATGCCAATGAAGTAGACAACCATGAAGAAATGGACAAATTCTTGGAAAGGTACAATTTTCCAATACTTATCCAGGAAGAATTACATAATATAAACAAGACCTCTCACAAGTAATAAAATTGAAACTGTAATTTAAAAATTTCCAACAAACAAAAGTGCAGGACCAGAGAGCTTCACAGGTCAATTCTATCAAACATTTAGAGAAGAGCAAACACCAATGTTTCTCAAACACTTCTAAGAAAATGCAGAGGGAGGAACACACTCAAATTCTTTCTACAAGGCCACCATCACCCTGATACCAAAACTAAAGATATCAAAAAAAAAAAGGAAAAAGAAATAAAATTAGAGACCAATATTACTGATGAACATAGATGCAAATATCCTGAACAAAATACTAGCAAACAGAATCCAACAACACATTAAAAGAATCGTACACGATGAACAAGTGGGGTTTATCCCAGGGATGAAGAGTCTTCAATATATGCAAATCAATCAATGTGATACACCATATTAACAAATTGAGAGGCTTCCTTCGTGGCACAGTGGTTGAGAATCTGCCTGCTAATGCAGGGGACACGGGTTCGAGACCTGGTCTGGGAGGATCCCACATGCCACAGAGCAACTAGGCCCATGAGCCACAACTACTGAGCCTGCGCATTTGGAGCCTGTGCTCCACAACAAGAGAGGCCACGATAGTGAGAGGCCCTCACACCACGATGAAGATTGGCCCCCACTTGCCACAACTAGAGAAAGCCCTTGCACAGAAATGAAGACCCAACACAGCAAAAATAAATAAAGTAATTAATAATCTCCTACCCCCAACATCTTCTTTAAAAAAAAATATTAAGGAATAGAAACCACATGATCATCTCAATAGATGGAGAAAAAGCTTTTGACAAAATTTAATGCCAATTTATGATAAAAAAACTCTCCAGAAAATGGGCATAGAGGGAACCTACCTAAACATAATAAAGGCCATATGTGACTAACTCTCAACAAACATCATTCTCAATGGTTAAAAACTGAAAGCATTTCCTTTAAAATCAGGAACAAGTTAAGGATGGTCATTCTCACTACTCCTATTCAACATAGTTTTGCATGTGCTAGGGACAGCAATCAGAGAAGAAAAAGAAATAAAAGGAATAAAAACTGGAGAAGAAGAAATAAAACTGTCACTGTGTGCAGGAACATAAAATTCTTGCATTCCTATACACTAAGAACAAAAGATCAGAAAGAGAAATTAAGGAAACTATCACATTTACCACCACAACAAAAACAATAAAATACCTAGGCATAAACCTACCTAAGGAGGCAAAAGGCTTGTACTAAGAAAACTATAAAACACTGATGAAAGAAATCAAAGATGACATAAACAGATGGAGAAATATACCATGTTCTTGGATTGGAACAATCAATATTGTAAAAATGACCGTACTACACAAAACAATCTACAGATTCCTTGCAATACCTATTAAACTACCAATGACATTTTTCACAGAATTAGAAAAATATTTTACAATTTGTATGGAAACACAAAAAACACAGAATAGCCAAAGCAATCTTACAAAAGAGAAATGGTGCTGGAGGAAACAGGCTCCTTGATGTCACATTATACTACAAAGCTACATTAATCAAGAGAGTATTGTACTGGCACAAAGACAGAAATATAGATCAAAAGCCCAGAGATAAACCCAGACACATATGGTCACCTAAATTATGACAAAGGAAGCAAGAAAATACAGTGCAGAAAAGACTGCCTCTTCAATAAGTGGTGCTGGGGAAACTGGACAGCTACATGTAAAAGAATGAAATTAGAACACTACCTAACACAAAATCCAAAAAAAAAAATACAAAATGGAATAAAAACCTAATATGAGAGATTTGAGAAGATGGCGGAAGAGTAAGACGTGGAGATCTCCTTCCACCGCACAGATACATCAGAAATACATCTACACGTGGAACTGCTCCTATAGAACACCAACTGAATGCTGGCAGAAGACCTCAGACCTCCCAAAAGGCAAGAAACTCCCTACATACCTGGGTAGGGCAAAAGAAAACAGAAAATACAAAGACAAAAGAATAGGGATGGTACATTCACCAGTGGGAGAGAGCTGTGAAGGAGGAAATGTTTCCACACACTAGAAGCCCCTTCATGGACAGAGACTGCAGGTGGCAGAGGGGGAAGCTTCAGAGCCACGGAGGAGAGTGCATGCAACAGGGGTGCAGAGGGAAAATCACAGAGATTCCCGCACAGAGGATTGGTGCTCCCCAGCACTCACCAGCCCTAGAGGCCTGTATGCTCACCGCCGGGATGGGCAGGGGCAGGAGGCTGAGGCTCGGGCTTCGGTCAGATGCAGGGAGAGGACTGGGGTTGGTGGTGTGAACACAGCCTGAAGGGGTTAGTGCACCACGGCTAGCTGGGAAGGAGTACGGGGAAAAGTCTGGAGCTGCTGAAGAGACAAGAGACTTTTTCTTGCCTCTTTGTTTTCTGTTGCACTAGCAGAGGGGATTAAGAGTGCTGCTTTAAGGAGCTCCAGAGATGGGCATGAGCCATGGCTATCAGCACGGACCCTAGAGATGGGCATGAGACGCTAAGGCTGCTGATTCAACCACCAAGAAGCCTGTGCGCGAGCACAAGTCATGATCCCCACCTCCCCCTCTTGGAAGCCTGTGCAGACTGCCACTGCCAGGGACCCGTGATCCAGGGACAACTTCCACGGGAGAACACATGGCAGGCCTCAGGCTGGTGCAACGTCAAGCTGGCCTCTGCTGCCGCAGGTTCACCCCACATCCGTACCCCTCCCTCCCCCCAGCCTGAGTGAGCCAGAGCCACAAAATCAGCTGCTCCTTTAACCCGGTCCTGTCTGAGTGAAGAACATATGCGCTCAGGTGAACTACATGCAGCGGTGGGGCCAAATCCAAAGCTGAACCCCAGGAGCTGTGTGAAAAAAGAAGAGAAAGGATAATTTCTCCCAGCAGCCTCAGAAGCAGCAGATTAAAACTCCACAATCAACTTGATGTACCCTGCATCTGTGGAATACCTGAATAGACAACGAATCATACCAAACTGAGGAGTTGGACTTTGGGAGCCGTGATATATCTGTGTTTTTCCCTTTTTCTCTTTTTGTGAGTTTGTATGTGTAAGCTTCTGTGTGTGATTTTGTCCATATAGCTTTGTTTT
Organism: Orcinus orca; assembly: GCF_937001465.1. Taxonomy (NCBI): domain Eukaryota; kingdom Metazoa; phylum Chordata; class Mammalia; order Artiodactyla; family Delphinidae; genus Orcinus; species Orcinus orca. Next base: position 71,210,548 of record NC_064580.1, read on the forward strand.
CATGATTTATCCTAAGGTTCTGTCCATCGGCTTTTTTTTTTACTTTTTAATTTTTTTTTCTTAATAATTATTTTTTAATAACTTTATTTTATCTTTATTTTATCCTCTTTCTTTCTTTCTTTCTTTCTTTCTTTCTTTCTTTCTTTCTTTCTTTCTTTCTTTCATTTTTTCTCCTTTTTATTCTGAGCCATGTGGAGGACAGGCTCTTGGTGCTCCAGCCAGGCGTCAGGGCTGTGCCACTGAGGTGGGAGAGCCAAGTTCAGGACACTGGTCCACAAGACACCTCCAGCCTCCACGTAATATCAAACAGTGAAAATCTCCCAGAGATCTTCATCTCAACACCAAGACCCAGCTTCACTGAATGACCAGCAAGCTACAGTGCCAGACACCAATGCTAAACAACTAGCAAGACAGGAACACTGCCCCATCCAATAGCAGAGAGGCTGCCTAAAATCATAATAAGGCCACAGACAGCCCGAAAAACACCACCAGACATGGACCTTCCCACCTGAGAGACAAGATCAAGCATCAACTACCAGAACACAGCCACTAGTCCCCTCCACCAGGAAACCTACACCAGCCACTAAACCAACCTTAGCCACTGGGGCCAGACATCAAAAACAATGGGAACAACGAACTTGCAGACTGCAAAAAGGAGATCCCAAACACAGTACGATAAGCAAAATGAAAAGACAGAATGGGCTCAGGCGTTGGTATAAGACGAAGTGGCAGCTTCAATGATGAGGTCTTTAGAGTAGAATCCTGTGAGAAATGGTATTCCTGTTAGTGCGAAGCAGCCAATGATTAGGGCAGTTGTAGTGAAGGGAAGGATTTTGTATAGTCCTCCTATCTTTTGAATGTCTTGTTCATTGTTTAGATTGTGAATGATGGAGCCGGAACATAAGAATAACATAGCTTTGAAGAAAGCATGTGTACAAATGTGCAGGAAGGCTAGGTGTGGTTGGTTGAGGCCTAACGTTACTATTATTAGGCCAAGTTGACTGGAGGTGGAAAAAGCAATAATTTTTTTGATATCATTTTGGGTTAAGGCACAGATAGCTGTGAATAGGGTGGTGAGGGCACCTAGAGAAAGTATTATTGTTTGAATAAATTTGTTATTTTCTGTTAGAGAGTAGAAGCGGATAGGTAGGAAAATTTCTGCTACGACTATTGTGCTTGAATGGAGTAGGGCTGAAACTGGAGTGGGACCTTCTATTGCTGAGGGTAGTCAGGGGTGTAGACCAAATTGGGCTGATTTTCCAGCTGCAGCTAATGTGAGTCCTATAAGAGGGAGGATTGGGGGATTTTGGTTGAGTGTGAAGATTTGTTGTAAGTCTCATGCGTTTGTATTATGTAAGAATCAGGCTATGGATAGAAGGAATCCGATGTCTCCGATACGATTATATAGGATTGCTTGAAGAGTGGCTGTATTAGTGTCTGTTCATCCGAATCATCAGCCAATTAATAGGAAATATATGATTCCTACTCCCTCTCATCCGATAAATAATTGGAAGAGGTTGTTAGCTGTGACGAGGATAAGTATGGTAATGAGGAAAATAAGTAGGTATTTGAAGAATTGGTTGATGTGAGGGTCGGAGTGCATATATCATATTGAAAATTCTATGATAGATCATGTAATGAATAGTGCTATGGGTATAAATATAAGTGAAAAGTAGTCTATTTTAAAGCTGAGTGTTAGTTTAAGGGTATGGATAGTAATTCAGTGTCAGTTTGAAATGAGTATTTCTTGATTTGTATGGATAAATATTATTATTGGGATTAGGCTGGTGATGAAAGCAAAGAGGGTTATATTTTTTACATAATGTTGGTACTTGTTGTTTTTGTAGAGGTTTGTACTAGATGCTATGACAGGGGCGATCAGTATGAGTAGTGTGAGTAGGGCGGAAGAAGTAAATAAGTTTATTACTTTTATTTGGAGTTGCACCAATTTTTTGGTTCCTAAGACCAATGGATAACTACTATCCTTTAAAAGCTTGAAAAAGCCACATTGTTAAGTGTGGAGGGCATGAATTAGCAGTTCTTGCAATACTTTTTCGGTAAGTAAGAAGTTTTTGTCTTCTGTTTTTAGTTTCACAAACTAACGGTTTTTTTAAACTATACTTACAATAGAGAGGTCCTAGAATGATTTTAGGGTTTAGTGACAGGAGTTGGAGGGGGATAATGTGTAGGGCCATTAAGGTATGTTCCCGTGTAAAAGTAGGGGTAAGGTTGTTAATATGGTGTGTGTTTGCCGCGTTGTGTTATGATTAGTATGTATAGGGAGTACAGGGCTGTGATTACAATAGTTGTTCCCATGAAGATGATAGTGAGGTTTGATCATGAGAAAGTTGATATAATTACGAGTAGTTCTCCGATCAGGTTGATGGTAGGGGGTAGGGCGAGGTTTGTTAGGCATGCTAATAGTCATCAGGTAGCTATTAGTGGGAAAAAAATGTGTAGGCCTCGTGCTAGGATTATGGTTCGGCTATGAATATGTTCGTAGTTTGAATTTGCTAAAAAGAATAATATGGAGGATGTAAGGCCATGGGCAACTATTAAGGTGGTAGCTCCTATGTAACTTCAAGGGGTTTGGATAAGGATAGCTGCAATGACGAGTGCTATGTGGCTGACTGAGGAGTATGCGATTAGTGATTTTAGATCTGTTTGGCGTAAACAGATAGAACTGGTTATGATTATTCCTCATAGGGATAGTACAAGGAAAGGATAGGCTATGTGTTCTGTTAGGGGATTAAGAATTGATGTGATTCGTAGTATGCCATAGCCTCCGAGCTTTAGTAGTACAGCTGCAAGGACTATTGAACCTGCAATAGGGGCCTCTACATGTGCTTTAGGTAATCAAAGATGTAGTCCGTAAAGGGGTATTTTTACTAGGAAGGCTATTATGCAAGCTAATCATATGAAAGTATTAGCTCAGGAAGTTGGTAGTGGTTGGGCTCAGTATTGTAATAATAGGAAATTTAGTGAGCCTACTGTATTTTGTAGATATGTTAGTGCTACTAGTAAGGGGAGAGATCCTATGAGTGTATAAAATAAGAAGTAGAGCCCTGCGTTAAGTCGTTCTGTTTGCTTGCCTCAACGGGTAATGATAATGAGAGTAGGAATTAATGTGGCTTCAAATGTAATATAAAACATAATTAATTCTATAGCAGTAAAGGTTATAATTAAGAGGATTTGTAGTATAATTAGTATTGTAATGTAGAGTTTTTTTCGGGTAAGTGGTTCTTTTAGGAGGTGAGATTGGCTTGCTATTAATATCAAGGGAAGAAGTCATATTGTTAATATTAAGAGTGGTGTGGAAAGGGAGTCAGAGAAAAATGTTAAAGAATAGTTAAGGCTGTTATCGTTAAATTGGTTAAGTAGAAGTAAGCTTGTAAATCTGATAAGTAAACTGTGGGTTGTAGTATTAATTCAGATAAAGTTACTTTTTGATAGTCAAGTTAAAGGTATAATAGTACGAACAATGAATTTTAGCATTGAAGGAGGTTAAGGTTTTGTACGTAGTCGGTACCATACGTGTTGGAAACTATGACTAGTAAGGCTAGTCCAATAGCTGCCTCGCAGGCTACAAATACTAAGAGGATGATTGGTATCATGTTGGCCAGAGTGAAGTGTGTGTTTAGGATTGTAAGGGCTGCTAGAATAAATAATGATAATACTATGCCTTCTAAGCATAGTAATGCAGATATTAGGTGGGATCGGTATATTAATAAACCTGTGAGGGATACTGTAAAGGCAATTAAAATGTTAATGTGGACTAGAGACATTTGGTACTTGTGAGTTTAGATCACAGTCTAGTGGGTCGAAACCACTTGTTTTATTTTAAACTAAGTATCATATTTATCTCATTCTAGGCCTTTTTGGGTTCATTCATAGGCTAGGCTAGCTGCCAGTAGGGAGATTAGGAATAGGGCCATGAGGAGTATTGTTGTTAGGTTTTTTGTTTGGATTGCTCAAGGTAAGGGGAGCAGGAGAGCAATTTCTAGGTGGAAAAGGAGGAAAGTAATTGCTACTAGGAAAAATTTTATGGAAAAGGGTAGACGAGCAGATCCTATTGGGTCAAAGCCACATTCGTAAGGGCTGTTTTTTTCTGCATAGACGTTTAGTTGGGGGAGTCAAAAAGCGATAAGTATGAGTAGTAAGGCTAGGGTTGTGTTCGTCAGTAGCGTTAATAGAAGGTTTATTGTTCTTTTACAGGGTGTACCGAAACTAACTGATTGGAAGTCAGTTGTACTTGTTAATACTAAAAGGACTATGAACCTCATCAATAGATTGATACATAGAGGAATAATCATACAACATCTACGAAATGTCAGTATCAAGCAGCAGCTTCGAAGCCAAAGTGGTAATTTGATGTAAAGTGGAATATTATTTGACGTATAAAGCAGACGATAAGGAAAGTTGATCTGATGATGACGTGTAGTCCGTGGAAGCCTGTGGCTACAAAGAAGGTAGACCCATAGACTCTGTCTGAGATTTTAAATGGGGCTTCATAGTATTCTGATGCTTGAAGTAGGGTGAAATAGAGGCCGAGTATGATTGTGATGAGAAGAGCTTGGAGTATATGTTTGCAGTCGCCTTCTATGAGACTATGATGGGCTCAAGTGATAGATACACTGGAAGCTAATAGTACGGAGGTATTGAGGAGTGGGACTTCTAGTGGATTTAGAGGGTGGATACCCGTTGGTGGTCAGGAGCCTCCTAATTCAGGAGTAGGGGCAAGACTTGAATGGTAAAAGGCCCAGAAGAAGCCTGTAAAGAATAGGACTTCTACTTCCGGGAAGATGGCGGAAGAGTAAGACGCGGAGATCACCTTCCTCTCCACAGATACACCAGAAATACATCTACGCGTGGAACAACTCCTACGGAGCACCTACTGAACGCTGGCAGAAGACCTCAGACCTCCCAAAGGCAAGGAACCCCCCACGTACATGGTTAGGGCAAAAGAAAAAACTAAACAGAGACAAAAGGATAGGGATGGGTCCTGCACCAGCGGGAGAGAGCTGTGAAGGAGGAAAAGTGTCCACACACTAGGAAGCCCCTTCGCGGGTGGAGACTTCGGGAGGCGGAGTGGGAGAGCTTGGGAGCCGCGGAGGAGAGCACAGCAACAGGGGTGCGGAGGGCAAAGCGGACAGAATCCAGTGCAGAGGATCGGGCCGACCGGCACTCACCAGCCGAGAGGCTTGTCTGCTCGCCCGCTGGGGCGGGCGGGACTGGGAGCTGAGGCTCCGGCTTTTGTCGGAGCACCGGGAGAGGACTGAGGTTGGCGGCGTAAACACAGCCTGCAGGGCGTTGGTGCGCCGCGGCTGGCCGGGAGAGAGTCCGGGGAGGGGTCTGGACCTGCAGAAGAGGCAAGAGACTTTTACGTCCCTCTTTGTTTCCTGGTGCACGAGGAGAGGGTATTAAGAACGCTGCTTGAGAGAGCTCCAGGGACGGGCGCGAGCCGCGGCTAAAAGTGCGGAGCCCAGAGACGGGCATGAGACGCTAAGGCCGCTGCTGCCGCCGCCAGGAGGCCTGTGTGCGAACACAGGTCACTAGCCACACGCCCTTCCGGGGAGCCTGTGCAGCCCACCACTGCCAGGGTCCCGGGATCCAGGGACGGCTACCCCGGGAGAACGCACGGCGCGCCTCAGGCTGCAACGTCACGCCGGCCTCTGCCGCTGCAGGCCCGCCCCACACTCCGTGACCCTCCCTACCCCCCCGGCCTGGGTGAGCCAGAGCCTCCGAATCAGTGGCTCCTTTAACCCCGTCCTGTCTGAGCAAAGAACAGACGCCCTCCGGCGACCTACACGCACAGGCGGGGCCAAATCCAAAGCTGAGCCCCTGGGAACTGTGAGAACAAAGAAGAGAAAGGGAAATCTCTCCCAGCAGCCTCAGAAGCAGCGGATTAAAGCTCCACAATCAACTTGATATACCCTGCATCTGTGGAATACCTGAATAGACAACGAATCATCCCAAATTAAGGAGCCCTGTGGATGAAAGGCTCTTGGTGCTGCAGCCAGGAGTCAGTGCTGTGCCTCTGAGGTGGGAGAGCCAACTTCAGGACACTGGTCCACAAGAGGCCCCCCAGCTGCACATAATATCAAACAGCAAAAATCTCCGAGAGATCTCCATCTCAACGCCAGCACCCAGCTTCACTCAACGACCAGCAAGCTACAGTGCTGGACATCCTATGCCAAACAACTAGCAAGACAGGAACACAACCCCACCCATTAGCAGAGAGGCTGCCCAAAATCATAATAAGTCTACAGACACCCCAAAACACACCACCAGACGTGGACCTGCCCACCAGAAAGACAAGATCCAGCCTCATCCACCAGAACACAGGCACTAGCACTCTCCACCAGGAAGCCTACACAACCCACTGAACCAACCTTAGCCACTGGGGACAGACACAAAAAACAACAGGAACTACGAACCTTCAGCCTGCAAAAAAGGAGACCCCAAACACAGTAAGATAAGCAAAACGAAAAGACAGAAAAACACACAGCAGATGAAGGAGCAAGATAAAAACCCACCAGACCTAACAAATGAAGAGGAAATAGGCAGTCTACCTGAAAAAGAATTCAGAATAATGATAGTAAGGTTGATCCGAAATCTTGGAGATAGAATGGACAATAGAATGGACAAATTGCAAGAATCAGTTAACAAGGACCTAGAAGAACTAAAGATGAAACAAGCAACGATGAACAGCACAATAAATGAAATTAAAAGTACTCTAGATGGGATCAATAGCAGAATAACTGAGGCAGAAGAACGGATAAGTGACCTGGAAGATAAAATAGTGGAAATAACTACTGCAGAGCAGAATAAAGAAAAAAGAATGAAAAGAACTGAGGACAGTCTCAGAGACCTCTGGGACAACATTAAACGCACCAACATTCGAATTATAGGGGTTCCAGAAGAAGAAGAGAAAAAGAAAGGGACTGAGAAAATATTTGAAGAGATTATAGTTGAAAACTTCCCTAATATGGGAAAGGAAATAGTTAATCAAGTCCAGGAAGCACAGAGAGTCCCATACAGGATAAATCCAAGGAGAAATACGCCAAGACACATATTAATCAAACTGTCAAAAATTAAATACAAAGAAAACATATTAAAAGCAGCAAGGGAAAAACAACAAATAACACACAAGGGAATCCCCATAAGGTTAACAGCTGATCTTTCAGCAGAAACTCTGCAAGCCAGAAGGGACTGGCAGGACATATTGAAAGTGTTGAAGGAGAAAAACCTGCAACCAAGATTACTCTACCCAGCAAGGATCTCATTCAGATATGATGGAGAAATTAAAACCTTTACAGACAAGCAAAAGCTGAGAGAGTTCAGCACCACCAAACCAGCTCTACAACAACTGCTAAAGGAACTTCTCTAGGCAAGAAACACAACAGAAGGAAAGGACCTACAATAATGAACCCAAAACAATTAAGAAAATGGGAATAGGAACACACATATCGATAATTACCTTAAATGTAAATGGACTAAATGCTCCCACCAAAAGACACAGATTGGCTGAATGGATACAAAAACAAGACCCATATATTTGCTGTCTACAAGAGACCCACTTCAGACCTAGAGACACATACAGACTGAAAGTAAGGGGATGGAAAAAGGTATTTCATGCAAATGGAAACCAAAAGAAAGCTGGAGTAGCAATTCTCATATCAGACAAAATAGACTTTAAAACAAAGGCTATTAGAAGAGACAAAGAAGGACACTACTAATGATCAAGGGATCGATCCAAGAGGAAGATATAACAATTGTAAATATTTATGCACCCAACATAGGTGCACCTCAATACATAAGGCAAATACTGACAACCATAAAAGGGGAAATCGACAGTAACACATTCATAGTAGGGACTTTAACACCCCACTTTCACCAATGGACAGATCATCCAAAATGAAAATAAATAAGGAAACACAAGCTTTAAATGATACATTAAACGAGATGGAGTTAATTGATATTTATAGGACATTCCATCCAAAAACAACAGAATACACATTTTTCTCAAGTGCTCATGGAACATTCTCCAGGATAGATCATATCTTGGGTCACAAATCAAGCCTTGGCAAATTTAAGAAAATTGAAATTGTATCAAGTATCTTTTCTGACCACAACGCCATGAGACTAGATATCAATTACAGGAAAAGATCTGTAAAAAATACAAACACATGGAGGCTAAACAATACACTACTTAATAATGAAGTGATCACTGAAGAAATCAAAGAGGAAATCAAAAAATACCTAGAAACAAATGACAATGGGGACACAACGACCCAAAACCTGTGGGATGCAGCAAAAGCAGTTCTAAGGGGGAAGTTTATAGCAATACAAGCCCACCTTAAGAAGCAGGAAACATCTCGAATAAACAACCTAACCTTGCACCTCAAGCAATTAGAGAAAGAAGAACAAAAAAACCCCAAAGCTAGCAGAAGGAAAGAAATCATAAAAATCAGATCAGAAATAAATGAAAAAGAAATGAAGGAAACAATAGCAAAGATCAATAAAACTAAAAGCTGGTTCTTTGAGAAGATAAACAAAATAGATAAACCACTAGCCAGACTGATCAAGAAAAAAAGGGAGAAGACTCAAATCAATAGAATTAGAAATGAAAAAGGAGAGGTAACAACTGACACTGCAGAAATAAAAGAGATCATGAGAGATTACTACAAGCAACTCTATGCCAATAAAATGGACAATCTGGAAGAAATGGACAAATTCTTAGAAATGCACAACCTGCCAAGACTGAATCAGGAAGAAATAGAAAATATGAACAGACCAATCACAAGCACTGAAATTGAAACTGTGATTAAAAATCTTCCAACAAAGAAAAGCCCAGGACCAGATGGCTTCACAGGCGAATTCTATCAAACATTTAGAGAAGAGCTAACACCTATCCTTCTCAAACTCTTCCAAAATATAGCAGAGGGAGGAACACTCCCAAACTCCTTCTACGAGGCCACCATCACCTTGATACCAAAACCAGACAAGGATGTCACAAAGAAAGAAAACTACAGGCCAATATCACTGATGAACATAGATGCAAAAGTCCTCAACAAAATACTAGCAAACAGAATCCAACAGCACATTAAAAGGATCATACACCATGATCAAGTGGGGTTTATTCCAGGAATGCAAGGATTCTTCAATATACGCAAATCTATCAATGTGATAAACCATATTAACAAACTGAAGGAGAAAAACCATATGATCATCTCAGTAGATGCAGAGAAAGCTTTTGACAAAATTCAACACCCATTTATGATAAAAACCCTGCAGAAAGTAGGCATAGAGGGAACTTTCCTCAACATATTAAAGGCCATATATGACAAGCCCACAGCAAACATCATCCTCAATGGTGAAAAACTGAAAGCATTTCCACTAAGATCAGGAACAAGACAAGGTTGCCCACTCTCACCACTCTTATTCAACATAGTTTTGGAAGTTTTAGCCACAGCAATCAGAGAAGAAAAGGAAATAAAAGGAATCCAAATCAGAAAAGAAGAAGTAAAGCTGTCCCTGTTTGCAGATGACATGATCCTATACATAGAGAACCCTAAAGATGCTACCAGAAAACTACTAGAGCTAATCAATGAATTTGGTAAAGTGGCAGGATACAAAATTAATGCACAGAAATCTCTGGCATTCCTATATACTAATGATGAAAAATCTGAAAGTGAAATCAAGAAAACACTCCCATTTACCATTGCAACAAAAAGAATAAAATATCTAGGAATAAACCTACCTAAGGAGACAAAAGATCTGTATGCAGAAAATTATAAGACACTGATGAAAGAAATTAAAGATGATACAAATAGATGGAGAGATATACCATGTTCTTGGATTGGAAGAATCAACATTGTGAAAATGACTCTACTACCCAAAGCAATCTATAGATTCAATGCAATCCCTATCAAACTACCACTGGCATTTTTCACAGAACTAGAACAAAAAATTTCACAATTTGTATGGAAACACAAAAGACCCCGAATAGCCAAAGCAATCTTGAGAACGAAAGAAGGAACTGGAGGAATCAGGCTCCCTGACTTCAGACTATACTACAAAGCTACAGTTATCAAGACGGTATGGTACTGGCACAAAAACAGAAAGATAGATCAATGGAACAGGATAGAAAGCCCAGAGATAAACCCACGCACATATGGTCACCTTATCTTTGACAAAGGAGGCAGAAATGTACAGTGGAGAAAGGACAGCCTATTCAATAAGTGGTGTTGGGAAAACTGGACAGCTACATGTAAAAGTATGAGATTAGATCACTCCCTGACACCATACACAAAAATAAGCTCAAAATGGATTAAAGACCTAAATGTAAGGCCAGAAACTATCAAACTCTTAGAGGAAAACATAGGCAGAACACTCTATGACATAAATCACAGCAAGGTCCTTTTTGATCCACCTCCTAGAGAAATGGAAATAAAAACAAAAGTAAACAAATGGGACCTAATGAAACTTAAAAGCTTTTGCGCAGCAAAGGAAACCATAAAGAAGACCAAAAGACAACCCTCAGAATGGGAGAAAATATTTGCAAATGAAGCAACTGACAAAGGATTAATCTCCAAAATTTATAAGCAGCTCATGCAGCTTAATAACAGAAAAACAAACAACCCAATCCAAAAATGGGCAGAAGACCTAAATAAACATTTCTCCAAAGAAGATATACAGATTGCCAACAAACACATGAAACAATGCTCAACATCATTAATCATTAGAGAAACGCAAATCAAAACTACAATGAGATATCATCTCACACCGGTCAGAATGGCCATCATCAAAAAATCTACAAACAATAAATGCTGGAGAGGGTGTGGAGAAAAGGGAACCCTCTTACACTGTTGGTGGGAATGTAAATTGATACAGCCACTGTGGAGAACAGTATGGAGGTTCCTTAAAAAGCTACAAATAGAACTACCATATGACCCAGCAATCCCACTACTGGGCATATACCCTGAGAAAACCATAATTCAAAAAGAGTCATGTACCAAAATGTTCATTGCAGCTCTATTTACAATAGCCCAGAGATGGAAACAACCTAAGTGTCCATCATCGGATGAATGGGTAAAGAAGATGTGGCACATATATACAATGGAATATTACTCAGCCATAAAAAGAGACGAAATTGAGCTATTTGTAATGAGGTGGATAGACCTAGAGTCTGTCATACAGAGTGAAGTAAGTCAGAAAGAGAGAGACAAATACCGTATGCTAACACATATATATGGAATTTAAAAAAAAATGTCATGAAAAACCTAGGGGTGAAACAGGAATAAAGACACAGACTTACTAGAGAATGGACTTGAGACTATGGGGAGGGGGAAGGGTAAACGGTGACAAAGCGATAAAGAGGCATGGACATATATACACTACCAAACGTAAGGTAGATAGCTAGTGGGAAGCAGCCGCATAGCACAGGGAGATAAGCTCGGTGCTTTGTGACCGCCTGGAGGGGTGGGATAGGGAGGGTGGGAGGGAGGGAGACGCAAGCGGGAAGAGATATGGGAATATATGTATATATATAACTGATTCATTTTGTTGTGAAGCTGAAACTAACATACCATTGTAAAGCAATTATACTCCAATAAAGATGTTAAAAAAAAATACAAATAAACCAAAAAAAAAAAAAAGAATAGGACTTCTGATAAGATAAATAAGATTATACCATATCGGAGCCCTTTTTGAACGGTTGGTGTGTGGTGGCCTTGGAAAGTGCTTTCTCGGACAATATCTCGTCATCATTGGTATATTGTTAGGGTATTTGTCAAAAAGCTTAAAGTCAGTAAGATTATTGAGTTGAAGTGGAATCATATGATTAGGCCTGATGTTACAAGAAATGCTGAGAGAGCTCCTGTAAGTGGTCAAGGAGTGGGGTTTACTATATGATATGAGTGGGTTTGGTGGGTCATTATGTATTGTCCTGCAAGTATAGGCTTACTAGTAAGGTGAATACGTAGGCTTGGATTAGGGCTATGGCGAATTCGAGGATGACTAATAGGGTGAGGATGGTGAATGTGATGAGGGCTGTGAATAGACTAATATCTATTAATGCAAGAGTTGCACTTCCGATTAGGTGTAGTAATAGGTGACCTGCTGTGATGTTAGCTGTTAGCCGTACTGCTAGAGCTAAAGGTTGAATAAATAGGCTGATAGTTTTGATTATTACTAATATAGGGATCAGGAAAGTGGGTGTGCCTAGTGGTAAAAGGTGGGCTAGGGATATTTTTGTCTTGTTATGGAAACCGATAATGACAGTGCCAGCTCATAATGGAATAGCTATGCCTAAATTTATAGAGAGTTGAGTAGTGGGTGTAAATGAGTGGGGTAATATTCCAAGAAGATTTGTGGAAGCGATGAATAGGAAAAGTGAGATAAGTATTAGAGATCAGGTTTGTCCTTTGAGGTTATGTGTAACTATCAGTTGCTTTGATGTGAGTTTGGTTAGTCATTGTTGGATAGCGATTATACGATTATTGATTAATCGATTTGGTGTTGGGAATAGTATGGTGGGAAATATAATAATTAAAGTAGTGATAGGAATACCTAGTATAATCGGGATTATGAAAGGGGCAAATAGATTTTCGTTCATGTGTAATTTCAAGGGGTTTGTTGTTTTTGTAATTTAGTGCACATTGGTTTGGGGGAAAGAGAATAAAAATGCTTTGAGATTTTTAGTTGAAGTAATGTGAAGAGGGTAAAGATCATAGAGAGAATGGTAAGGAGTCATGTTGATGTATCTAGTTGTGGCATGTCATTAAGGGGAGTTTATAACTCTCAATCTTAAAAGGTTAACGCTAGTTTAGCTTCTTAAGGAAATTATAATATGGATGCAGATCATTTTTCAAAGTTCTCTAAGGGTACTAATTCGAGAACGATTGGCATAAAGCTGTGATTTGAGCCACAGATTTCTGAACATTGTCCGTAGAACAGGCCAGGTCGTGTTGATATTAGGGTTGTTTGGTTTAGGCGTCCAGGAATTGCATCTGTTTTTAGACCTAGGGAAGGAACACCTCATGAGTGTAATACATCTTCTGAGGAAACTAGTATTCAGATTGTTATTTGTATGGGTAGGACCATTCGATTATCTACTTCTAGCAATCGTAGTTCTCCTGGTTTTAGGTCCGAGGTTGGAATCATGTAGGAGTCAAAATTTAGGTCTTCGTAGTCAGTATATTCATAGCTTCAATATCATTGATGCCCTATTGTTTTTACGGTAAGGGAGGGATTGTTAATTTCGTCTATTATGTAGAGAATTCGTAGAGAAGGTAGGGCGATTATAATTAAGATAACGGCTGGGAGGACAGTTCAAATAGTTTCTACTTCTTGAGCGTCTATTGTACTAGTGTGTGTTAATTTGGTTGTAAGTATTAGTGTAATAATATAGAGGACTAGGGAGCTAATTAGGAAAACAATCATTAATGCGTGGTCATGAAACTGTAGGAGTTCTTCTATAACAGGTGATGCTGCGTCTTGTAAGCCTAGTTGGAAGGGGTATGCCATGGAGATATACAGGATTTTCACTTGTGATTTAACTTTGACAAAGTTACATAAGACTTTACTAATACCTCATTCATAAAGAAAGACATAATGGTTATGATGTTGGCTTGAAACCGATTAGAGGGGGTTCGATTCCTTCCTTTCTTGAATATTTTAGGTTAACATATACCGGTTCCTCAAATGTGTGATATGGTGGAGGACATCCGTTTAGTCATTCAAGGTTTGTGGAGGTGAGGTCTACTGCTAATACTTCCCGTTTAGATGTGAATGCTTCTCAGATAATGAAGATTATCAGTATGACTGCTGTCAGTGAGATAAAGGAGCCTATTGATGAGATGGTATTTCATGTTGTGTAGGCATCTGGGTAGTCGGAGTATCGACGAGGTATTCCAGATAGGCCTAGGAAGTGTTGTGGAAAGAATGTCATATTCACACCTACGAATACAATTATGAATTGGATTTTTGTTCATGTTGGGTTAAGTGTATAGCCTGAAAATAGTGGAAATCAGTGGACGAAACCTCCTATGATGGCGAAGACAGCTCCTATTGAAAGCACGTAGTGAAAATGGGCAACCACATAATAGGTGTCGTGGAGAATAATGTCTAGGGATGAGTTAGCCAGGATAATACCGGTTAAACCTCCTACTGTGAATAAGAAAATAAAGCCTAGATCTCATATTAGGGTGGGAGATCATTTAATACTTCCTCCGTGAAGTGTTGCCAGTCAGCTGAAGACTTTTACTCCTGTAGGAATTGCAATAATTATAGTGGCTGATGTAAAGTATGCTCGTGTATCTACGTCTATTCCAACTGTAAATATATGATGAGCTCATACAATAAAACCCAGGAAACCAATAGAAACTATAGCTCATACTATTCCCATATACCCGAAAGGTTCTTTTTTCCCCGAATAATAGGTAACGATATGTGAAATTACTCTGAAACCGGGCAGAATTAGAATATATACTTCGGGATGGCCAAAAAATCAGAATAGGTGTTGATATAGGATTGGGTCACCTCCTCCTGCTGGGTCGAACAAGGTTGTGTTTAGGTTTCGATCAGTTAATAGTATGGTAATTCCGGCTGCTAAGACGGGTAGTGATAGTAAGAGTAAGACTGCTGTGACCAAGACAGATCAGACGAAGAGAGGTGTTTGGTATTGGGTTATAGCGGGTGGTTTTATATTAATAATAGTTGTAATGAAGTTAATAGCCCCAAGGATTGAAGATACACCGGCTAAATGCAGAGAGAAAATAGTAAGGTCTACTGAGGCTCCTGCGTGTGCTAGATTTCCGGCTAGAGGAGGATATACAGTTCAGCCTGTACCTGCGCTGGCTTCAATTATTGAAGATGCTATCAGTAGTAGAAAGGTAGGGGGAAGTAGTCAGAAGCTTATGTTGTATAGACGAGGGAATGCTATGTCAGGGGCTCCAATTATCAAGGGAACTAGTCAGTTTCCAAATCCCCCAATTATGATAGGTATAACCATAAAGAAAATTATTACGAAGGCGTGAGCTGTTACTAGAACATTATAAAGTTGGTCATCTCCGATAAGTGTGCCAGGCTGACCTAATTCAGTACGAATCAACAAGCTTAGACCAGTACCCACTATTCCTGCCCAGGCGTCAAATAGTAAATACAGAGTACCAATGTCTTTGTGATTGGTAGAGAATAGTCATTGGTTTATGAACATAGGTAAAATGGCCGAGTAGGCATTAGACTGTAAATCTAAAGACAGGGGTAAAGTCCTCTTTTTGCCAAGTCCTGTGGTGAATAATCATTTTGAATTGCAAATTCAAAGAAGCAGCTTCAATCCTGCTGGGACTTCTCCCGCTTTTTTTTCCTCGTGGCGGGAGAAGTAGATTGAAGCCAGTTTATTAGGGTGTTTAGCTGTTAACTAAAAGTTCGTGGGAGATGTATCCCTCCAATCTAGTGAGGATTTAGCTTAATTAAAGTGTTTGATTTGCATTCAATTGATGTGAGATATGGTCTTGCAATCCTTATTGGGCAGGGGTTAAGTAAAATTATACTTGCTTAGGGCTTTGAAGGCTCTTGGTGTTATTTAACCTAAACCCCTATAGTAGGACAAAGAATGCTGGTGTAAGAGGTAGAAGTATTGTGGATAGTACGATTGCTGTTGGTAAAAGGGTTATTTGTTTTGTGGAGTGGAATTGTCATTTTATTTTTATGTTGTTGGTAGAGGGGAACAGGGTTAATGCTGTGGTGTAGGTAAGGCGTATATAGAAATATAGGTTGAGTAGAGCTGTGATGGCTATGAGGGTGGGTAGGATGAGGGTATCGTTTTTTGTTAGTTCTTGAATAATCATTCATTTGGGTATAAACCCTGTGAGTGGAGGAAGTCCTCCTATGGAGAGTAGGGTAAGCATAGTAAAGGTTGTTATAACAGGTATTGTATTTCATGTTTGGGATAGTAGTAGTGTGGTGGTAGTGGAGTTTTGGATAAGTAGCATAAATATGGTGAAGGTTATTACAATGTAAATTAATAGATTTAGTAGGGTGAGGGCTGGGTTGTATAATAAAATAGCGGTTATTCATCCTATGTGAGCAATTGATGAGTAGGCTATGATTTTTCGGAGTTGTGTTTGGTTTAGTCCACCTCAGCCTCCGATTAGAATTGATAGAAAGGCTATAGTAATTATTAGGTGTAGATTGATTGATGGTGAAATTTGATAAAGGATTGAGATGGGTGCGAGTTTTTGTCACATAAGTAGAATTAGTCCTGTGCTTAGGGGAACACCTTGTGTAACTTCTGGTACTCAAAAGTGAAAAGGGGACAATCCTAGTTTAACGGCTAAAGCTATTGTTATTAGAATGGATGCTGTTGGGTCGAATAATTTTATGATGGTTCATTGGCTGGAGTGTATTAGGTTAATAATAATTGCTAGTATAAGTAATGAGGATGCTGTGGCTTGCGTTAGAAAGTATTTGGCTGAGGCTTCTGTGGCTCGAGGATTAGGTTTTTTTATTATGATAGGAATGATGGCTATCATATTTATTTCTAGTCCAATTCAGGCAAACAGTCAATGGGAGCTAATGGTTACAATTGTTGTGCTTAGGACGAGGGTTGTTAGTAGGGTGATAGAGACGAATGGGTTAATTAGTATGGGAAGGATATGAACCAACATTTCTGGGGTATGGGCCAGGTAGCTTATTTAGCTGACCTTACTATAGATTATGGTGTAATGTGGTAGCATGGAGAATTTTGAATTCTTAAGGGTAGGTTCGATTCCTATTATTCTAGAAATAAGAGGACTCAAACCTCTATTATTTACTCTATCAAAGTAATTCTTTGTCAGACATATTTCTTATTTTATGTTTGGGGTGGGATACCTGCTGTTATAATGGGTAGTGAGATGTGTCATATGCGGAGAGCTAGTGTCAGTGGGAGGAAATTTTGTCTATTCTATTTCCAAGATTTTGGATCATCTTTACTATCATTTTCCTGAATTCTTTTTCAAGTACTGCTTGTTTCCTCTTCATTTGTTAGGTCTGCTGTGTTTTTACCTTCCTCCTTCATCTGCTTGTGCTTTTCTGTCTTTTCATTTTGGACCTAGAAGGACCTAGAAGAACTAAAGAGGAAACAAGCAATAATGAAAAACACAATAAAGACCTAGAAGAACTAAAGAGGAAACAAGCAATAATGAAAAACACAATAAATGAAATTAAAAATACTCTAGAAGGGATCAATAGCAGAATAATTGAGGCAGAAGGACAGATAAGTGACCTGGAAGATAAAATAGTGGAAATAACTACAGCAGAGCAGAATAAACAAAAAAAGAATGAAAAGAACTGAGGACAGTCTCAGAGACCTCTGGGACAACATTAAATGCACCAACATTCGAATAATAAAGGTAGCAGAAGAAGAAAAGAAAAAGAAAGGGACTGAGAAAATATTTGAAGAGATTCTAGTTGAAAAGTTCCCTAATATGGGAAAGGAAATAGTTAATCAAGTCCAGGAAGCACAGAGAGTCCCATACAAGATAAATCAAAGGAGAACCACATCAAGACATATATTAATCAAATTATAAAATCTTAAAGAAAACATATTAAAAGCAACAAGGGAAAAACAACAAATAACACACAAGCGAATCACCATAAGTTTAACAGCTGATCATTCAGCAGAAACTCTGCAAGCCAGAATGGAGTGGCAGGACATATTTAAAGTGATGAAGGAGAAAATCCTACAACCAAGATTACTCTATCAAGCAAAGATCTCATTCAGATTTGATGGAGAAATTAAAACCTTTACAGACAAGCAAAAGCTGAGAGAGTTTAGCACCACCAAACCAGCTTTACAACAAATGCTAAAGGAACTTCTCTAGACAAGAAATACAAGAGAAGGAAAAGACCTACAATAACAAACCCAAAACAATTAAGAAAATGGCAATAGGAACATACATATCAATAATTACCTTAAATGTAAATGGATTAAATGCTCCCACCGAAAGACACAGACTGTGTGAATGGACACAAAAACAAGATCCATATATAGGTTGTCTACAAGAGATCCACTTTAGACCTAGGGACACATACAGACTGAAAGTGAGGGGATGGAAAGAGATATTCCATGGAAATGGAAATCAGAAGAAAGCTGGAGTACCAATTCTCATATTAGACAAAATAGACTTTAAAATAAAGACTATTAGAAGAGACAAAGAAGGACACTACATAATTATCAAAAGATCAATCCAAGAAGAAGATATAACAGTTGTAAATATTTGTGCACCCAACATGGAAGCACCTAAATACATAAGGCAAATACTAACAGCCATAAAAGGGGAAATCCACAGTAACACAATCATACTAGTGGACTTTAACATCCCACTTTCACCAATGGACAGATCATGCAAAATGAAAAAAAAGAAACACAAGCTTTAAATGATATATTACACAACATGGACTTAGTTGATATTTATAGGACATTCCATACAAATAAACAGAATACACTTTCTTCACAAGTGCTCATGGAACATTCTGCAGGAAAGATCATATCTTGGGTCACAAACCTAGCCTTGGTAAATTTAAGAAAGTTGAAATTGTATCAAGTATCTTTTCCCACTGCAATGCTATGAGACTAGATATCAATTACAGGGAAAGATCTGTAAAAAAAACAAACACATGGAGGCTAAGCAATATACTACTTAATAACAAAGTGATCACTGAAGAAATCAAAGAGGAAAAAAGAAATACTAGAAACAAATGAAAATGGAGACACGATTACCCAAAACCTATGGGAAGCAACAAAAGCAGGTCTAAGAGGGAAGTTTATAGCAATACAACCCTACCTTAAGAAACAAGAAACATCTCAAATAAAGAACCTAAACATGCACCTAAAGCATTTAGAGAAAACAGAACAACAACAAAAAAAAAAACCCAAAGTTAACAAAGGAAAGAAATTATAAAGGTTAGATCAGAAATAAATGAAAAAGAAATGAAGGAAACAATAGCAAAGATTAATAAGACTAAAAGCTGGTTCTTTGACAAGATAAACAAAATTGATAAACAATTAGCCAGACACATCAAGAAAACAAGGTAGAAGACTCAAATCAATAGAATTAGAAATGAAAAAGGAGAAATAAAAACTGACACTGCAGAAATACAAAGGATCATGACAGATTACTACAAGCAACTCTAGGCCAATAAATGGACAACCTGGAAGAAATAGACAAATTCTTAGGATTGCACAACGTGCCAAGACAGAAACAGGAAGAAATAAAAATATGAACAGACCAATCACGAGCATTGAAATTGAGACTCTTATTAAAAATCTGCCAACAAACAAAAGCCCAGGACCAGATGGCTTCACAGGCGAATTCTATCAAACATTCAGAGAAGAGCTAACACCTATCTTTCTCAAACTCTTCCAAAATATAGCAGAGGAAGGAACACTCCCAGACTCATTCTATGAGACCACCATCACCGTGATACCAAAACCAGACAAAGATGTCACAAAGAAAGAAAACTACAGGCCAATATCACTGATGAGAGTAGATGCAAAAATCCGCAACAAAATACTAGCAAACATAATCCAACAACACATTAAAAGGATCATACACCATAATCAAGTGGGGTTTATTCCAGGAATGCAAGGATTCTTCAATATACGCAAAACAATCAATGTGATACATCCTATTAACAAACTGAAGGAGAATAAACATATGATCATCTCAATAGATGCAGAGAAAGCTTTTGACAAAATTCAACACTCATTTATGATAAAAACCCTGCAGAAAGTAGGCATAGAGGGAACTTTCCTCAACATAATAATGGCCATATATGACAAAGCCACAGCCATCATCATCCTCAATGGTGAAAACGTGAAACCAGTTCCACTAAGATCAGAAACCAGACAAGGTTGCCCACTCTCACCACTCTTATTCAAAATAATTTTGGAAGTTTTAGCCACAGCAATCAGAGAAGAAAAAGAAATAAAGTGAATCCAAATCAGAAAAGAAGAAGTGTAGCTGTCACTGTTTCCAGATGACATGATACTATACAAAGAGAATCCTAAAGATGCTACCATAAAATTACTAGAGCTAATCAATGAATTTGGTAAAGTAGCAGGATACAAAATTAATGCACAGAAATCCCTTCCTTTCTTATACACTAATGATGAAAAATTTGAAAGTGAAATTAAGAAAACACTCTCATTTACCATTGCAACAAAAAGAATAAAATATCTAGGAATAAACCTACCTAAGTAGACAAAAGATCTGTATGCAGAAAATTATAAGACACTGATGACACTGATGAAAATTATAAGACACTGATGAAAGAAATTAAAGATGTTACACATTGATGGGGAGATATACCATGTTCTTGGATTGGAAGAATCAACTTTGTGAAAATGATTCTACTACCCAAAGCAACCTACAGATTCAATGCAATCCCTATCAAACTACCACTGGCATTTTTCACAGAAGTGGAACAAAATATTTCACAAATTTTATGGAAACGCAATAGACCCCAAATAGCTAAAGCAATCTTGAGAATGAAAAATGGAGCTGGAGGAATCAGGCTCCCTGACTTCAGACTATACTACAAAGGTACAGTAATCAAGACAGTATGGTACTGGCACAAAAAAAGAAATATAGATCAATGGAAAAGGATAGAAAGCCCAGAGCTAAACCCACACACATATGGTCACCTTTTTTATTTATTTATTTATTTTTGTGGTATTCGGGTCTCTCACTGTTGCAGCCTCTCCCGTTTTGGAGCACAGGCTCCGGACGCGCAGGCACAGGAGCCATGGCTCACGGACCTAGCCGCTCCGCCGCATGTGGAATCTTCCCAGACTGGGGCACAAACCCTTGTCCCCTGCATCAGCAGGCAGACTCTCAACCACTCTGCCACCAGGGAAGCCCCAACTTATCTTTCATAAAGGAGGCAAGAATATACAGTTGAGAAAAGACAGCCTCTTCAATAAGTGTTGCTGGGAAAACTGGACAGGTACATGTAAATGTATGAAATTAAAAAACTCCCTAACACCATACACAAAAATAAACTCAAAATGGATTAAAAAACTAAATGTAAGGCCAGACACTATAAAACTCTTAGAGGAAAACATAAGCAGAACATTCTATGACATAAATCACAGCAAGATCCTTTTTGACCTATCTCCTAGAGAAATGGAAATAAAAACAAAAATAAACAAATGGGACCTAATGAAACTTCAAAGCTTTTGCACAGCAAAGGAAACCATAAACAAGACCAAAAGACAACCCGCAGAATGGGAGAAAATACTTGCAAATTATGCAACTGACAAAGGATTCATCTGCAAAATTTACAAGCAGCTCATGCAGCTCAATAACAAAAAAACAAACAACCCAATCCAAAAATGGCCCAAAGACCTAAACAGACATTTCTCCAGAGAAGATACACAGACTGCCAACAAACACATGAAAGAATGCTCAACATCATTAATCATTAGAGAAATGCAAACCAAAAGTACAATGAGATGTCATCTCACACCAGTCAGAATGGCCATCATCAAAAAATCTAGAAACAATAAATGCTTGAATGGGTGTGGAGAAAAAGGAACTCTCTTGCACTGTTGGTGGGAATGTAAACTGATACAGCTAATATGGAGAAGAGTATGGAAGTTCCTTAAAAAACTACAAATTGAACTACCATACGACCCAGCAATCCCACTACTGGGCATATACCCTAAGAACACCGTAATTTAAAAAGAGTCATGTACCAAAATGTTCATTGCAGCTCTATTTACAATAGCCAGGACTGTGAATCAACCTAAGTATCCATCATCAGATGAATGGATAAAGAAGATGTGGCACATATATACAACGGAATATTACTCAGCCATCAAAAGAAATGAAATTCAGTTTTTTGTAGTGAGGTGTATGGACCTAGATTCTGTCATACAGAGTGAAGTAAGTCATAAATAGAAAAACAAATACTGTATGCTAACACATACATATGGAATCTAAGAAAAAAATGTCATGAAAAACCTAGGGGTAAGACGGGAATAAAGACACAGTCCTACTAGAGCATGGACTTGAGGTTATGGTGAGGGGAAACGCATATTTGTGGAATCTAGAAAAATAGTACAGATGTACCTATTTGCAGGGCAGAAATAGAGACATATACCTAGAGGATGCACATGTGAACACAGGTCGTGAAAGGGAGGGTGGGATAAGTTGAGAGACTAGGTTTCGCAAAAATAGACTACCATGTGTAAAATAGATAGCTAGTGCGAACCTGCTGTATAGCACAAGGGGCTCTCCTCATTGCTCTGTGATGACCTAGATATGTGGGATTGGGGTGCGGGGTGGGAGAGATGTCTAAGAGAGAGGGGATATAAGTATCCATATAGCTGATTCACTTCATTGTAGAACAGAAACTTGCACAAAATTTTAAAGCAATTATACTCCAATAAAATATAAAAAAAAAAAAAATATTAATTAATTAATTTTTCAAAATACCAATAAATAACTGTTGTTCAACCTGGGTTTACTAATCAAGTGGGCTTATGTTGTCTCTGTTGCAAAGTATTCAGAAAAACAAACAAATAAATTTAAGACAATGTTTTAAATTCTAATGAAATTTTCATGAGTAATCTAAGAATTATTTTAAAGAACAATGAAATAAATATATTTCAGTAAGAATTTTTTAGATAAACTTTTTAACAATAATTATTTTGTGATATGTCTACTTAGTGTCTTAAGTCTCTTTGGTAATTTACATCCTTAGAGTTTTGCTAAGTTCAATTAAATGATGGGAAATCATTGAATGTCAAGATCATTTCAAAATAAGATTAAACAATGAAATATTAATTGTTAAACAGGTTTTAGTTTACCTACTTTTTAAAAAATTAATTTATTAATTATTTTATTTTTGGCTGTGTTGGGTCTTCCTTTCTGTGCGAGGGCTTTATCTAGTTGCAGCAAGCAGGGGCCACTCCTCATAGCGGTACATGGGTCTCTCACTATCACGGCCTCTCTTGTTGCAGAGCACAGGCTCCAGACACGCAGACTCAGTAGTTGTGGCTCACGGGCCCAGTTGCTCCACGGCATGTGAGATCCTCACAGACCAGGGCTCGGACCCGTGTCCCCTGCACTGGCCAGCAGACTCTCAACAACTGTGCCACCAGGAAAGCCCAGTTTACCTACTTTTGACCTCTTATTACAGAGAAACTAAGTATTCTGTGTCTATTAGTAAATATATTGTGTGCTTTATTAAAAGTTTATACTATGGAGTAGCATATATTTCTAGAAAGTATAAAATGCATCTATAAGTATTACAAACCACAAAATGTTAAGACATTTCACAATTGTTTCTTTAATTTTACTAAAAGATAAGATTTCAAAGGATTAAAAATTCTAATTAATACTTTTGATTAAAGCTACCAGATATAATAATAGAAATAAGATATTTTGGGGGTAAGAAAAGTTATTAGGCATCAAGTTGTTTTTGTTAAGAGAAAAATAAAGTGATTTTGTCCTAAAGCCGGTTATTTCTCAATGGGAAAGTAAACAACAGACAATCTAAAATGAACATAAAAAGTTGTAAAAGTTTTGTAAAAAAGGAATCTTTTTGAAATGAATTGTATGTGTGGTCAGGACTGGATAAGATTGGAATAAGTTTAACTAGGTAAATGAGTTTTATTATCAAAAGTAAACTAATGCAAAATTGGAATTTGGTTTTCTCTCTGTTAAAAAGACAATGTTTTTTCTCTATTGGTATGTTCTTGATAATAAGAGATTAAGAAGATTTTTCTTTACATTTAATTAAACTTCTTAGGAAAAAGCAAAAATTACATGACTTGTCAAAATATCATTTATGTTCTATGTTGTCTTTATCAAGTTTTTGATTACTTAAGTAAACCCTAATCCTCTCAGTAATAAAAGAGCTAAGTTTTTCTCAGAACTATATAACTTTCTATATTTGCTTATGAAAATTTGTTATTTTTGTTAAATGAATATCTAAGCATTGTTTCACAGTGACCTATTTGACTAAGTGTTTTAAAAACTTTTTGATGTTTTAGACAGTATTTCCCAAAATAAAATACTAAATAAAGTCTTTTAGACTTAGAACTAACTGTGATATATGGCAGTGGTCCCCAACTTTTTTGGCACCAGGGACTGGTTTCTTGGAAGACAATTTTTCCATGGACGGGGTAGGGGGAGGATGGCTCAGGCAGTAATCCGAGCAAAAAGGAGCAATGAGGAGTGGCAGAAGAAGCTTCGCTCACTTGCTCACCACTCACTTCCTGCTGTGTGGACTGGTTCCTAACAGGCTACCGACTGGTACTGGTTTTCAGCCTGGGGTTTGGGGACCCCTGATATATGGGATATTTCAGACAGCCCTGAAATATCTCAAAGATATGTTTCCTCTCCTTATAAAAAGAGATATATTAAACTACTTACACATACATGATATATTAACTTACATGGAAAGCATTAAATAAGATGTATCTTTAAGCCTTCTTTATGTTGTGTCTGTATAGGTATGTACAATAAATGCTCCAGAAATTGTGTGAAATTCCTGGAAGTCTTATATGTCCCGACTGAAAAATGTTATCTATCATCAAAACTGAGGCTCGGGCTTCCCTGGTGGCACAGTTGTTGAGAGTCAGCCTGTCGATGCAGGGGACACGGGTTCGTGCCCCGGTCTGGGAAGATCCCACATGTCATGGAGCAGCTGGGCCCGTGAGCCATGGCCACTGAGCCTGCACGCCCGGAGCCTGTGCTCTTCAATGGGAGAGGCCACAACAGTGAGAGGCCAGCATACCACCAAAACAAAACAAAACAAAACAAAACAAAACAAAAAAACTGAGACTCACTCTAAAAGGACTGAACCAGAGTATCAGGAAATGCGCTGTGACTTTCATGCCAAGGCATAAGCAACAAAATAATCTGTAAAGATTGTGACACATGTGAATGAAGTCCGTTTGATTTCTGCAAAAATTTGACCACTAACTGCCATACTTTTGCCATGCTGACGTCTCTGTAAGATGAAAACAGTCTTCTCCTGAATCAGAAAGTTTAAGATAAGAGTTTCCAAGAGGTCGGAGTAGGAGGAGGGCGTCGAGTTCATTTTTCCCCACAAATACATTAAGAATACATCTGCAAATGGAACAACTCTCACAGAGCACCTGCTGAAAACTAGCAGAAGACCTTGGACACCTAACAGGACAAGAAAGATTCCCAAATAACCAGGTAGGATGAAAGAAAAAATAAAGGAAAAGGAAGAGGAGTGGAAGCGGGGTGGAAACTGTACCTTTGCCAGGGAGCTAAAGGCAAGGAGTTCTTTCATCTAGGGAAACTCCCTCACTGATGGGAGACCAGCTGGAACAGAAGGGGAGCCTCAGGGGCTCAGAGGAGAGCCCAGCAACAAGTCTGTAGCAGGCAGGACAGAGTGAGACCTATACAGATGGTCTGTGCCACAGCCCTGCATGCCCCAGCCTTATTCAGGTTTCTGCTGTTGCCACAGGGGCTGGGTGCTGGAACGTGGGGTTTGGAGAGCAGATTTGGGGAGAGGACCACTGTTGGCTATGAGGAGACAGCCTGAGGGGACAGGAATGAGGAGCTACACAACCAGGAATGCTCATGGAGGAAGCACTCACAGAAGAAAAGCACTGTTGTTGAGTGACTTGCAAAGGTTGGGGTCACCATTGCAGCCCCTCTTCTCATATGCATGCTCCTGCCTCCATGGGCACTAGAGAGTGTCCTTGCTGGAGCTGGCTGGTGCACCCCTGCCATCACCTCCTCCACCACCCTCCCCACCCTCGGTGACAGACCCACCCTAATTGCCACCTGACATGCTCATATGTCAGGTGGCTCCCTCCTGCCTGGGTGGCTTGCTGGCCTCGATTGGCTCCTCAGATCCTTCCTGCCTGATGGGCTTATGTGGAGCAGACTCCAGCAGAGGTAGGGCTGAAACCATAGCTGAGCCCCAGGGGCTGTGTGATTAAGGAAAAAGAGCTGAAATCTCTCCTTGTGCAGTGCAAACCATCATGTTACACCTCCGCTGATGGCTTCCTAAATTAAGCATCTGTGAAAAGTCTGAAAGGACAGGAAGTGCTCCAGCAGCTGGGATGGGTCTGGCTTTAGCAGCTGTGGGCTTTGTGGGCATGTACACATGGGGGCTGGACCAAGCCAGAGGATGAACTGCCTCCATAGCTCCTACAGTGGGTCCAGGTACAAGACTACTGAAGTCATGTGACCACATCTCAGTGGATCTGCACCAGTGGCCTGGTGAAAACAATGCCTGGCAGTCTCCAGGGTCAACTTCCAGCAATTCCCACAGTTAATGTGGGACTGAGAGCAGTGCCAAAAACAGTGTATTTTCTGAGCCCACACAATGGACAAAAGGGGACACAACAGAGCACATTCATAGGTGAACACCACCAGAGGAGGAATACTTAGTGGTTTCCCTCCCAGTGGAAGTGCTCCTATCCTGCCTAACTTGCACCACAGATCAGAAACACAGCTAAGAAACAAATCTGGGGGTCTCTACTCCAAAAACTAGGGAGAAGACACTGCCCCTGACAGGGCAGTGACAACCACGGAGCAAAGGAAAGGTCTTGCTCAACATCCAGGGCAAGCTCTGGTCACCAAAACACCAATCAAACCCACAATCAAGGGGACATTGGCACAATCCTCAGGACCAACCTCACCTACCAGGGGACAGACACCAGAAGCCACAGAAACTATGATCCTGCAGCCTGTGGAAAGGAGACCACAAACACAGTAAGTCTGGCAAAATGAAAAGACAAAAAAGATGTTGCAGATAAAGGAGCAAGATAAAAACCTACAAGAACATCTAAATGAAGAGGAGATAGGGAACCTACCTGAAAAAGAATTCAGAGTAATGATAGGAAAGATGATTCAAGATCTCGGAAAAAGAATGGAGGCACAGATCAAAAAGATACAAGAAATATTTAACAAAGACCTAGAAGAACTAAAAAACAAACAGAGATGAACAATACAATAACTGAAATGAAAAATACACTAGAAAGAATCAATAGCAGGATAACTGAGGCAGAAGAATGGATAAGTGACATGGAAGGCAGAACAGTGGAAATCTCTGTTGCAGGACAGAATAAAGAAAAAGCAATGAAAACAAATGAGGACAGTCTCAGAGACTTCTGGCACAACATTAAAGGAAACAACATTCGAATTATAGAAGTCCCAGAAGAAGAAAAAAAGAGAGGGTCTGAGAAAATATTTGAAGAATTTATAGACAAAAACTTCTCTAACATGGGAAAGAAAATAGTTACCCAAGTCCAGGAAGCACAGAGAGTTCCATACAGGATGAAGCCAAAGAGGAACATGCCAAGACACATATTAATCAAATGGACAAAAAATTAAAGGTAAAGAAAAAAATATTAAAAACAACAAGGGAAAAGCAACAAATAACATACAATGGAATCCCCATAAAGTTATCACCTGATATTTCAGCAGAAACTCTGCAGGTCAGAAGTGAGTGGCAGGCTTCACTGGTGACCCAGTGGTTGGGAATCCACTTGCCAATGCAGGGGACATGGGTTCGAGCCCTGGTCTAGGAAGGTCCCACATGACATGGAGCAACTAAGCCCATGCACCACAACTGCTGAAGGCCGTGTTCCACAACTACTGAAGGCCACGTGCCTAGGGGATGTGATCTGCAACAAGAGATGCCACCACAATGAGAAGCAATCACACCACAAGGAAGACCCAACACAGCCAAAAATAAATAAATTAAATAAATAAATTTTAAAAAAGAAGAAGGGGCTGGCATGATATATTTAAAGTGATGAAAGGGAAAATCCTACAACCACGGATACTCTAACCAGCAAGGCCTCATTCAGATTTGATGGAGAAATCAAAAGATTTACCAACAAGCAAAAGCTGAGAGAATTCAGCATCACCAAACCAGCTTTACAACAAATGATAAAGGAACTTCTCTAGGCAAGAAACACAAGAGAGGAGAACAAAGGGGGAAGGAAAGAAAAAAGACCTACAAAAACAAACCCAAAACAATTAAAAAAATGGCAATAGGAACATACATATCAATAATTACCATAAATGTAAATGGACTAAATGCTCCAGCCAAAAGACATAGACTGGCTGAATGGATACAAAAACAAGACACATATATATGCTGTCTACAAGAGACCCACTCAGACCTAGGGACACATACAGACAGAAAGTGAGAGGATAGAAAAGTATATTCCATGCAAATGGAAATCAAAAGAAAGCTGGAGTAGCAATACTCATATCAGATGAAGTAGATATTAAAATAAAGATGGTTACAAGAGACAAGGAAGGACACTACATAATGATCAAGGGATCAATCAAATAAGGTACAACAATTATAAATATATATGCACCCAACATAGGCATACCTCAATATATAAGGAAAATGCTAACAACCATAAAAGGGGAAATCAACAGTAACACAATAATAGTGGGGGACTTTAACACCTCATTTTCCTTAATGGATAGATCATCCAGACTGAAAATTAATAAGGAAACATAAGTGTTAAATAACACATTAGACCAGATAGACTTAAATGATATCTACAGGACATTCCATCCAAAAGCAGCAGAATGCACTTTCTTCTAGTACGCATGGAAAACTACTTGGGCCAAAAATCAACCCTTACTAAATTTCAGAAAATTGAAATGATATCATCTTTTCCAACCACAGTGCTATGAGATTAGATATCAATTACAGGAAAACGCTATAACAAACACAAAAACGTGGAGGATATCAATATATTACTAAATAACCAATGGATCACTGAAGAAATAAAAGGGGAAATTAAAAAATACCTAGAAACAAATGCCAACAAAAACACAATGACCCGAAACCTATGGGATGCAGCAAAAGCAGTTCTATGAGGGACGTATATAACAATACAATCCTAACTTAAGAAAAAAGAAAAATCTCAAATAAACAACGTAACTTTACACCTAAAGCAACTAGAGAAAGAAGAACAAACAAAACCCGACAGTAGTAGAGGGAAAGAAGTCATAAAGCCCAGAGCAGATACAAATGAAATAGAAAGGAAGGAAACAATAGTAAAGATCAATGAAATTAAAAGCTAGTTATTTGAGAAGATAAACAAATTGATATAGCTTTAATCAGACTCATCAAGAAAAAAAGGAAGGGACTCAAATCAAGAAAATTAGAAATGAACAGTTACAATGGACACCACAGAAATACAAAGGATCATAAGAGACTACTACAGGCAACTATATGGCAATGGAAATGGACAACTTAGGAGAAATGGACAAATAATTAGAAAGGTACAGCCTTCCAAGCCTGAACCAGGACAAAATAGAAAATGTGAACAGACCAATCACAAATAAGGAAATGGAAAGTGATTAAAAATCTTTCACCAGAAAAAACCTCCACAAGCAGATGGCTTCACAGGCAAATTCTATCAAATATTTAGAGAAGATTTAAGCCCTACACTTCTGAAATTCTTCCAAAAAATTGCAGAGGAAGGAAGACTCCCAAGATCATTCTATGAGGTCACTATCACCCTGATAACAATACCAGAAGAAGAAATAACAACAAAAAAGAATATTACAGAACAATCTTATTGATAAACATCAACTCAAAAATACTAGCAAACCGAAGCCAAAAACATATTAAAAGTATCATATGGGCTTCCCTGGTGGTGCAGTGGTTGAGAGTCCGCCTGCCGATGCAGGGGACACGGGTTCATGCCCCGGTCTGGGAAGATCCCACATGCCGTGGAGCGGCTGGGCCCATGAGTTATGGCCGCTAAGCCTGCACGTCTGGAGCCTGTGCTCCACAATGGGAGAGGCCACAACAGTGAGAGGCCCGTGTATTGAAAAAAAAAAAGTATCTTACACCATGATCAAGTGGGATTTATCCCAGGGATACAGGGATTCTTCAATATCCACAAATCAATCAGTGTGATACACTACATCAACAAATTGAAAAAAAAATCGTATGATCATCTCAATAGATATAGAACAAGCTTTCGAAAAAATTCAGCACCCATTTATGATGAAAACTCTCCAGAAAGTGGCATAGAGATAGCCTACCTGAACATAATAAAGGCCATATGCAACAAACCCATCATTCTCAATGGTGAAAAACTGAAAGCATTTCCTTTAAGATCAGGAACAAAAGGAGCATGTCCACTCTCACAACTAATATTCAACATAGTTTTGGAAGTCTTTGCCATGGCAATCAGAGAAGGAAAAGAAATAAAAGGAATCCAAACTGGCAAAGAATAAGTAAAATTGTCACTGCTTGCAAATGACATGATGTATACATAGAAAGTCCTAAAGATGCCACCAGAAAACAACTAGAACTATTCAGTGACTTTGGTAAGGTTGCAGGATACAAAAGTAATACACAGAAATCACTTACATTCCTATACACTAACAACAAAATAACAGAAAGCAAAATCAAGGAAATAATCCCACTTACCATTGCATCAGAAAGAATAAAATACATAGGAATAAACCTATCTAAGGAGGGAAAAGACCTGTGCTCTGAAAAATATAGATACTGATGAAAGAAATCAAAGATAACACAAACAGATGGAGAAAGGTACCATGTTCTTGGATTGGAAGAACCAATATTGTGAAAATGACTATACAACCCAAAGCAATCTACAGATTTGATGCAACCCTTATCAAATAACTAATGGTATTGTTCACAAAATTAGGGTAAAAATTCTACAATTTGTGTGGAAACACAGAAGACCACAAATAGCCAAAGCAATAATGAAAAGGAAAAATGGCAATTAGGTTCCCTGACTTCAGACTATATGACAAAACTACAATCATCAAAACAGTATGGTACTGGCACTAAAACAGAAATATAGATCAATGGAACAGGATAGAACGCCCAGAGATAAACCCATAAACCCATGGGCACCTAATCTATGACAAAGGAGTCAAGAATATACAATGAGAAAATATAGTTTCTTCAATAAGTGATGCTAGGAAAATAGGACAGCTACATGTAAAAGAATGAAATTAGAACACTTCCTAAACTTATACACAAAAAATAAACTCAAAATTGATTAAACACCTAAATGTAAGGCTGGATACTATAAAACACTTAGAGGAAAACATATGCAGAACACTCTTTGATGTAAATTACAGCAAGATCTTTTTTGATAAACCTCCAAAAATAATGAAAATACAAACAAAAATTAAGAAATGGGAACTAATTAAACAAAAGTTTTTTAAACAGCAAGGGAAACCATAAGAAAAAAAAGAAAAGATAACCCTCAGAGTGGAAAAAAAATATTTGAAAACAAAGCAACTGACAAGGGATTAATTTCCAAAATATACAAATAGCTCATGCAGCTCAATGTCAAGAGAAAACAATCAGTACAATGAAAAAATGAGTGGAAGTTCTAAATAGACATTTCTCCAAAGAAAACATACAGATGGCTAAAAAGCACATGCAAAGATGCTTAACATTACTAATTATCAGAGAAATGCAAATCAAAACTATAGTGAGGTATTACCTCACACGGGTCAGAATGGCCATCATCAGAACATCTACTAATAACAAATGCTGGAAAGGGAGTGTAGAAAAGGGAACCCTCCTACACTGTTTGTGGGAATTTAAATTGGTACAGCCACTATGAAGAACAGTAAGGAGGTTCCTTACAGAACTAAAAATAGAGCTACCTTATGATCCAGCAATCCTATTCCTGGGCATATATTCAGCAGAAACTATAATTCAAAAAGATACATTCACTCCAATGTTCACTGCAGCACTATTCACAATAGCCAGGACAGGGAAGCAACCTAAATGTCCATAAACAGAGTAATGGATACAGAAGATATGGTACATATAGACAATGGAATATTACTCAGCCATAAAAAAGAATGAAATAATGCCATTTGGAGAAACATGGATGGACTTAGAGATTGTCATACTGAGTGAATTATGTCGACAGAGAAAAACACATATCATATGATATCACTAATATGTGGAATCTAAAAAAGGGTACAAATAAACTTAACTACAAAACAGAAATTGAGTTGCAGATGTAGAAAACAAACTTACGGTTACCAGGGCATTGGGGTGTAGGGATAAATTGGAAAATTGGGATTGACATATACACACTACCATAAATAAAATAGTTAACTAATAAGGACCTAATGTATAGCAGAGGGAACTCTATTCAATACTCTGTAATGACCTACATGGGAAAATAATCTAAAAAAAAAGTGGATATATGTACATGTACAACTGATTCACTTTGCTGTAGACCTGATACTAACATAACATTGTAAATCTACTGTACTCCAATAAATATTTAAACAAAAATAATTAAGATGGGTAAACAATAACTATAAATTAAACAAACAGTAGTGCCTATGGGAAATGCAAGACCATTTTTTGGTTCTTTCTGGCTTCCTGACAAATTATTTTGCATCCCTCCACCCACCATAGTGCATTTAAAATGACTCAAGGTGTAAATAGACATAGTTTGAAGATTTCTATACAGTTATGAAAACACTCTACTAGAAATATCCAACCTGTAAGGATCATAACCCTGGAAAATAACTCTTTGGTCACCAGAGGCCTCAGATCTTCTCTTACTGTACTATTTAACACCTGCAACTAGACTTCATTCAGCTGCCGCTTAGTAGGGGTTATCAAAATGTTCTTGTTATTGTATGTATGTTGTCTAAATGGGTTGAAGCCTTCCCTTGCTGCAAGGCTCATGCCCTTACAGGGGCAAAAACTATTAGAAAACGTGTTTCCCACTGGAGGTGTACTTCCACAATGTCCAGTAAACAAGGCACATGCTTCACTGGGCAAATAACATGAGCCTTAACAAAAACTCTGCAAACTTCTCGGAATTATCCCTGTAATAGGGATATCACCATCAATCATCAGGCAATGTTGATTGAACTAATGGAAAAACTTAGCTCAAGCAGAACAAGAATTTGTTACATGGAACTGAATAAACTGATGAATACAATTTAATTTTTATGACATTGTCAAAAATATTTTTATCTTTTGTTTTCCACATACAAAGAAAATTTTTTTCTAAGACTTACAGAAGTTTACAGAAAGGTAAATTATACCTTTGTAATGTGAATTAAAACACACATTCTTTTCTTCCTACTTGATCCCTCCAGAATTTAGAGACTCTCAGTAAGTAATCTTATTTTCTTGGCAACATAGTTATTTGCATAAGTTCAATGAAATTCTGTTCTCCTTATAACAGGACACAATTAGAAGCATTGTTTATACTACCACAGTTTTGACTGGAATGTCATATTCGAGAGAAACATGCATAAACAGGTATGACCAGACAGCCTGAAGAAACTTAGTTTGACTTTATAGAACCAGAAATGCCTCTCTGAAAAACAGGCTGGTACAATAACTTGCTCACAGGATTCCCAGAAGCCTTACTAGGTGAGTAAGGCAGGCCACTTACTGTCAAACACAGGAACATCTGGATATTTGGGGGACCTTAAGAAGAGAGGAATACACCCAAATCTATAGTTATCACAGGCAAAGTCTGATGGAAAGTATTTGTCTTGGCTTCTTAGCCTCAAGAGGCCCTTGCAAATTCAATCTGTAAATTCCTTATAAACAGCTCCAGCAAAGCAGATTTCAAGAAGCCTATATGTGTTTGTTAGCAATCTGTATGGCTTCTTTGGAGAAATGTCTATTTAGGTCTTCTGCCCATTTTTTGGACTGGGTTGTTTGTTGTTTTGATACTGAGCTCCATGAGCTGCTTGTAAATTTTGGAGGTGGATGGACCTAGAGTCTGTCATACAGAGTGAAGTAAGTCAGAAAGAGAAAAAAACAAATACTGTAGGCTAACATATATATATGGAATCTAAAAAAAAAAAAAGGTTCTGAAGAACCTGGGGTCAGGACAGGAATGGGGACGTAGACATGGAGAATGGACTTGAGGACATGGGGAGTGGGAAGGGTGAGCTGGGATGAAGTGAGAGAGTGGCATGGACATATATACACTACCAAATGTAAAATAGATAGCTAGTGGGAAGCAGCCTCATAGCACAGGGAGGTCAGCTTGGTGCTTTGTGACCACCTAGAGGGGTGGGGTAGGGAAGTTTGGAAGAATATGCAAGAGGGAAGAGATATGAGGATATATGCATATGTATAGCTGATTCACTTTGTTATAAAGCAGAAACTAACACACCGTTGTAAAGCCATTATACTCTAATAAAGATGTTAAAAAAAAGAAAAGAAAAAGAAGACTATATGGTCAGTTGCTATTCTTGCTGGACTTATGTAAATAATCAGGCCACGTTTATTGAATCTAAACTTATTTTGCAAACAAATTAGCCTTAATTTGGTTATCTTTGGTTGAAATGAGGGTAATTTTGGAGGGAAAATTATGTCCCCCAAAAAACTATAATACACACTTGTAATTATTAAACTCTAGTGCTATTAACTTTCCTTGAGGTTTTCTTATTTACCTAAAAACTGAATTGGATCCTAAATGTTTTTATAGGTTCCTCCAGTATCTTGCTAGAACTCTCTAAACTAACATTTTCCATTTTCTCTCACCATTTTGACCAGAATCATTGAGAACAAAACTTTTCTTTTCCTGAATCTCTGAAAACTGAAGTTAGATGACTTGATACGATCTTCAGAGGAATTGCCACAACAGCTCATATTTAAACAATCCTCCTGCTTGTTGCTATATAGCCACTCAGAAAGTTTATCTGAACACCTGATGACATCATCAGAGACATTTCAAAAGATGCTTTTACTCTGATATTTAGAATTATTCTTGATTGATTGTCCCCTGGGCTCAGAAACTCGTTTATAATCTTCTCTAATAATTAATATTTGCTTTTCTTTTGTTTCCATAGAAATGCCTCTTTTTAAATACCTGATTGCTTGCACCATAGGCCTACCTCTGGGAGCCCATCTGAACCATTGCCTTTTGAAATGAGATATAACTGTTTAATTGGACTGAACTTTTCTCAGAACTAAGAAACTGGTTCAATGAAGTGGAGGACTCTACTAACACATTTTCTCTTTCCACAGTCACCAGCTCAGCTTTTAATATGTGAAACTTCCTGGGAACTTTCAGAAGAGGGACTGTTGGGGCAAATGGTGGGCCACCCTTAAATATGCCTCAATGGCATATTGATTATTTTGAATCAAAGTTACTTAAGAATTTGTCAATGCAAGAGGGACACATCCTCCTTTCTGTCTCTCTGAAAGCAGGGGAAAATATCTCTCCTGTAAAAGTTGAACTCCATGTATTTGGAGGTAGAAGGACAACTTACTGCCAAAGATAGGACATTCAGTTTGAAAAGCATATATGAACAAACCTTCTTACTTCTTTAATTTACTGCTCAAGCCTAAATTCTGTCTAGATTCTTCACTACTTGAGCACCAAAAACCTAAATTTCTTTTTTCCATCAATTCCTCACAAACTTATTGTTTCCTCATCTAAAAAGTATAAGACCTACCTGCTTTGGCCACTTCTTTGTTCCTGTTTCTATGAAACCTCCATGTGCAAGAATTAAAATTTGTTTATTTTTGTCCTGTATTGTGTCAATTTTACTATTAGTCCAGCCACATGAACTCAAAAGGTGTAGAAGGGGATATTTCCCCTTCCCTAGGCAAATACCAAGGATAAATCAATGGTGCATAGATTATTTTAATTTGAAATCCACCACAGGTGAGTTGATTTATCTTTAGTCCATTACTAAATGTAAATTAGATTGCTAGTGGGAAGCAGCTTCATAGCACAGGGATATTATCTCAGTGCTTTGTGTCCACCTAGAGAGGTGGGATAGGGACGGTGGGAGGGAGATGCAAGAGGGAGGGGATATGGTGATATATGTATACGTATAGCTGATTCACTTTGATATGCAGCAGAAACTAACACACCACTGTAAAGTAATTATACTCCAATAAAGATGTTAAAAAAAAAAAAGAAATGACCAAAGAAGTTTCCAATATGGTTGACTGCCACTTTTGTCTATAAACTCAAGATACAGGGTTTCTTCTAATATTTTAGGAAGTTAACTTAAAAAAGTAAAAAGGAAAAATGTTGAAATGCATTTTGGTCTAGTTCTGATGCCTCCCAATGCTCAATCCCCAATCCTGACCTCTCATATAAATTCCAGTTCTGCATTTGTAATTAACTTCTAAGGTATTTCCACCTACTTTAAGCTTTTCCAATTTTTCTGTGCTCACCATAATATTTTTTCTTTTTTTGTCATCCAAGTTCAATACCAACCACTACTCAGCTATAAACAGTCCTATGGATTCCATCTTCACCTGAGTGCTGAAATCCATTCCCTCTTCTCCATTCTCACTGCTTCTCCCCTTACCCAGACTCATATTATCTTTCATATGTATAATTATTCTTGTCTTCTAAGTAGGCTTCTGGTCTCCAGGCTCTTTCTACTTCAGTCTATGCTATAATTTGCTACCAAATCATTTCTACTAAATAATTGCTTCACTCATGTTTACTCTATTTTTTCTTAACATCTTTATTGGAGTATAATTGCTTTACAATGGTGTGTTAGTTTCTGCTTTATAATAAAGTGAATCAGCTATCCATATACATATATCCCCATATCTCGTCCCTCTTGCGTGTACTTCCCACACTCCCCATCCCACCTCTCTATGTGGTCACAAAGCACCAAGCTGATCTCCCTGTGCTATGCAGCTGCTTCCCCCTAGTTATCTATTTTACATTTGGTAGTATATATAAGTCCATGCCACTCTCTCACTTTGTCCCAACTTACACTTCCCCCTCCCTGTATCCTCAAGCCCATTCTCTAATAGGTCTGTGTCTTTATTCCCATCTTAACCCTAGGTTCTTCATGAATTTTTTTTTTTAGATTCCATATATATGTGCTACCATACGGTATTTATTTTTCTCTTTCTGACTTACTTCACTCTGTATGACAGTCTCTAGGTCTATCTACCTAACTACAAATAACTCAATTTCGTTTATTTTTATGGCTGATTAATATTCCATTGTATATATGTGCCACATCTTCTTCATCCATTCATCTGTCAATGGACACTTAGGTTGCTTAAATGTCCTGGCTATTGTTAATAGAGCTTCAATGAACATTGTAATACATGACTCTTTTTGAATTATGGTTTTCTCAAGGTCTATGCCCAGTAGTGGGATTGCTGGGTCATATGGTAGTTCTATTTTTAGTTTTCTAAGGAACCTCTATACTGTTCTCCAGAATGGCTGTATCAGTTTACATTCCCACCAACAGGGCAAGAGGGTTCCTTTTTCTCCATACCCTCTCCAGCATTTATTGTTTCTAGATTTTTTGATAATGTCCATTCTGACTGGTGTGAGGTGATACCTCATTGTAGTTTTGACTTGCATTTCTCTAATGATTAGTGATGTTGATCATTCTTTCATGTGTTTGTTGGCAATCTTTACATCTTCTTTGGAGAAATGTCTCTTTAGGTCTTCTGCCCATTTTCGGACTGGGTTTTTTGTTTTTTGATATTGAGCTGCATAAGGTGCTTGTAAATTTTGGAGATTAATCCTTTGACGGTTTCTTCATTGGCAAATATTTTCTCCCATTCTGGTGGTTGTCTTTTTGTCTTGTTTATGGTTTCCTTTGCTGTGCAAAAGCTTTTAAGTTTCATTAGGTCCCATTTGTTTGTTTTTGTTTTTGTTTCCATTTCTCTAGGAGGTGGTTCAAAAAGGATCTTGCTGTGATTTATGTCATAGAGTGTTCTGAATTCTTCTGTGATCTTTCCTGCTTACTAAATAAAGACCCAAATTCTTATCAGAGCATTGAAAACTCTGTAAAATATAAATCAACACTGCTTTTCCAGTTTTAACTTCCAGCCCTCTCCTTCAGGTTTCCTCCACTCCAGCTAAATTGGAATACTTGGTATTTCCTAAACATCCCCTATGACAATATGGTCCTTTATCAATTGACTCTTTCCTTCCCCATTTTCTTTTTCTAAATCCTCTCAACTGTTTAAAGTTCAGATCAAATGCCTCTTTTTTCATATTATTCTTCTATCACCTAGAGTAATTTCTCCTGCCCTTGAATTCCCAGAATATTCTTGTGTTTTTGTCTCTCTTTTGTAATATATTATTTTTTCCTTTGTATTAGTTATTTGCATCATTGTTTCATTTTATTATACTATTGGAATGTAATATCCTTGAAGCAAGCATACTGAATCTTACCTATATGGGCATATTTCACATCAAAACTTAGTATTTTTTTATATTTACAAAAGTGATATTTTAATTACTAGGAAGTAAAATTTCATTAAATAATTTTTATTATTAATGCTATTTTATGCATTTATAATCCATTTAAAATATGTATGCCTTTCTGTGTTGAGGTTTAATTGTTGTCTATTGCAAAAGTTTTTGATTGAAACATAATAATAAATCAGACTCTCACGACATTACTGAAAGTTTGCTTTCTCTGTCTCTTACTTTGCATTCTCCCCCTACTTTAAAACATTGCCAATATCTTTCTTTTCTACTTCTTGGTTATTTGCTCTAAAACATTTATCCAATAGTGAAGATAATTTGAATAGCAAATAGGATTACAGATATAAAGTTCTCTATTTCTTAAAAAATATAATTTTTATCTTATATTGGAAGTGTGAGTGAAGTATATGAAACTTTAATTTCAGCTATCAATTTATGTATTACTCCATTTCCCACTCAAAGTATCAAGTGTTATGTCAATACGTCAAGTCCTTATCATCATATATCATTCCAATAATAAGGGAACATGGCTTTCTTTATCTTCCACACAAGATAAAACTTTCATTTATGATATTTTTTCCCAGTCAAGTGTGTACTTCATAATATTTTCATAGTCGTGCTTCCATTTCAATGAAAATGGAAAATCCCACCTTATAATTTCAACTTTTTAATCACTTTCTGTGTTTTGTATAGTTAAATCCAACTAAGTCCTCCTCGTTTTGCATGTGTCTAATCTTCATGGGTTATTTACATTTCAGAGAAGTGTGACAGCAAGAAAAATGCAGCCAGATGTAAAAGGGCCACGCCACATTGTCATGCAGAAAGTTTAACTTAAATTTAAAATATAAATGAGAGGGAGAAAAAATAAAGGGAGGGAATGGAAAGACAAAATATTTCTTCTTCCATAAACAAGCAGAATTCTACAAGTTAATACTTTAAAGGAATAAACTAGTGTAAATATTCATCTATAAAAAGTACAGTCTTATTTTAAATTTTAATCCCTCAGAAACCCAGAGCACTGTGTTTATAATAAGAAAATAGCGGACAGACTTGCCCTTCACTGGAGGGCATGTCATATAGTCCTCGCCTTCTCTGCAAAGCCATCAGGCTGGCAGTAGTGACAGATGAAGAGCTTACCATTAATTTTCTCTCTTTCATGCCTTCAATCCAAACAGTGCATATTCTCCACAGGGAGGCATCAAGGTCTTTGCCTTTATTTCTCTTGCATACTTGCACTGACTTATAAATCAAGTGTAGATAAGAAGAGAGGGCAAATATCAATCTTTATTTATTTATTTTTTTATCTTAGCCTGTGCCCACTGGCACACTACTGAGCTTTGACTAAAAGGTTCTTCAAATCATCCTGTGATTCATAGTCCAGGGAGTTCTCAGTGAGGACAAAACAACAAAGGAAATCTGAGAGAGAGAATTTGTGTATCTTGGCTTATAAATTACAAGCTTTGTGATTGCAGTGTTTTAAAGAATTAGTTACCTAAATTATGTGTCTAAGATGTTATTACCATGGTGGACAAAATCTAGAATATAAAGCCATCTGCATTATTTTACCATGACTAGGAGAACAGCAATCTGTAAAATGTTTCTTTAGTCTTATTTTTCTCCTTCATTGTAAAGAGCTAGTTTCTTCATGAAACTTGAAAAAATATACAAAAACAGACCCTTTGTTGTGATTGGTTTTCTTTATTTGAATCAGTATGTTTATAATAGCATTATGTGTGAAGTGTTCCATAGAATATATTTGAAGTTTATGGTTTGATATACTGAAGTTTAAACAGAAGACTGCTAATCATTTGTATATATTTTTCAAATTGTGCATTGTACTCAGTACATGGTAAATGCTTAATAAATGTGTTTTTGATGCTAAAATATTCTGCAGTACTGATCTGATTTTTAGTGATGGTTATTTTATACTAATATTTAAGGTGGTTGAATATGTTTGTTTATTTTTAATTTCCTTTGAAGAAACTTTGCTCTGTTCCCGTTGAAAGAAAGATTTTCACAGCTTTGTTAGTATATTAAAAAGAGGCAATGTGTGGCTGCAGAAAGAGTGTGAGAAAATTCTTTTGACTTATAACAAATCAATTTTGTACTAAAAGTACATTCAAAACTACTAGGTGATGCAATATGACTTTAAGCTCACAAAAGCTGATATTATAATCATTGACAAATTATAATATTATTTTCTTTCTAAGCATGAAGCATTAAAATGCTGTTAAATGACTGCAAATGTTGATGTTCAAGGCTGCCTGCTGGCCTTTTTCAGGTGACATATCTAGGGATTCAGAGCTCTTCCATCTTGTATCCTCCTTTTATTTAAGGCTGCAGGCCCCATCTATAAATTACAACTGATGACAAAAGTGGAAGCTAACAGTGGCAAAATTAGGCCCAAAGGCAAAATAATTATATATACAGCCTTCAGCAGTGAGGGAAAGAGCCATCAATCAGCCCCCAATTATTCACTAGTTAATCAGCTCTGCCCTTCCTTTATTGAAGGGTTACAGTGTAATTAAGTTGGCAGCATCCTTTTAATTCATCAAACATACAACACATGGCAGTGTTTGCTGCCATTGGGGGACAACACCTTTGTGAGTTTGACCCCTAGCACTACTGCTGTAGATGAGAAAACTTCAGAGGTAAGAGAATATTTATGTGACAGCACGGCACAGAGGTGGTGGTGTCCAAGCTTAAAACAACTAAGAGGATGAAATATTTGAACACATTAAAATCTATAACACTAACCTTAAATATGTAAATGAATGTGCATGACAGTGTGTATTTATGGATGTGTGTGTACATGGTACATATAAAATATGTGACAATATGTGATAATAAATATTTCTAACACTCAAAAGAGTACTGAAACCTTCAGAATGCAAGCTGTGGGAGGATACACTCTTATTCCAATGAGACTGTCAATCACACAGACCATTTTGGAGGGGTATCTTGTAAACATTCTCTCAGAGACAGTTCACTTGGTGCATCAGAAAATGAGATAAGTGACATTATGGTCACATATACATGGTGTTTTATTTTGGTTTGATTTTTGTTCCTGAAAATGTCATTACTGTTCTTTATTGCCCAATTTGTTTCAAAGTAAGTTTAGTCTGTTTCCAAAAGTGTCTTTCAATACTTATCCCTATTGAGAATGTTCTGCAACATTCACTGACAACACCACCTAATGATTACAATGATTATGTTATTGCTGTCCACATGGAGCCTCTTCCCTTGTGGACTATAAAGACAATGACATTGGGATATCAAGATGTGATGTGTTTTTTTTTTCACAGTTACTATAGTTTTAGATTATTTTCTCATCTTGTTCAAAACCTGAAAGTGAACATCATGCATAAAGAGAAATTCACAGGTATTTTATTTTATAACGTTTCCTAAAATCTCTATTTAAATAATTGCATCCCATTGATAACTTAAAACCTAAAAATACTGTCTATGAAAATTAATTCAATGTGAAATGACTCAATGAAATATCAGAAAAACTGATATATATATATATATATATATATATATATAAAATTAGGTGTCTAACCTTACTGAGCACACATAAAACATGTGCACACACACAATGGGGAAATACTTAAAATCATTGATAGAATAGTGAAGATAAATAATTAGTTTAAATTATGCATGGCACAGTTTAAAACAATGATCAGTTGTCTTAGAGATGGTCTTCTAAGTGCTCACTTTGTATTTAATTTGGGTTTTGTTATTTGACTGTCCATGTGTTCTTTTTAACTACATTCTAAAAAGGTGCAAGCTAAGAATGTTTGTGATGCTTCCTTCACACTCCCTGGTCCTAGCGTGATAACTTGCACATAATAAGGAAGCCAAATCTTTCACTGAATGGATGAATGTAGAAAATGAGTGTAAAATAATTGGTTCAGCAGCAACTAATAATAATCTAAGGATTCACTTATGTTGGTGATTATATAGCTGACGTACAGGTCTAATAATGATTAAACTTTGAAGAACTATGAAGTTAATTATGCAAGAGGAAGAGATAGAAAAGAAGCCTCTAATGTTTTTTCCTGTCCAAAAAAATGTTACATTTTGATTCCAAAATTTAAATTAGTAGTGAAATTTTTATTCCTAAATGTAATACTTGCCTTTGTTCCTATGATTTATTTGAATTTTGCCTACTTGGCCAATAGTAGATAGATTTCTATTTTTCCCAGGTTTTTGCCTACTAATTTCATGGATTTCATGGATCCATTTCCTAATATTTTCATAGATATGCAAATTAAGCCTACAGGTACCTAGTTATTATTTCAAAAAAATTAAATAGATGCTATAGCGCTTATTTTAAGCTTATTTAAGTAATTTCCCAGGTCTTCCCCTTCTCTATCCTACATTTTCCTGCTCTTTGAATTGCTTTTTTATGATTCATAGTTGTTTTATTTATTTCTGTGTAAAGATGGAGATTTTTAAAATAAGCATTAAGAACAATTTACTTTTTGGAATCAAAAAACAGCTTGCAGTTATCATTTAATGGGCAATATTTCCCCTTATATTTTTCTTAGTCCTAATAAATTCCAGGAAGCACTTCCCCTA
The DNA here is from genome assembly GCF_937001465.1 of Orcinus orca. NCBI lineage: Eukaryota > Metazoa > Chordata > Mammalia > Artiodactyla > Delphinidae > Orcinus > Orcinus orca. The sequence continues at coordinate 71,253,362 of NC_064580.1, forward strand.
ATGTCTTTCACAAGTTGCATTTTACTTCTGGTTTTCAATTTTTGATTACACTGACCTTCACAGAATTTCATGATAGGTAAGACTAACGGTCCTACTTAGTAGTTTCTTTTATTTAATTTCCATTTACTTTAGTTTCCTGTCTCTTCCTGAATGAGGTCCAGTTGACAAATCATTTTCAAGTCATTGTCATATTTTATAATATGTTGCTCAAATATATGTGAAGAGAAACACATTGCTTCTCTTTTTGAATATCTTGATCACCATATGTGGTTGAGTTTATAGTTAGAACGTGTATAAAACTTTTTTCCTAAATTCTGTATAGGAACATTTCAATTTTTGTATAGAACATTAAATGTTTCCATCTTTTGTCTGGAAAGTAAACTTCCTGAATTCGATGTGATTTCTAAAACCTCATAAGGTTGATTTAAGACTGTCATAATATATTAAACAAATAAAAAGTAGCAACATAAAGTGGAGGGTTTGAATATAAGGATGACTCAAGAAAGTATATTAAGACACCATCTACTTTTTTCTTGGTAATTCAAAATAAGGCAGACTTTCTTTCTTGAGCAGTCTCTGTTGGAGGGCCACAGTTTCTTGCTTTACTTGGCAGTTGAAGTAGAGAGAGGCTAAACTTCTTCTTTTATGTAGCCTCATAAGAAACCCAGTCCATGTTTTAAATGAAGTAAGCAGGATGAAATATTGTTTATAAATGAACATTAATGGGGGCACGGTCCATATTTCTACTGAACATCATGATTTATTCATTAACTTAAGCTCCTTTACAGTATTGGTTTCTTTAATCTGAAAGAAGTTCCAGAACACCCTCCTCCCCATTAACATCCCATACCTCAAAATGTTTCATGGTTGATTTAATGGATCCATTTCCTAATTAAACTCTAAAATTGGTTGTTATGCAGAGGAAACTAAGCAACAGAGCTGATTCTCCAGAAAGAAATAAAATGATAATGATTCATACTATGTTAAGGATGAAACAGGTACTTATATGAGAGAAGCAAAGAAACATATATGGCATTGCTTGGGTCAGACGTATCACAGAAGAACTGAGGGAAGAAAAATATTTAAGCTCCTTTTTTTTCAGATAGGAGAGAGAAAGATTTTAAAACCTTTTATGGTAAAATTGGTAACATCCCAAGAGAAAATTTGTATCATTCAGAAGGAAAAATTTGTCTTCTCTTTAGAAGTTTAAATTTAGAGTTAGGATATTCTTTATTTGCTAAATACCTCCCTATGCCTGGTTTAATACAGGCTTGAAAGGAACATTTTTGACAGCTTTTAGCCCAGAGTCCAATAACTTGGCTCAATAGAAGCTTTTTGTGTAATGAAATAATTAGGCTTGGAAAATTTTTTAAAGTGGGATGGCTGTTGAAAACTGTTAGTCTTTATATAATATTTATGCTTTCTTAAATTTAGAAGTACAATAGAACCATATTTTGACCAAACTTTTAAAAAACTATTTAAAGGCACTGTGGGTCAGATCTCATTCTATAAATCTAACAAACTCTCAGCAGCCAACGCCTAAAAGAGTAGGGTGAAGCCACAAAGTATATGATCTTCCTGTCTCTCAGTACCAGAGTTATAAAGGAGTTTCACTGTTGTTCCCTTTCTCACTTGTTGTAAAATAAGGAATGACATTTGCTCTCTCAAAGAGAAACTCAGTGAATCATTTACTTTGTACAAAATATATACATTCTTCAGGCTTCTCTCCTCCTGAGACTATAGGGTGCAAGAATATCCCTTCTGAGGTCTTAGAAGAGGAGGGACTTTTATATTTTGAATGTACTTGAAGGAAAAAAGAAACAGATTCTGTGTTATTCCCTTCAGTCAATAGATTGGGGAGTCCAACTGTTCAAGAACATGGGTGATACGATCTGTAAAATCTGAGAAGTTAATAATTATAGTGCTCATATAACTCCCTATTCTAAGCCTCATTTAATCCACAAAATAATCCTATGAGACAAATATTATTGTCTGAGGTAACCAAGTCATAGAGAAGTTAAACAATTTTTTCCAAGTTTCCACAGCTAATATGGGGAAAAGTAAGGATTTGAAACTAGGCAATTAGGTTCCATTAATCAATTTTAAGCACTACACTGTTACCAATGTTCTCTACTGCTTTTTGAGGGTCTTGGACTAGATGATTTAAGAAAAATATATTTTCCTTTAATTCTATGACTAAAAATACCATTGAGAGTTTCTTTCATTCTAATGTCAAACTAAAATAATGTTAACATCTTTGGGTTTACTCTCCAGCATAACTTTAACACATTGTAACTTGTATTTAATATGCATACATATATACAATATATATGCATATATATGATATAGTGTATAATATACAATATATATAGTAATATCTTAAAAGAGAAGTTGGAACAGAGATAAAAAAAATAGTCAAGAATCCTCTGTACAATTTGTGCTAAGCCTCTGAGTGATCTTTACAAACTGTATGTGAGTGGACTTTACAAACTCCATCTCCTCACTGGCAAAGTGAGTAAAGAATTCCTTTTTGCTCTTGTTGTACGTCCCTGACATAATAAAGTTTAAAATCATGTTTTGCAAAAAAATATAATTACTTTACTTGTATACAAAATGTGAAATTCTAATCAGTATGGGATTTTTGTCAGTAATGGCACAAGGGAAATATGATCATCCTGGACAGTGAGTATATAATTATATATTATTTCACTTAGCATTTAAGTACTGGAGCTAATGAGCTAATTCACATTGACATATATACACTACCAAATGTAAAATAGATAGCTAGTGGGAAGCAGCCACATAGCACAGGGAGAGCAGCTCTGTGCTTTGTGACCACCTAGAGGGGTGGGATAGGGAGAGTGGGAGGGAGATGCAAGAGGGAGGGGATATGGGGATATATGTATACGTATAACTGATTCGCTTTGTTATACAGCAGAAGCTAGCACAACGAGGTAAAGCATTTATACTCCAATAAAGATGTTAAAAAATAAAAATAAAGTACTTTGTCAAGAGCAAAATGTTAGAGTATTTTTTCTCACCTGGAATTAGCCTTTTTATTTATTTAATAAACTTTCTTGACTTTTAAATGTCTCTTTCCAGTTTTCTCAATCTAATGCTAACAGAATGAAGTATTTAAATATCAGTTTTGCATATGACAAAATGCTTCTTTGGATGGGTAAGTTATCCCTGGTTACTGTAAGATGCAACTGATGGGACACAAAGCCAATGCTGAAAAACACATGACTTTTGTGCATCATTCCACACATGCTATTTAATTTTCTACAACACTTATTCCTTCAAGTTGTCAGCCCCTTCTTCAATTTTGTTGTTCTTAATTTATCCTCATGTGCTTTTTAAAAATCAAATATATCTTATACCTGAAGTCAATAGGGATGATTTAAAATATAGCTGCATGCTCGATATAAATTATTTCTGATCTTTTCTAACCATAAAAAATTTATAATTCAGAATCAAATTGCAATTTTAATTAAATCATTTTCTCCTCCATGTTTTGGACTCTGTAGCATTCATCCAGGCCATAAACCTCAAAATTATGTCTTACTTTCTTTAATCCATCATATCTAGCCATTATATAATACGTAGGTATACAGAGAGCCTATATGTAACACCTTGCTCTAGGCACTGGGAAACATTAAATGCTATATACATTATAATCTTTGATCTCTTAACTTTATATTTTTGTGAGACAGATAAGTATTATAGTAGCTATTTGAGGACATTGACTAAGTCATATTTTGCACAGAATTTTTAATTACTTTTGTTGATCAAGAGGATCTGATAATTAATACATCACTGCTGGTAATATAAAATGAGACAGCTGTTGTGGAAGACAGTTTGGCAGTCCCTCAAGAAGTTAAACATAAAATTACCATATGACTCAGCAATTGTACTCTTAAATACACAACCAAAAGAATTGAAAAGAGGTCATCAAATTAAAACCTGTGCATTAATTTTTATAGTAACAATAACCACAATAACCAAAACGTGGAAACAAGTTAAATGTCCATCAACTGATAAATGAATAAACAAAATATGGTATATCCATATAATGGAACATTATGCAGCCATAACAAGAAAAGAAGTGGATATATGCTGTAACGTGAATGAGACCTGAAAACATTATGCTAAGGGAAATAATCCAGACACAAAATGACACATATTTTATGATTCCATATATATGAAATATCCAGAATAATTAAACTGATAGAAAAAAAAAAGATTAGTATTTTCCAGGGACTGTGGAAAGGGAAAAAGAGAAATGACTGATAAATGGATTTGAAATTTCCTTTTGGTGTAGGTGAATGAGTGCTTGGCTTCCCCAGCCATGCAGGACATTGTCAAAGAGGTTCACTTCTTTCTTGTTCTTCCCAGAATACTGAGGTGAGCTACACACCTGGGAGCAGGAAGGGGTTGGGAGAGCAGAAGCCAGGACTTAGAACGGAATGTGTCAAGGGAACATGGATACTAATCAATTTGAGAACTCCGTCAAGAAACTCACCTATGATCCACTGGGAATGCTTCACCTTGGGATCCTCAATACTGTGCCATGGGCACCCCAAAGCTCTGCATGCCTCACCCCCACTTACCTCCACCCCATGGCCAGCTCTCTGTGCATGTCCCTGAGGGTTACAAATGTGAACCTTTGCAGCTGGATGGATATAGTGACCACATACAGGAAGCCAGCCCAACTCTGTGGGATTGGAAAAGATTACACAAATTTGAGCATTAAGCATTACCCTAGAGAAAGCAAATGTCAGGCTGTCAGCACCTAGTCTGGCTTTGCAGGATTAAGAGAAAGCATACAATCTTAAGAGTTAACCCTCAGTATGGAACAAGTATTGTGGAGCAGGCATATCAATAGAAAATTTCTGAGAAACCTCAAAACCCCTAAAAGGGCAGAAAGTATATTTTTCCTGAAGCCAGTCAAAAAGACTGGAGGATGTGACCGCTTCTTCGAATGCAAAGACAGCCAACATAAGACTTCAAGAAACATGAAAAATCAAGGAAACATAATACCACCAAAGAAACACAACAAGTTTCCAGGAACCAACCTCAAAGAAATGGTGATCTGTGATTCACCCAATAAAGAATCCAGGGAAGGAGATGCAAGAAGGAGGAGATATGGGGATATATGTATATGTATAGCTGATTCACTTTGTTAGACAGCAGAAACTAATACACCATTATAAAGCAATTATACTCCAATAAAGATATTTTTAAGTCCAAAAATAGTTGTTTTAAGTATGCTCAGTGAGCTACAAGAAATACAGAAAGTCAATTCAATAAAATCAGGAAAATAATACAAAAACAAAATGAGAAGTTTAGCAGAGAGATGGAAGTCATAAAAAAGAACCAAACAAATTCTGGAGTTGAAGAATATAATGAACAAAATAAAAAATTCAATAGAGAACATCAACAGCAGACTGAATCAAGCAGAAGAAATAATCTGAGTTTAGAAGATAGGAACCTTGAAATTATCCAGTCAGAAGAGAATAAAAAAAACAAAACAAAAGCACAAGAATGAAAAAGAATGGAGATAGTCTGAGTGAATTATGAGATGCCAGCAGACAAAACAACTTATGCATAATTGAAATTCCAGAAGGAGAAGAAAGGGAGAAAGGGGTATAAAGCTTATATAAAGAAATACCTGAGAACTTCCAAAATCTGTGGTGACATTTGGATATTCAAATGTTCATGAAGCTGTTAGGTCCCCAAAGAAACTCAACTTAAAATATATGCTCAAAGACACATTGTAGTAAAACTGCCTAAAATCAGGCATTAAAGGATGTTTTAAAAGCAGCAAGAGAAAAAAAAAGAAAATACAAAACTCCTCACATACAAGGGACCTCCCCCAACACATAAGGCTATCAGAGGATTTCTCAGCAGGGGAGACTGGGATGGTGTATTCAAAATACTGAAAGAAGAAAGCTGTCAACCAAGGATACTATATTTGGCAGAGCTGTCCTTCAGAAATGAAGGACAGATAAAGACTTACCAAGAAAAACAAAAGCTGCTTTGTACACTTTAAATGACTGGAATGGTAAATTTTATGCCATGCACATTTTAACAATGATAAAAAATAAAAATAATTGCTGATAGCTATAAGGAGTATAGGCACCTACTGATCCAGACAATCTCAAGAAAAAAATGGAAGCTCCAGTAGGCTAGAATTCAGCAAGTGTTATAAGCCCAAGTGTTTTCATGGGAAAACTAGCAAAATAAGAAAGTAGGACAGATGTCATGCAATAGAGAATGGTAGAAAACAAAAAGTTATCATATAGAGGACAGTAATGTTTTTTTGTTTTTTTGGTTTTTTTTTTGCCAAACTCTAGAGAAGAAACCACACAAGAAAGTTTTCACAAATTTTACTCTAAAAATCTCTGCTATATTTTGTCATGAACGCATATTGTATTCAGTTAGATGTGCTTTCTCATTAATTGATATTGTCATATGATCTTTCTTTAGCCTGTGGATTTGCTCTAGTACATTGATTGATTTTCAAATGTTGAACAAGCCTTGAATACCTGGAATAAATCCTACTTGGTCATGGTGTATAATTCCTTTTATGCATCATTGCAACCAATTTCCAAATATTTTGTTTATAATTTTTGCATCTCAGTTTGTGAGAGATATTGGTCTATATTTTGCTTTTTTTTTTTTTTTTTTTGTGGTACACGGGCCTCTCACTGTTGTGGCCTCTCCCATTGCGGAGCACAGGTTCCAGACGTGCAGGCTCAGCAGCCATGGCTCATGAGCCCAGCTGTTCCGCGGCATGTGGATGTTCCTGGACCAGGGCATGAGCCTGTGTCCCCTGCATCAGCAGGCGGACTCTCAACCACTGCGCCACCAGGGAAGCCCTGTATTTGTCTTGTTTTCACATCAAGGTGATATTAGCCTCATAAAATGAGTTGGGAAATATTCCTCTTTTTTTTCTATTTTCTTCAAGTAATTGTATAAATTTAGTGTGTATTATTCCTGAAATACTTGATCGAATTCTCCAATAAAATCATTTGGGCCTAAACATTTCTTTTGGGGCAGATATTTTATCTATGAGTTCAATTTTTTCAATAGTTTTAGGATGATGAGTTTGGCAGTTTGTATTTTTAAGGAATTGGTTCATTTCTTCTATGTTGTTACATTTATGAATAAAATGTTGTTTGTAGTAAATATTTAATATTTATTTAATGGTTGTAGGATCCTCAGTGATAGTTCCTGTTACATTCCAGTGACTTTTCCCTCTCTCTTTTAATCTTACCAGTCTTTCTAGTGGTTTATCAATTTTATTGATTATTTAAAATACTGGCTTTTGTTTAATTGATTTTGGTTTTGTTACTTTCCTGTTATCAGTTTCATTAATTTCTGCTCTTATATTATTGTTTCCTTCTTTATTCTTGATTTTGTTTACATTTCTCTTCTTTTTCTAGTTTCTCTAATTATATAGAGGTAGATAACTGACTTGAGATTTTTCCACTCCTTTTAGTATAAGCAATTGGTACTATGAATTTTCCTCTTACCATAGTTTTGATACATTTCATTTTCTTTCATTTGTATGTATTTAAAATTTTTTGAGACATACTCTTGATGTGTGGATTATTTCAAAATAAATTGCTTAGTTTCCAAGTGTTTGGAGATTTTACTGGTGTCTTTCTGTTACTGACTTGTTGTTTGATTCCATCATGGTAAGATAACACACACTGTATAATTTCAATTCTTTACAGTTTTTGACATTTGTTTTATGGCTTAAGGTATGCTTGATCTTGTTGAATGTTCCATGGGTACACATACAAAAAATGTGTATTCTGCTGATTTTGTGTGGAATGGTCTATAAATGTTGACCCTTTTGTTTGATTGCATCATTTAATTCTTCTATGTTATTGATTACTTTCTGTCTGGTAGTTCTATCAGTTGCAGTGAGTGGAGTGTTGAAGTCCTCAAATGTAATTAGATCTATTTACCTCTCCTTTCAGTGTTATCAGTTTTGTTTCACGTATCTCAAGACACTTTTGTGTGTACACAATTAAGATCATTATGTATTCCTGGTTGCATAATCATTTTATAATTATGTATTATCTCCCTTTGCCTCTAGTAATTTTCTTTGCTCTGGAATCTGCTTTGTCTGACATTTATAGAGCCACTTTAGTTTTTGTTAATGTTTGCATGTCTTTTTCCATTCTTTGACTCAGAATTTTCCTACAGCACACTTGAAGTGAGTTTCTTCAATCATTCATGGTATAGATTCACAAGATTTTAGGAATATATGAGGACACCCTCAAATTAACAAAGATCATCTACAAAAACAACACTTTAGCTGACATCATAATTAGTGGTGAAGGTCTGAACACATTTCCTAAGATTTGGAGCAGGTTAATTATATCTCCTTTTACAACTATTTTTAGTATATTAGGGGAAGGCATAGCAACAACAGGAGAGCAAGAAAAAATAAAAGGCACACAGATTTTATTTTATTTAACATATTTATTGGAGTATAATTGTTTTACAATGGTGTGTTAGTTTCTGCTTTATAACAAAGTGAATCAGCTATACATGTACATATATCCCCATATCTCTTCCCTCTTGCATCTCCCTCCCTCCCACTCTCCCTATCCCACCCCTCTAGGTGATCACGAAGCACCAAGTTGATCTCCTTGAAAAGGCACATAGATTTTAGATAACATGATTGCCTACATAAAAAATTTCTGAAATCTACAAATAAATTTCCTATGATTAAGAAGTAAGTTTATTAAGGTCAGAGGACACAAGATCAATAGAAAAATCAATTATACTTCTATATACTAGTGATGATCATGTAGAAATTGAAATTAAAACCATGATATCATTTATAATTATTCCAAGATAGCCACAGAGATAAAGAAATACTTAGGTACACAATTAACAAAACATGTACAGGGTTTATACATTAAAAATTACAGATTCTGTTGAAAGAAATTTAAAATAAAGACCTCAATAAGTAAAGAGACAAACCAGGCATATAATTAGAAGACTCAAAATAGTGAAGATGTCAATTCACCACAAAGTAATCTACAGGTTTAGTGTAATTCCTATCAAAATATCAGCATTTATTTTCTGGTAGACATGCAGAAGACAATCATATAAAAATTAAGTGGAAAAACACAGAACTAAGAACAGCTAAAACAATCTTTTGCCAAAAAGTAAGGTGGGAAGAATTATTATATCATAATATATAATCAAGTAAATATTAAACCTTACTATATATTGACAGTGATCAAGAGTGTGGCAGAGCAGAGGAATAAATACATTAATCAATGGAATAATAGAGATCCCAGATATTGAGTCACATAAATATGCCCAACTGATTTTTTTCCAGTTTTATTGGTACATATTTGACATACACCATTGTAGAAGTTTAAGATATACAGTACAGCGTAATGTTTTGACTTACATATATTGGTAAATAATTACTGTTATAAGTTTAGTTATCATCAATCCTTTCACATAGTTACAAGAAAAAAAGAAAGTAAACAAAAAGAAGGAAAACCATATTTTTCCTTATAAGGAGAACTCTTAGGATTTACTCTTAACCATTTTTATATATATCATACAACACTGTTAGCTATAGTCACCATGCTGTGCATTACATCCCTAGTACTTATGTATCTTGTAACTGGAAAATTGTAACTTTTGTCCACTTTTCTCCTATTCCCCACTCCCCCATCTCTGGTAACCACAAATTTAATCACTTTTTCTATTAGTCTGTTTGTTCATTTGCTTTTAGTTTCCTCATGTAATTGAGATCATACAGTATTTGTCTTTCTCTGTCTGACTTTTTTTCACTTATCATAATGCCCTCAAGGTCCATCTATGTTGTCACAAATGGTGGGATTTCCTCATTAGAAATGGCTGAATAATGTTTCTTCATATATATATATACCACAGCTTCTTTATCCATTCACTTGTCAGTGAACTCCTAGGTTGTTTCCATGTCTTGGCTATTGTAAATAATGCTGCTATGAACATGGGGGTGTCAGTAGTTTTTTGAGTTAGTGTTTTTATTTCATTTTGAATATATCTCAGAAGTGTTATTGCTGGATTATATGGCATTTCTATTTTAAATTTTTTAATGAACATCTATACTATTTTTTGTAGTGACTGTACCAGTTTACAAACTCAGCAACGGTGTAGAAGTGTTCTCTTTTTTTTACATCAATGCCAGCATTTGTTATCTATTGTCTTTTTGATAGGGGTCATTCTGACAGTGTGAGGTGATATCTCATTGTGATTTTGTTATTAATTTTCCTAATGATTAGTTATGTTGAGCATCTTTCCATGTATCTATTATCTGTTCATATACATTCTTGGAAGAAAGGTCTTTTCAGGGCTTTTGCCTATTTTTAATTGATTTTTTTTTTTTTTTGCTGTTGAGTTATATGAGTTCTTTATACATTTTAGATATCAATCCCTATAAAATATATTGTTTTCAAACATTATTTCCCATTCTTTCAATTGTTTTTTCACTTTGTTGATTGTTTCTTTTGCTTCTGTAGAAGTTTTTAGTTTTATGTCATCCCACTTGTTTATTTTTGATTTTGATACTTAGGCTTTAGGTGTCATATCCAAAACAATCATTGTCAAGATTTATGTCAAGATTTTTGCTTATGTTTCCTTCAAGTAGTTTCCTATTTTTAGGTCTTACATTTAAGTCTTTAATCCATTTTGAGTTAATTTTTTGAGTGATGTAAGGTAAGCATCTTGTTTCATTTTTTAACATGTGAATATCCAATTGTCCTAGACCATTTATTGAAGGGACAGTCTTTTCTCCATTAAGTGTTCTTGGCTCCCTTGTCAAATATTAGTTTACTGTATATGCTTGGGCTTATTTCTGGCCTCTCAGTTCTGTTCCATTGGTCTTTCTGTTTGTTTTTATGCCAGAATTATACTATTTTGATTATGTTGGCTTTATAGTATAGCTTGAAATTAGGAAGTGTGATACCTCACACTTTGTTCTTCCTCAGGACTGCATTGGCTAGTCAAGGTCTTTTGTAATTCCTTGTAAATTGTAAGATTTTTTTTCTACTTCTGTAAAAATTGCCATTGGAATCTTGACTGGAATTGCACTGAATCTATAAATGCCTTTTTGTAGTACGGCTATCTTAACAATATTAATTCTAATCCAGAAACACAGGATAACTTTCCATTTACTTGTGTCTTCTTCAGTTTCTTTCACCAATGACTTTCAGTGTTCATAGTAGAGATCTTTTACTACCTTGATTAAATTTATTCATAATTATTTTTATTGTTTTTAATGCTACTGTCAATGGGATTTTAAAAAATTTGGATAGTTTATTGTTTGTATGTGAAAACACAAATGATTTTGTATGTTGATTTTGTATTCTGTAACTTTACTGAATTTGTTGATTAAATCTCACAGTTCCTTGATGTAGTATTTAGGATTCTACATATAGAGTCATGTTATCTGCAAACAAAGAAAATTTTACTTCTTTTTTCCCAATTCTGAGGTATTTTATTTCTTTTTATTGCCTGACTTCTCTGGCAAGGATTTCTGCTACTATGTTGAATAGCAGTAGTGAAAGTAGACACCCTTGTCTTGTTAATGATCTAAGAGGAAAATCTTTCAAAATTTCACCAAGTATATTAACAGTTGATTTATTATGTATGGCCTTCATTGTGTTGAGATACATTTCTTCTATATCTAATTTGTTTAGATTTTTATCACAAACAGATGTTTAAATTTCGTCAAATGCTTTTTCTGTATCAACTGAGATGATCTTATGATTTTTTTTCATCCTATTAAATTGACAACGCATCACAATGATTGATGTGCATGTGTCGAACCATGCTTGCATCCCACTTGATCTCACTTGATCATGGTGAATGATTCTCTTAAGGTGCTGCTGAATTTAGTTTGCTAGTATTTTATTGAGAATTTTTGCATCTACATTTATCAGGGATATTGGTGTGTAGATTTGTTTTCTGGTAGTGTCCTTTAAGGTTCCCTCATCTTTGATTTTTTGGAAGAGTTTGAGAAGAATTGGCATCAACTCTAAACATTTGGTAAAATTTACCAGTGAAGACTTCTGGTTCTGTGCTTTCTCTGGGAAAATTTTGATTACTAATTCAATCTCGTTATTAGAAATTGTTATATTCTGACTTTCTATTTCTTTCTGATTTAGTCTTGGTTGTTTATATGTCTCTAAGAAATTTTTTTAATTTACTCTAGGTGTGCATTTTGTTGGCATATAGTTGTTCATAGTAACCTCTTATGATTCTTTGTATTTTTGTGGTATCAGTTGTAATGTCTCCTGTTAATTTCTAATTTTGATTTGGAACTTTTCCTTTTATCCCTTGGTTCATCTAAATAAATGTTTGTAAATATTGTTTGTCTTTCAAAGAATCAATTCTAAGCTTCATTTATCTTTTTTTATTGTTTTCAATTCTCTATTTCATTTATTTCTGCTTTTACCTTTATTTTTTCCTTCCTTCTGATAACTTTGGGATCATGTTGTTCTCCTTATTTAATTCCTTAAGGTGTAGCATTAGGCTGTTTATTTGGGATTTTTCATTCTCTCATGTAGGCATTTATTCAATTAACTTCCCTCTTAGAATGGCTTTTAATTAATCCCATAAGTTTTGGTATGTTTTGTTTCCTTTTTTGTTAGTCTCAAATACTTTTTAAATTTCCCTTTTAATTTATTTTTAAAATTTATTTCATTGAAGTATAGTTAATTTACGATGTTGTGTTAATTTCTGCTGTACAGCAAAGTGATTCATATATATATATATATATATATATATACATATATATATTATTTTCTTGTCAATATTCTTTTCCATTATGTTTTTCACAGGATATTGAATATAGTTCCCTGTGCTACACAGTAGGACCTTGTTGTTTATCCATTTTACATATAATAGTTGTATCTGTTAATCCCAAACTCCCAATCCATCCCTCTCCCACCCCCTTTCCCCTTGGCAACCACAGTTTGATCTCTATGTCTGTGAGTCTGTTTCTGTTTTGTATTATCTCACTTATATGTGGAATCTAAAGTATGACACAAATGAACTTATCGCTTTTAATTTCTTATTTGATCTATTGGTTGTATAGGAGAGTGCAATTTAATTTTTATATATTCATGAATTTTCCAGTTTTCTTCTTGCTTTGATTTCTTGTTTCATGCCTTTGTGGTCAGAGAATATCCTTGGTATAATTTCAATCTTCCTGAATTTGCTAACACTTCTTACATGGCCTAATGTATGGTCTGCACTAGAAAAATATCCATATTCACTTGAGAAGAATGGGTATTCTGCTGTTGTAAGATACAATTTTCTGTATATGTCTGTTAGGTATATTTGGTCTATAGATTTGTTCAAATCTAATCTTAGTTTATTGATTCCCTATCTGGATAATCTAATCATTGTTTTGACTGGGAGTATTTAAGTCCCCAATTACTATTGTATTGCTATTTGTTTCTCCTTTTAGCTGTGTTCAGATTTTCTTTATATCTTTAGTTTTTCCTATGTTGGGCACATAAATATTTACAATTCTTATGTCTTCTTGATGGATTGACCCCTTTTTCATTATATAATGACTTTGTCTCTTTTTGACACTTTTAGTTTAAAGCCTACTTTTTCTGATAAAACCAACCAACTTCTGCTTCTTTGAGGTTACTATTGATATTTGCTTGAAATATCTTTTTCCATCTCTTCACTGTCAGTCTATGTGTCATTAAGGCTAAATTGAGAGTCTCGTAGGCAGCATATTGTTGGATCTTTTTTTTTTATCAATCCAGCCATTCTTTATCTTCTGATTGCAGAATTTAACATTTTTATGTTTAAAATAATTATTAATATGTATAGACTTACTATTACCATTTTGTTAATTGTTTCCTGGTTGTTTTGTAAATCCATTCTTTCTTGTTCCTTAACATGTTTTTTCTGTTTTGTGATATTAGTATTCATTGCCTTTTTATCAATTTTGTTTGTGTGGTTACAACAGGTTTTTACCTTGTGATTACCATGAGACTTACATAAAACGTCTTAAACTTATAACACTCTATTTTAGACTAATAATTTAATTCAATATAATCCCCAAGACTTACACTTTTTCTACTCATTTCCCTCATGTTTTAGGTTATTGATTTATAATTTACATATTGTGTGACTAATGACAGATTATTGTAGTTATGGTTATTTTTACTATTTTTTTTTTACTCTTAAACTAGAGTTTTAAGTGAATTATACATTGCTATTACCATATTACAGAATCTTTGACTTTGACTATATATTTACCATTACCAGTGAGTTTTACACTGCATTTTAAAGATTTTATAATGTTATTTAGCATTTTCTTCACACAAAGAACTTGCTTTAGCATTTTTTCTTTTTTAAGGCAGACCTACTGGTGATGGATTCCCTCAACTTTTGTTTGTTCAGAAAAGTCTCTAGCCCTTTTTTATTTCCTAAGTCAGTTTCACCAGGTAGAGTATTCTTGAATGACACATTATATTCTTTTAATAATTTGGGTATGTCAGTCCATTCATTTTTAGCCTGAAAAAATTCTGTTGAGAAGTCCATCTATAGTTTTGTTGGGGTTTTCTTGTATGTGACCTCTCTTTTTCTTTTCTCTTTTCTCTTTTTTTTTGTTTTGTTTTGTTTTGTTCCTTTGAAAATTGTCTTTGACTTTTGACAATTTAATTAAAATGTGTCTTGATGTAGCCCTCTCTGTGTTCAATCTATCTGGAGTTCTTTGGACCTCTTGGATCCAAATGTCAATTTCTCATCCCAGTTTATGGAAGTTTCCAGCCTTTATTGCTTTAAATATATTTTTTTGTCTTTATCTCTCTTTTTTTAAATTCTTTAGGTTCAGTTATTAGAGTTTTGTTACTTTCCGTTTGTGATATCATCTATACTTGGATTTTCATGATTCTTTATCCCTTACATTAGTATCTGCATTTGAGTATGTGGTCTCTTCTTCCAGAATTTGTAGGTTTGCTTTGAAAGAGAGTTTTTCACCAGTCAACTCAGTTTGGGTTTCTGGATGTGTTTGCTGGTTGCCTTTGGCCAGGTGGAGCTTCCTATTAGGTTCTATTTTGGGGCTAGGCAACTGTTTAAAATTTGAGTGGGAGGTGGGGATGTTATGCCTCTGGATGAGAATACCTTGCTAGGACTGCTGGCTTGGTTCCCTGCACAAGTGAGGCTGAGGAATGGTCTTTGTGGTTTTGTAGATTCTCTGCTCAGGCTTACTACTCACTTGGGACTGGGTACTATATTCAGCAAAGCTAGCACTACATATTAGCTTCTCTATACTCATAGGCAACAAAATGAGATGCAGTGCCTGTACAACTTCTGTTTAGGGGCCCAAATCAGGAAAGAGTGTACACTGAATTTCTTTGTCAGGTGAGGCCACTGATTTTGCTTTACAAACAAGGAAATACACCAGCTGTATTCTCTATTCAATTGTCACTATAAAAATAGGAGTTTGATGGGCTATGCAGCTTCCTGTGTGCTCTACTAAGTTTCCCTGCTCTACTATATTTTTACTTTGTTTTCCTTTCTGGGCATAGTTGTAGAAGCAGCTCCAAGTACACTAACGCCTATTGTTTTCGGCCTTGACTCAAGACAACTCATGCCCCAAGTTCCTGGGTCACACAGGGCCATTGGCTTTGCTCTGAGAGCAATCATCTCTGTGCTCCCACCTCGTGGCTCAAGAGTTCCGGGATTATGCAATTTCCAGGTGTTCTCACTAGCTCTTCTTCACAGATGGATCTGCGGTCCATGCTCCACAGTGGGTAAGGCTATGACTCAGGCTTCTGCCTGGTGAGGACTGGGAGAGCTCACTTCAAGAAACTTCCACATTATTCCAAACAGGTTTTTCTGCGGGTGACAGGCTGGGAGCTGTGATCTGAAGTGAGTAAAACTATGACTCAGATTTTCTTCTTAGTTGTGGGCATACCAGGATCCAAGGCTAGCAAAAGTCTGTACTTGGGGACCTGAGTTAGGTGGACTGGCATCCCACTGAGTTCCTTGTTCAGACTGCATCTCTGACTTGGTTCTGCAGTTAAGCAAAGCCACTGGTTGGGAGTAATACTTGGACTCTGCAGGTAGGAACTTAGTCTGCCAAGATCCATGTGCTTGTTGTTGGAATACCCTTCCCCCTTCTCCATCACAATCAGATTCACAGTGGTTGAGCCCCACAGATTTCCCTATAACCTCCATGGGGTATAACCACATTAGGGGTTTCCACTAAGTGACCTGAAATGCTGGAGTACTGGATGTCACCCCTGGGCTCTCTTTTCTTACTGGAGAAACAATAAGTTCAGGGGAGACTTCTCAGCATGGTGCTGTGCCAGCCTGGTGGAACGGAAATGCAGTCAGCATGGAGCCATTCCTCTTACTTTTCTAATGCAGTCTCTCTTGATCTCAGTGCTGTCTCATCCATAAATAGTTGTTAGTTTTTCTTCATGTGAGGAGAAACCTACCTCCTATGGTCAAGAACAACCGATGTCACCATCTTGGTGACATCACTCCTGAGACTTTCCCATTTTTAACTTTTCTCTGGAGACAGCAGATTCTACACTGGTCCTGCTGTGAGGCTCCTTAAGAATTGATGAGTGCCAAACTGCTTTCATTTACGTTTGCTGCAAGGCCTACCAGCAGTATTCCATATCCTGTTTATTTTCACTTAGAACACATCCAAATGCCTGCCCAACTCATTTTTTTGTCAAAAGTGCAGAATGAATTCAATAGAGGAAAAATAAGCTTTTTAATAAATGGTACTGGAACAACCAGACATTTATAGGTTAAAAAAATGACCCTCAACCTAAATATCACACTTTATATGAATATTAACTCAAAATACATCACAGGCTAAAATATAAAATGTAAAACTTTGAAATTTTTAAAATAAAACCTCAGAGAAAAATCTTCAGAATCTAAGCCTTGATAAAGTATTCTCATATGGAGTTATGGCCCATAAAATAAAAAAATAATAATAAATTGGAACTCATCAATATAAAAATTTTGCTCTTTGAAAGACACTGTTAAGAAAATGAACACAATAAGCTATAGTCTGGGAGGAAATATTTGAGAACCACATAGTCACCAAAGTACTAGGATGTAGAACATATAAAGGACTCTCAAAACTCAAATCTAGATGGCTATCAGGCACAGGAAAAGATGTTCAACATTGTTAATTATTAGAAGAATGCAAATCAAAATTAGAATGAGTTATCACCTTACATGAGTCAGAATGGCCATCACCAAAATGTCTACAAATAATAAATGTCAGAGAGGGTGTAGAGAAAAGGGAACCCTCCTACACTGGTCATGAGAATGTAAATTGGTAAAGCCACTATGGAGAACAGTATGGAACTTCCTTAAAAAACTAAAAATAGAGCTACTATATGATCCTGAAATCCCACTCCTGGGCATATATCTGGAAAAAACATAACTCCAAAAGATACATGCACCCCAATGATCATTGCAGCACTATTTACAATAGCTAAGAAATGGAAGCAACTTAAATGTCTATGGATAGTTGAATAGATAAAGAAGTTGTGGTATATATAGACAATGGAATATTACTCAGCCATAAAAAAGAACAAAAATATGCCATTTGCAGCAACATGGATGGACCTAGAGATTATCATACTAAGTGAAGTAAGTCAGACAGAGAAAGACAAATATCATATGATATCACTAATTTATTGTTACCAAAGGGGAAGTGTTGAGGGGTTACATTAGGAATTTGGGGGTAACATGTACATACTACTATATATATCTAAATCACTTTTCTGTAAACCTGAAACTAACACAACATTGTAAATAAGGTATACTTCAATAGAAAAAAATATATAATAATAATAATAGACCTCAGTAGTAAAAGGAAAGACAATCAATTAGGAAATAGTAAAAATCCATGAAAAGTCAATTCACTGAAAGGGATATAAAGATGTTAAACACAATTTTAAAAGCTCTATATCAATAACCAAGAAGAAAACACAAATTAAATCTACAATGACATATCACTACAAACCTTTAAATTTGATTGCATTTAAAAATATAGTTTCAAGATAAAATGCTGTCATGGGGGCTTCCTTGGTGGTGCAGTGGTTGACAGTCCTCCTGTCAATGCAGGGGACACGGGTTCATGCCCTGGTCCGGGAAGATCCCACATGCCGCAGAGCGGCTGGGCCCGTGAGCCATGGCTGCTGAGCCTTCACATCTAGAGCCTCTGCTCCACAATGGGAGAGGTCACAACAGTGAGAGGCCCATGTACTGCAAAAAAAAAAAAAAAAAAATTCTGTCATGAATGTGAAGACATTGGATCACTCATAGATTTCTACTGAGGATATAAAACTGTACATTTTACTTTGGAATGCACCACTTTGGAAAACAAGTGGAAACTTTTCTATAAAACTAAGCATGGAATTCTCATATGATTAGCAACTGTACTCATGAACATTTATCCCAGAGAAATGAAAACATATGTCCACATAAAACCTCCACGTGAATATAAAAATGCAACAGATACAATAGTTTCCTCTGTATGAGTCATTACAACAGCATGTTAATCAGCAATGTTATAAAATGAAAAGTTTTAAAAAGGGATGACAGCCATATAAAACATATTGGTGAATTCTCTGAAACCTCTTTTGGAGAATACTATTATTTTTAATTATCATTTTATATTTCA
This sequence comes from Orcinus orca, assembly GCF_937001465.1. Taxonomy (NCBI): domain Eukaryota; kingdom Metazoa; phylum Chordata; class Mammalia; order Artiodactyla; family Delphinidae; genus Orcinus; species Orcinus orca. The sequence continues at coordinate 71,272,077 of NC_064580.1, forward strand.
GGTGTAAAACATTAAATATTTTGACATCTATATATGTACAAAGTGATGTCCCCAAGGACTAGTTACCATTCATAACCACACAAATGATCCCTTTTATCCATTTTGCCAACCTCCCACCCACCTTACCCTTTGGTAACCTCCTATCTCTTCTCTGTACCTATGAGTTTGTTTACCTTTTGCTTTGTTTGTTCATTTTTGGTTTTGTTTTGTTTTGTTTAGATTCCACCAATAGTGAAATCGTATGCTATTTAGGTATTTTCTTCTGACTTATTTCACTTCGCATATTGTGCTCAAGCTCCATCCCTGTTTTCTCAAGTAGCAAAAATTCATTATTTTATACCTGAATAATCTTCCATTGTATGTATAAAATGCATCATCTTTAACCATTTATCCATGGATGGACACTTAGGTTGTTTCCATATCTTGGATATTGCAAACAATGCTGTAATGAACACAGGGCTCAATATATCTTTTTTATTTAGTGATTTTGTATTCTTTGAATAAATACACAGAACTGGAGTGGCTGGATCATCATGACATTCTATTCTTAATTTTTGAGGAATCTCCATATTGTTTTCCATTGTAGATGGACCAATTTACAATCCTACCAACAATGTACAAAAGTTCTCTTTTCTCCACAGCTTCTCTGACACTTGCTACTTCTTATCATTTTGATAAGTCATGTGAACAGGTTTGAGGTAATATCTCAATGTGGTTTTGATTTGCATTTTCCTGATAATGAGTGATGTTGAACATATTTAATGTGCTTGTTGGCAATCTGTATGCCTTCTTTGGAAAAATATCTTAGTTCTTTATATATTTTGCATATCAACACCTTATTGGGGCTTCCCTGGTGGCAGAGTGGTTAAGAATCTGCCTGCCAATGCAGGGGACATGTGTTCGTGCCCTGGTCTGGGAAGATCCCACATGCTGCAGAGCAACTAAGCCCATGTGCCATAATTACTGAGCCTGCACTCTAGAGCCTGCAAGCCACAACTACTGAGCCTGTGTGCTGTAACTACTGAAGCCCACGTTCCCAGAGCCCATGCTCCACAAGAGAAGCCACCACAATGAGAAGCCTGCACACTGCAATGAAGAGTAGCCCCCACTCACTGCAACTAGAGAAAGCCCACGTGCAGCAATGAAGAACCAACACAGACAAAAATTATTTAATTAAATAAATAGAAAAAAAATTTTAAAACCCACTTTATTGGATGTGTGATTTGAAAATATCTTCTCCCATTCAGTAGGGTCTTTTTTTTATTGTATTGATGATGGTTTCCTTCACTGTCCAGTAGCCTTTTACTCTGATGTAGTGCCATTTTTGAATTTTTGCTTTTGTTGACTCAGCTTTGGAGTCAGATCCTCAAAAACTTCACTAAGAATGATGTCGATGGAGTTATGGTCTATGGAGTTTTGTTTGTTTGTTTATGTCTTTATTTATAATTTTATCTTTGTCAGTTTAACAGCAGTATAATCACAGCAAAAATATGGAAACCAGAAACATGAAAAAGAAATGACACACAATCCCACAATCTAACAGCGGTTATTATTTGGCAGAAATTAACTCCTATCTTTTTTCATATAATTGCATAAAATTTTGTAGATTGATTTGTTTTTCAAAACAGGTATATAATGCATGTGGTACAAATTTTGAAAACAAAGAAAATATTATATTAAAAAATAAATCAAGCCTCTCACCAATCACATCTTTAAGCCTCCAGTCTGCACCCCACCCCCAAACCACTACTACCAGTTTATTTTCTTCCACACATAGCTTACCCATTAACAAGGAAATATGTGCATATATAAATTTTCCACTGTCCTTTGCCAACACACTTTATTATTATTATTTACAATGTGGTAGCCTGCTGTGTATACTATTTTTACCGTTTTTTAATTTAACTTTAATATTACTTTGAGATAGTTCCACATATAATATCTTTTTTTCTCTTTTGTTTTATTTATGTATTTATGTATTTATTTATTTATTTATTTTTTTGCGGTACGCAGGCCTCTCACTGTTGTGGTCTCTCCCGTTGCAGAGCACAGGCTCTGGACACGCAGGCTCAGCGGCCATGGCTCACGGACCCAGCCGCTCCACGGCATGTGGGATCTTCCCGGACCGAGGCACGAACCCGTGTCCCCTGCATTGGCAGGCGGACTCTCAACCACTGCGCCACCAGGGAAGCCCTATGTATTTATTTATATATTGACTTTTATATTGGACTATATTTGATTTACAATCTTGTGTTAATTTCAGGTGTATGGCAAAGTGATTCAGTTATATATAAACATACATCTATTCTTTTTCAGATTCATCTCCCATATAGGTTATTACAGAATAGTGAGTAGAGTTCCCTGTGCTATACAGTAGGTCCTTGTTGATTATCTGTTTTATATATAGTTGTGTGTATATGTTAATCCCAAAGACTTAGAAAACAAATTTATGGTTACCAAAGGGCAAAGTGGGTGTGGATGAATTAGGTGTTAGGGATTAACATATGCAACTTATGTTTTATTCTATGAACTTTATGGTTTCTGGACTTACACTTAAGTGTGTAATACATTTTGAATTTATTTTTTGGTATGGTTTAAGATAGAGATATAGGTTAATTCTTCTGCAAGTGGCTGTCCAGTTTTCCCATCACCATTTATTGAAGAGACTGTCTTTTCTCCATTGTATATTCCTTGCTCTTTTGACATAAATTAATTGTCCATACACATGTGAGTTTATTTCCTGGCTCTCAGTTCTGTTCCATTCATGTGTATGTCTGTTATTGTGCCAGTACTATACTGTTTTGTTTAGAGTAAGTTTGTAGCATAGTTTGAAATTATGTAGTGATATACATTCAGCTTTGTTTTTGTTTTTCAGAACATCATTTTGATTTGAAATGTTTTGTGGTTCCATACAAATTTTAGAATTATTTGTTCTAGTTCCTTGAAATAAGCCATGGAATTTTGATAGGGATTACGTTGGATCTGTAGATGATTGTGGGTAATATGGGCATTTTAACAATATTAATTTTTAGAAAACTTGAGCACAGAATATCTTTCTATTCATTCATATTGTCCTCAACTTTTTTGATTGGTGTCTTATAGTTTTTGAAGGACAGATCTTTCATCTCCTTGGTTAAATTTATTCCTAAATAAGTATTTCATTGTTTTTGGTTCAATTGGAAATAGGATTGTTCTCTTAATTTTGCCTTCTGTTAGTTTGTTATTACTGTATAGAAACACAATATATTTCTGCATCTCGATTTTGTATATTGCAACTTTACGAAATTATTTGTTAGTGTTATCAGGTTTTTGGTGGAGTCTTTATGGTTTTCTCTATATAGTATCTTGTCATCTTCAAACAGTGACAGTTTTACTCCTTACTTTCTGATTTGGGTGACTATTATTTATTTTTCTAGCCTAATTTCTGTGGCTATAGCTTTTCCAATGTTATGTTAAATAAAAGTGGTGTGAGTAAATATCTTTATCTTTTTCCTGATCTTAGAGGAAATGCCTCAGCTTTTCACTGAATGAGTATGATGTTAGCTCTGGGTTAGTCTATAATGGCCTTATGTTGAGGAATGTTTTCTCTATATCTGCTTTGAGGAGAGTTTTTTTTAATATAAAATGAATGTTGAATTTTATCAAATTCTTTTTCTGTATCTATTAAAATGATCATAAGATTATTATTCTTCATTTTGTTAATGTGTTGTATCACATCCCTGTAATACATCCCACTTGGTCATGGTGTAGGATTCATTTAATGTATTGTTGAATTCAACTTGCTAATATTTTGTTTAAAATGTTTGCATGTATGTTTATCAAGAATATATGACTGTAATTTTTTTGTGTGTGGTACTTTTCTAGTTTTAGTTTCAGGATAATGCTGTCCCTATAAAATATGTTCAGGAGCATTCCCCTTTCTTCAAAAATTTTGAAGAGTTTGATAAGGATAGATATTAAATCTTCTCTGAGTGTTTCATAGAATTCACCAGTTAAGCCATTTGGTCCTGTACTGTTGTTGTTGGAAGGTTTTTTATTAAGTATTTAATTTCCTTACTAGTCATTGGCCTATTCAGGTTTTCTATGCTTCATGATTTCAGTCTTGTATGTTTCTAGAAATGTGCCCATTTCTTTTAGGTTGTCTAATTTGTTGCATATAATTATTTGTAGCATTCTCTTGTAATCCATTGTATTTCTGTGGTATCAGTTGTAACTTCTCTTCTTTCATTTCTGATTTTACTTATTTTTGTTCTCTCTCTTTTTCTCTTGATTAGTCTAGCTAAAGACTTGTAATTTTTAGTATATATTCTCAAAGAACCAGCTCTTCATTTTATTCATTCTTTTCTATTTTCTTTTGAGTCTATTTCATTTATTTCCACACATTTATTTTTTTCTACTAACTTTGGGATTGCTTTTGTCTTCTTTTTCTACTTGCTTAAGTATAAAGTTATATTGGTTATTTGAGATGATTTTGTTTCTTAATGTAGGCATGTGATGATATGTCCATTCCTCTTAGAAATAGTACTGTATCCCACAGATTTTGGTATGTCATAATTTTGTTTTCATTTTCTCTAGATATTTTTTAATTTCTCCTTTGGTTTCTTCAATAACCCAGTGATTCTTTGGTAGCATGTTGTTTAACCTTAACGATTCTGTGTTATTAATAATTTTCTTTTTGTAACTGACCTCTAGTTTCATACTCTTGTGGTTGGAAGAGATGCTTGTTATAATCTTAATCTTCTTGAATTTACTGAGACTTGTGACCTAACATGACATCTATCCTGGATAATGTTTCGTTTGCTCTTGAGAAGAATGTGTATTCTACTGCTTTCTGATGGAGTGTTCTGTATATATTTATTAAATCCATATGCTTTAATGTGTCATTTAAGGCTGCTGTTACCTTACTGATTTTCTGTCTGTACTTTCTGTCAATTATTGTAGGTGAGGTAGTTATAATCCCCTATTATTATTGTACTGCTGTGAATTTCTCCCTTTATATTTGTTTTATATATTTTGGTATATCTCTGTGGGGTGTGTATATATTTATATACATTGTATCTTCTTCCTGGATTCATCCTTTTATAATTACATATTGTCCTTTTTGTCTTTTCTTACAGTATTTTAGTCTATTTCTCTGATATCAGTATAGGTATACTGGCTTTCTTTTCATATTCATTTTTATGAAAATTCTTTTTTCATTCCTTCACATTTAATCTGTGTTTGTCCTTACTTCTGAAGTGAGTTTCTTTTCATCAGCATATAGATGAGTCTTCTTGTCTTATTCAATCAACCACTCTTCGTTTTTTGATTGGCAAATTTAGTCCATTTACATTTAAGTTAATTATTAATAGGCATGTACTTGGTGCCATTTTATTAATTGTCTTTTGGTTGTTTTTGTAGTTCCTCTCTGTTCCTTTCATCTTCTATTGCTATCTTCTTTTGTGGTTGGCTGACTTTCTTAAAGTGTTATGTTTAGATTCCTTTCTCATCTTCTTTTGTGTGTTTAGTATATATATATATTTTTTTCTTTTTGGTTACAGTGAGGTTCAAATATAATATCCTTTTTATATAGCAGCCTTTTTAAAATTTGATAGAAAGTTAATTTTGCACACATCCCGAAGCTTTATATTTACCCCCCATGTTTTGAATTTTGATAACATATTTTACATTATTTAATTTTATTTTACCTTAATGAATTATTACAATTTTAGTTCATTTCATTACTTTTGTCTTTTAACCTTCATACTTGTTTTGTAAGCAACTGATCCATTACCTTTACTATATATTTACCTTTTTTCACTAAAATTTTACTTTTGCATATTTTCTTATTATTAGTGCCTTCTTTTTCACCTTAATGAAATCCATTTAACATTTCTTGTACCTCTGGTTTACAGTTGATGAACTTATTTATCTTTTTCTTATCCACAAAAATCTTACTCTCTTCTTCAATTCTAAATGATAACCTGGCTAGGTAAAACATTCTTGGTTGGAATTTTGTTTCTTTTATTACTTTGAATATGTATGACTTTCCCTTCTTACCTGTAAAATTTCTCCTGAAAAGTGTGCTGATAATTTTATAGTGTTTCCCTTATAGGCAATAAGTTGTTTTATTCTTGCTCCTTTTAAGATACTTTATCCTTAACTTTTACTCGTTTAGTTATAATGTGTCTTGATTTGGTTACCCTTGAGTTTATCTTAATTGGAACTTGGATTCCTGAACTTGGATGATTGTTTTCTTCCCCAGATTAAGAAAGTTTTCAGTCATTATTTCTTCAAATAAATTTTTGGGGTCTTGCTTTCCCTCTTCTCCTCATGGGACCCCTATAATGGGAATGTTATGCCACTTGATATTGCCCTATACATTCCTTAAGGTAGCTTTACTTTTTAAAATTATTTTTACCTTTTGATGTTCTGTCTGGGTGATATTTATTACTTTGTCTTCCAGCTCACTGATTTGTTCTTCTACTTCATCCAGGCTGCTGTTCAACCTTTTAAGTGTATTTGTCAGTTTGGTTATAACTTCTGTTTGGTGATTTCTTATATCTTCAATCTCTTCTCTGAAGTCTCATTGTGTTTATACATTCTTCTCCTGAATTTGGTTTGCATCTTTATGACTATTACTTTTAACTCTTTGTTAGTTAGACTGCTTTATTTGTTTAATTAAGGTCTTTTGGGTGGATTTGTGTTGTTCTTTTGTTTGGAACATACTCCTCTATCTCCTCATTTTGCCTGACTATATTTGTCTACATGTATTAGGCAAAGCAGCTGCCTCTTCCAGTAGTGAAATAGTTGTCTTGTGTAAGAGATGATCCATGGGGCCCAGAATTGCAATTTCCCCTGACTGACTATCAGAGCCAGTTGCTCAAGGGGTATCCCTCATGTGTGCTGTGTGTGCCTACTGGCTGTAGCAGGGCCATGGCTACTGTGCAGAAAGGGTGGGACAGAGTGTGTCTGTCTGGCTCAATTGTGACATGGCTGCTGTGGTACTCTATGGGTGAGGCTCAGTGCATTTGCCTGGCTGGGTTGTGACACAGCTGCTGTGTGGAGAAAGCAGGATGCAGTGCACTCATCTGGCTCCTACATGAGGAGAGTAGGGACTCTGAATGTTCTCCCAGCCTGTTTGAAGCATGACTTTTGTGCAGGGAGAGTGGGGCACAATGTGCTTACCCAGCTCAGTTGTGGTGGGGCTGCTGCATAAGGTGGGCAGGGGCACAGGGTACTCGCCAGGCCAGGTTGCAGCACAGAGTAAACAGAGCACACCATTGGTGCTAACAGGTTACAGGGAAGGCACCAAAAATGGTCCACACCAGGTCCACCACCAGCATGTTAGAATAATATTACAAGCATTTCACCAGCCAGGTCTTTGTTCTCAAGAAAAAGTCCCAGTAGGTTCCTATCTCTCTAGAAGCTGCTTTAAGATCAGTAAGTGGGTCTCTATTACTTATGATCTAGGTAATTTTCATACTGCTGCTTTTCACTGGATATCAGGGCAAATGGGTCTTTGTGCAAGCCCTTTAAGAGCAAGGTCTCCATTATTTTACAACTCTGTTGTTCTTTTGGACTTAATCCCCATTGATTTTCAAAACAGATGTTTTAGGGGCTCACTGTTCTGAGTTTGGATCCAAGCATTGTGGTGCCTAATGTGGGGCTCAACTTGTTCACTTCTCAAGGGAAGCTCTTTCATTTGGGGATCCCTTCTGGTCATGGGATACTGCTCCTGAGATGGTGTACCAGGTGAGACCACATCTCTGCCTCTTCTACCCATCTTGATGCATGCCTTTTATCTTTTGTTCCAGAGGTGTTGATTATCTAGTTCTCAGGTTCTTTTCAGAGGAAAATTATTCTACATGTAGCTGTAATTTTTTGAGTCCATAGTAGGAGGTGAGTTCAGGATCTTCCTATGTCACCATCTTGACTCATCATTGGAGGATTTCTATTTTATTCAAGGTTGTATATTATTAGAAGGCAAAACTTTAACTTTAAAAGTCTTTTTAAATGTATTGCAACAGCTCCAGTAATAGTTATTGGTGAATGTGGTAAAAGTGAAAATTCATTTGCATTAAGTTATTAACTTGCCATTGAATACCAACTCTACATCAGATAATATGGTTGCAGAAATAAATAACAAGATCCTTGAGGTGTTTTTTTTTTATGTCACAATGTCATATGGAATACAGCCTTGCAGGTAATTAAAACAATATTATATTTTAATAGAAATATGAAGAAAATGCCATGGGAGCCCTATCCGTGGAGGAATGTGTTTTGAGAGTTAGAGAAATCTTAACAGAAATAAAAAATAACCCTTAATAATTAATATAAATTCTCCAGATTAAAAAAAGGAGAAGGGCATCCTTGGTGGGAGGAATTGTATAGACATATGAAAGAATCATGAAGCAAATGATGTTTGCTGTAGCATTTTACCAGAAGTAATATAGCACAGCTAGAGTGTACCAGCCAGAAAAACAAAACAAAACAAGACAAAAAAAAAACACTAGTAGAAACAGAAAAACTAAACAGCATCCATATCTTGGAAGGTCTTGTATCAGGGATAAATAATTTGGGTTTTCATCCCAGAAAAACTGGGGAGCCATCCAAGGATTGTGAGAAAATATCAAATAGGGAAATAAAAACAGTACAGTTTGGCCAGGGACTAGTCTGGATATTTGCAATGACAGTTCCATTCCCTGGAAAAGCTCTCAGTCTCAAGCAAAGTGGGACAGATGGTTGCCCATTATGTGGGTATCAGAATTGTATCTTAGATGAATAGATATAGACTATGTGGCACATATATACAATGGAATATTACTCAGCCATAAAAATAAACGAAATTGAGTTATTTGTAGTGAGTTGGATGGAACTAGAGTCTGTCATGCAGAGTGAAGTAAGTCAGAAAGAGAAAGACAAATACCATATGCTAACACATATATATGGAATCTAAGGAAAAAAATGTCATGAAGAACCTAGTGGTAAGATAGGAATAAAGACACAGACTTACTAGAGAATGGACTTGTGGATACGGGCAGGGGGAAGGGTAAGCTGGGACAAAGTGAGAGAGTGGCAGAGACATATATACACTACCAAATGTAAAATAGATAGCTAGTGGGAAGCAGCCGCATAGCACAGGGAGATCAGCTTGGTGCTTTGTGTCCACCTAGAGGGGTGGGATAGGGAGGCTGGGAGGGAGACACAAGAGGGAGAAGATATGTGGATATATGTATATGTATAGCTGATTCACTTTGTTATAAATCAGAAACTAACACACCATTGTAAAGCAATTATACTCCAATGAAGATGTAAAAAAAAAAAAAGAGAGAGAGAGAATTTTATTTTAGAAAGATAAGTCACTGTAGCCTAAAATGTAGCCAGAGTGTGGAGGAGTAAAGAAGAGGCTGGAGGCAGTATCTAATTGTGAGAGAATTTCAGTTTCAATGTAATTTTCTTCCTCAGTAAAATAATTTGGGTAAAATCCATTATTAGTAATTTTTAATGGTCCTCTGTCACATAAATTGGGGTACTGGGGCCTTAAAAATCAAATAATACAACTTTAGAAAAAGAAATCATATACTTAAAATCATGTCTAACATTGTTGGTAATTAATACTTTATTTCTTTTATTTCCACAGTCCTCTTAAAGAGCATATTAGCAGAAGGCTGACCTTTCCATGTCTAAAAGCTGAATAAAATATATTACTATGTATATTTGAGTAATCTCAAAATGAGGCATGTATCACAAATATGAAAAGGTACTTTTTTATAGATAGAGTGTGCTTACATGCAGAATTCATGCATTAAAAAAAAGTGTTTTGCCCTATTTGATTATTTTCACTTTCAGTTAAAATAATGCTTGTTTTAAAATCAAAATCAAAGTATGTGTAGAAAATGATAAAAATAAAATGCAATAAATTTTGAAATCAGAGAAAAAGTTGAGGCAGTTTAAGCTGTAATTGGGTATGTGGTGAAACTCTGAGCTCTAAATGACTGAACAGTTTAACATAGCTGTAAAGAAGAAAAAATCTTCAATAGCTTCATTCAAAGATACAGCTTACATAAGGTCTATGGAGAGCAAGGCATAGCAGCCACATTTTATAGCAAGACTTAAGTAGTCTCTATGATGCATATATATTGAAAGCCATAATATAATTAATATCAATGGTAAAAAAAAAAGTCACACACTTTAAAGGAGTATAACATTAAAATAAAATTTACCCCATTATAGTCCCACACCCCCGAGGAAACTACTATAAGCTTCTAGAAATTCTACTTGCCTTATAGAAGGAATGGAATCATGGAATCTTATTATATATACTATTCTGCAAAAGAGAGTTTCTTTTCAGCATTCTAGGTAAAGTCTAGGCTGCATTTGGCATTTTGCCCTGTGTATTAAATTTCACAGACTGAATATTTAACAAGCTTAAAATATGAATAGACAGGGTCACCAGATCAGTTGTTTTTCAGAGGAAATTGCTGTTTTCCTTTTTCTCATCTTACTGCTTGATCGCTAAGCAGTTAAATAAACCAAATGTGTGATCAATTCACATTACTTTAAAAGGCAGAAACATTATTTTGGTTCCTTTTTTATCATTTTTTAGATACAGAGAAATAACCACAGTCACAGCATTCATTCATTAAATAAATATCTATTAAATATCTTCCATGTGCTGGGCAGTGTCCAAGATGCTGTAGAAAAATGTATAAAAATGATATTGATACTATAATATATGAATAATTATTATATTTATTATTATGGCCACAAAAAGTTGTTCAGCCTCCATTTCCATTTTAAGCAATGACATTTTATTTTGTGACATGGGAATTTACTTTAAATATATTTCTTATGAACCTACATTTCTTCAGAGAACTAATGTCTTTTTCATATTAATATCAACTAACTGCCAGTGGTTTTTAAGCATTATTTAATAAAGCACACTTTTTATTCAGATTTCCTTAGTTTTACATAATGACAAATTATAGTTTCACACTCCCATCCAAGATTCCACATTACATTTTATTTATGTGTCTCTTAGGCTCCTTTTTTCTATGAAGTTTTATCTTTAAATAATTTATTGAAGGAATATTCACATAAAATACAAATAATAATTTCAGAGTAAACAGTTCATTATCTTTTAATACATTTACAATCTTTTATAGCTACAACATTTATCTATTTCCAAAAAAATTTCCAACACTCCGAACTAAAATTCTTTACTCACAAAATAGTTTCTCCTCATTTTCCTCCTGCCTATCTGTACCACAAATTAAGCAAACAATCAATCTGCATTCTGACTCTATGGATTCGCCTATTCTAGACATTTCACATGAATAAAATCATATAATGTGACCTTGTATGTCAGGGTTTTTTGTTTTTTGTGGGGTTTTTTTGTTTTCTTTTTAATTAACACATGTTTTAGTGATTGATCTCAATTGCAGCATGTATCATTCCTTCATTTCACTTTGTGGTTGAATGATAATCCATTACAAATATTCATATATATATCACAAATTGGTTATTTCATTTATTCATTCAGTGGTTGATGAATATTTATACAGTTTCCCCATCTGGAATATTGAAAAGAATGTTGTATATTTATGAGGTTTGAGTACTTATTTTTATCTTAACTTTTTAAAATTATGTTTGTTATTTTTTAAACATATTTATTGGCATATAATTACTTTACAATTTTGTGTTAGTTTCTGCTGTATAACAAAGTGAATCAACAATACGTATACATACATCCCCATATCCCCTTCCTCTTGCATCTCCCTCCCACCCTCTCTATCTTACCCCTCTATGGGGTCACAAAGCACCAACCTGATCTCCCTCTGCTATGCAGCTGCTTCCCACTTGCTATCTATTTTATATTTGGTAGTGTATATATGGAAATGCTACTCTCTCACTTTATCCCAGCTTAGTTTTCCCCATCCCTGTGCCCTCAAGTTCATTCTCTATGTCTGGGTCTTTATTCCTGTCCTGCCTCTAGGTTATTAAGAAACTTCTATTTTTTTCTATATTCCATATATATATGTTAGCATATGGCATTTGTTTTTCTCTTTCTGAATTACTTCACTCTGTATGACATACTCTAGGTCCATCCATCTCACTACAAATAACTCAATTTCATTTCTTTTTAGAACTGAGTAATATTCCACTGTATATATGTGCCACAACTTCTTTATCCATCTCTCTGTCAGTGGAGACTTACATTGCTTCCATGTCCTGGCTATTGTAAAGAGCACTGCAATGAACATTGTGGTACATGACAAGTTTTGAATTATGGTTTTCTTAGGATATATGCCCAGTAGTGAGATTGCTGGGTCATATGGTAATTCTACTTTTAGTTTTTAAAGGAACTTACATACTGTCCTCCATTGTGGCTGTATCAATTTACATTCCTGCCAACTGTGCAAGAGGGTTCCCTTTTCTCCACACCTTCTCTGGAATTTATTGTTTGTAGAATTTTTGATGCTGGCCATTCTGACTGGTGTGAGGTGATACCTCACTGTAGTTTTAATTTGAATTTCTTTAACGATTAGTGATGTTGAGCATCCTTTAAAATATTTCTTGGCAATCTGTGTATCTTTTTTTGGAGAAACATCTAATTAGTTCTTCAGCCCAGTTTTAGATTGGGTTGTTTGTTTTTTTTTGATATTGAGCAGCATGAGCTGTTTGTATATTTTGGAGATTAATCTTCTGTCAGTTGTTTCATATGATCATCTCAATAGATGCAGAAAAATCTTTCAAAAAATCTTTTCATCTTGTTTACAGTTCCCTTTGCTGTGCAACAGCTTTTAAGTTTCATTAGATCCCATTTTTAAATTTTTGTTTCTCTTTCCTTTCCTCTAGGAGGTGGGTGAAAAAGGATCATCCTGTGATTTATGTCATAGAGTGTCCTGCCTATGTTTTCTTCTAAGAGTTTTATAGTGTCTGGCCTTACATTTAGGTCTTTCATCCATTTTGAGTTTATTTATGTATACAGTGATAGGGAGTGTTCTAAATTCATGCTTTTACATATAGCTGTCCAGTTTTCCGAACACCACATATTGAAGAGGCTATCTTTCCTCCATTGTATATTCTTGCCACCTTTGTAAAAGGTAAGGTGACTATATGTGCATGGGTTTATCTCTGGGCTTTCTATCGTGTTCCATTGATCTATATTTTTGTTCCAGTACCATACTGTTTTGATGATTGTAACTTTGTAGTATAGTCTCAAGTCAGGAAGACTGATTCCTCCAGCTCTGCTTTTCTTTCTCACAATTGCTTGGGATTTTCTGCATCCTTTGTGTTTCCATACAAATTGTGAAATTTTTTGTTCCATTTCTGTGAAAAATTCCATTGGTAGTTTCATAGAGGTTGCATTGAATCTGTAGATTGCTTTGGGTAGTATAGTCATTTTCACAATATTGATTCTTCCAATCCAAGAACATGGTACATCTCTCCATCTGTTTGCATCATCTTTAATTTCTTTCATCAGTGTCTTATAGTTTTCTGCATATATTTCTTTTGTCTGCTTAGGTAGGTTTATTCCCAAGTATTTTACTCTTTGTCTTGCAACCGTCAATGGGAGTGTTTCCTTAATTTCTTTTTCATATATTCATTGGTAGTGTATAGGAATGCAAGAGATTTCCATGCATTAATTTTCTACCCTGCTACTTTATTAGATTCATTGATTAGCTCTACTAGTTTTCTGGTAGCATCTTTAGGATTCTCTAGGTATAGTATCATGTCATCTGCAAACAGTTACAGCTTTACTTCTTCTCAAATTTGGATTCATTTATTTCTTTTACTTCTCTGAATGCTGTAGCTAAAAGTTCCAAAATATGTTGAATAATAGTGGTGAGAGTGGACAGCCTTGTCTTGTTACTGATCTTAGTGGAAATGGTTTCAGTTTTACACCATTGAGAATGATGTTGGCTGTGGGTTTTTCATATATGGCCTTTAATATGTTGAGGTAGGTTCCCTCTATGCCAGTTTTTTGGGGGGGGTTATCAAAAATGGGTGTTGAATTTTTTTGAAAGCTTTTTCTGCATCTATTGAGATGATCATATGATTTTTCTCTTTCAATTTGTTAATATAGCTTATCACATTGATTGATTTGCATATACTGAAGAATCCTTGCATTCCTGGGGTAAACCCCACTTGATCATGGAGTATGATCTTTTTAATGTGCTGTTAGATTCTCTTTACTAGAATTTTGTTGAGGATTTTTCATCTATGTTGATCAGGGATATTGGCCTGTAGTTTTCTTTCTTTGTGACATCTTTGTCTGCTTTGGATATCAGGGTGATAGTGGCCTGATAGAATGAGTTTGGGAGTGTTCTTTCCTCTTCTATATTTTGGAAGAGTTTGAGAAAGATTGGTGTTAGCTCTTCTCTAAATGTTTGATAGAATTCGCCTGTGAAGCCATCTGATCCTGGGTTTTTGTTTGTTGGCAGATTTTTAATAACAGTCTCAATTTCAGTGTTTGTGATTGGTTTGTTTATATTTTCTATTTCTTCCTGGTTCAGTATCAGAAGGTTATACTTTTCTAAGAATTTGTCCATTTCAACCAGGTTGTCCATTTTATTTGCATATAGTAGCTTGTAGTAATCTCTCATAATTCTTTGTATTTCTGCAGTGTCAGTTCTTACTTGTTTTTCATTTCTATTTCTGTTGATTTGAGTTTTCTCCCTATTTTTCGTGGTGAGTCTGCCTAGTGGTTTATCAATTTTGTTTTTCTTCTCAAAGTACCAGCTTTTAGTTTTACTGATCTTTGCAATCTTTTCCTTCATTTCTTTTTCATTTATTTCTGATCTGATCTTTACGATTACTTTTCTTCTACTAACTTAGGGTTTTTTTCACTCGTCTTTCTCTAATTGTTTTAGTTGTAATGTTACGTTGTTTCAGATTTTTCTTGAGATAGGATTGTATAGCTAAGAACTTCCCTCTTAGAACTGATTTTGCTGCATCCCATAGGTTTTGGATTGTTGTGATTTCATTGTCATTGTTTCTAGGTATTTTTTGATTTCCTCTTTGATTTCTTCAGTGATCTTTTTGTTATTTAGAAGTGTATTGTTTAGCCTACATATATTTGTAGTTTCTACAGACTTTTTTCCTGAAATTGATATCTCGTCTCACAGTATTGTGGTCAGAAAGGATACTTGATAAGATTTCAGTTTTCTTAAATTTACCATGGATTCATTTAGGAGCCAAGATATGATCCATCCTAGAGAATGTTCCATGAGCTCTTGAGAAGAAAGTGTATTCTGCTGTTTTGGGATTGAATGTTCTATAAATATCAATTAAGTCCATCTTGTTTAATGTGTCATTTAAAGCTTGTGTTTCCTTATTTATTTTCATTTTGGATGATCTGGCCATTGGTGAAAGTGGGGTGTTAATGTCCACTGCTATAATTGTGTTACTGTCGATTTCCCATTTTATGGCTGTTAGCATTTGCCTTATGTTATGAGGTGCTCCAATGTTGGGTGCGTAAATATTTACAATTGTTATAGCTTCTTCTTCGATTGATCCCTTTGTCATTATGCTGTGTCCTTTTTTGTCTCTTCTAATAGTTTTAATTTTAAAGTCTATTTTTCTGATATGAGAAGTGCTACTCCAGCTTTCTTTTCACTTCCATTTGCATGGAATATTTTTTTCCATCCCCTCACTTTCAGTCTGTATGTGTCCCTAGTTCTGAAGTGGATCTCTTTTAAACAGTATATATAGAGATCTTGTTTCTGTATCCATTCATCCAGTTTATGTCTTTTGGTTGGAGCATTTACTCCATCAAGATTTAAGGTAATTATCAATATGTATGTTCCTATTACCATTTTCTTAATTGTTTTGGGTTTGTTTTTGCAGGTCTTTTCCTTCTCTTGTGTTACCTGCCTAGAGAAGCTCCTTTAGTGTTTGTTTTAAAGGTGGCTTGGCAGTGCTGAATTCTCTTAAGTTTTGCTTGTCTGTAAAGATTTTAATTTCTGCACCAAATCTGAATGAGATCCTTACTGGATAGAGTAATCTTTGTTGTATATTTTTCCTTTTCATCATTTTAATTATGTCCTGCCATTCCTTTCCAGCTTGCAGAGTTTCTTCTGAAAGATCAGCCTTTAACCTTATGGGGATTCCCTTGTATGTTATTTTTGGTTGTTCCCTTGCTGCATTTAATATTTTTTCTTTTATTTAATTTTTGATAGTATTATTAATATGTGTCTTCTAGTGTTTCTCCTTGGATTTATCCTTTATGGGACTCTCTGTACTTCCTGGACTTGATTGACCTTTTCCTTTCCCATATTAGGGAAGTTTTCATCTATAATCTCTTCAAATATTTTCTCAGACCCCTTGTTTTCCTCTTCTTCTTCTGGGACCCCTATAGTTCAAATGTTGGTATGTTTCATGTCGTCCCAGTGGTCTCTGAGACTGTCCTCAAATCTTTTCATTATTTTTCTTTTTTCTGCTCTGTGATAGTTATTTCCACTTTTTATCTTCCAGGTCAGTTATCTGTTCTTCTGCCTCAGTTATTCTGCTATTGACTTCTTCTAGAGTATTTTTAGTGTCATTTATTGTGTGGTTCATCATTGTTTGTTTGCTCTTTAGTTCTTCTAGGTCCTGGCTAAACATTTCTTGTATTTTCTCTATTCTATATTCTTGATTTTTGATCATCTTTGCTCTCTATACTCTGAATCCCAGGTAGACTGCCTATTTTCTCTTCATTTATTTGGTCTGGTGAGTTTTTACTTTGCTCCTTCATCTGCTGCATATTTATTTGTCTTCTCATATTGTTTAAATTACTGTGTTTGAGGTCTCCTTTGAACAGGCTGCAGGTTCATAGTTCCCATTATTTTTGTTGTCTTCCCCTGGTGGGTGAGGTTTGTTCAGTGTCTTTTATAGGCTTCATGGTGGAGGAGACTGGTGCCTGTGTTCTGGCCAGTGGGGCTGGATCTTGTTTTTCTAGTGGGCAGGGCCATATCCGGTGGTGTGTTTTGGGGTGTCTGTGAACTTATTATGATTTTAGGCAGCCTCTCTTCTAATCGGTGGTGTTATGTTCCTGTCTTGCTAGCTGTTTGACACGGGTCATCCAGCACTACAGCTTGCTGGTTGTTTTGTGGTTCTGGATGTTGATATTACATGGAGCCAGGAGATCTCTGGTGGTCCAGTGTCCTGAACTTGGCTCTCCCACCTCAGCGGCTCAGCACTGACACCAGGCCAGAGCACCATCACCTTGTCAGCCCCAAGGTTCAGAAGAAAAGGTAGTAAAAAGAGAGAAAAAAATTAAAAAGTAATAAATTTTAAAAATTATTAAAATAAAAAATAATAATAAAAAGAAGTGAGCAACCAAGCCAATGAACAAATCCACCAATGATAACAAGCACTAAAGACTATAGTAAGATAAACATAAAAATCAGAAACAAATCAGTTTCAGACAGCAAACACCAAATTTACAGTTGCCCCCAAATTCCACCCCCTCAATTTTGGGGATGATTCTGTGTCTATTCAGGTATTCCTCATATGCAGGATACATCAAGTTGATTGTGAGGATTTAATCTTCTGCTCCTGAGGCTGCACGGATGTACTTCTCTTTCTTTTCTTTGTTCACACAACTCCTGGGGTTCAGCTTTTGTTTTGGTTCCACCTTTGTGTGTAGGTCACCCTCAGGCATCTATTCTCCACCCAGACAGCAGGAGTCTAAAGCAGTGGCTGATTAGGGCTCTCTTGCTCACTCTGGCCAGTGTGAGGGAGGGGTCTGTTAGTTATAATTGGAATGCAGGGTGAGCCTGCATTGGCAGAGGCCAGGGTGATGTTGCAACAGCCTGAGGCACACAATGTGTTCTCCTGATGAACTTGTCCCTGGATCGCAGGACGTTGCCTGTGGCATGCTGCACAGGCTCCCAGGGGGTTGTGGATAGTGGACCTGTGATTGCACACAGGATTCTTGGTGGCTGCAGCAGCAGTGTTAGCATTTCATATCCGTCTCTGTGGTCTGAGCTGATTGCCACGACTCACACTTCTCTCTGTAGTTCATTTAGGCAGTGCTCTGCCTTCTTTGGGCAGACAGGGAAGGAATCCCCTCTCTTTACACACCCCAAAACAATTGTCTCTTCCCTCTTAGGCAGGTCCAGACTTTTCCTGGACACCCGCCCAGCTAGCTGTGGCACACTAGCTCCCTTCAGGCTGTGTTCATGCAGCCAACCTCAGTCCTCTCCCTTGAATCTGTCCTCTGAAGCCCGACCCTCAGCTCCCAGCCCCCACCTGCCCTGGTGGGTGGGCAGACAAGCCTCTCAGGTTGGGAAGTGCTGGTTGTCACCAGTCCTCTGTGTTGGGATCTCTCCACTTTGCCCTCTGAATCCCTGTTTCTGCATTCTCCTCCCTGGCTCCAAAGCTTCCCCCCAGTCACTCCCAGTCTCTGTCAGTGAAGGGACTTCTTAGTGTGTGGAAACTTTTCCTTCTTCACAGCTCCCTCACAGAGGTGCAGGATCCATCCTTATTCTATTTTCTCTGTTTTTCTTTTGCCCTACTCAGATACATGGGGATTTTCTTGCATTCTGGGAAGTCTGAGGTCTTCTGCCAGCATTCAGTAGCTGTTCTGTAGGAGTTGTTCCACATGTAGTTGTATTTTTGATGTATTTGTGGGGAGCAAGGTTATCTCCACATCTTACTTTTCTGCCATCTTGAATATCCCCCTTGAGTATCTATTTTTAATTCTTTGGGGTAAAAGCCTAGGAGTGGAGTTTCTGAGTCATATAATGATTCTTAATTTTTGAGAGTCAACCAAACTCTTTCCCAAAGCTACCTAAGTATTTTACATTCCCATAAGCAATGTAATGTATAAGGGTTAAAATTCTCAGCATGTTTGCCAATACTTGTTTCTTCCACTTTATTATAACCACCTTAAGGTGTGTGAAGTGATATCCCATTGTGGTTCTGATTTACACATCACTAAAGATTAATGATGTTGAGCATCTTTTATGTGCTCGTGGTTCATTTGTACATCTTCTGTGAAGAAATGTCTATTCAAATCTTTCCTCATTTTTTTAAAAAATAAGTTGTCTTGTCAGAATTCTTTAAATATTATTATACTAGATTCTTTATAGATTTGAAGACATGTGCTTATATTGTTTAGTTTGTCATTTTACTTTCTTGATAATGCCTTTTGATGTACAAACTTTTAAAATTTCAAATCCATTTTGTCTATTTGGCTCATGATTTTAGTGTCATATGTAAGCTTCCACTGCCAAATCGAGGGTCATGAATATTACACATATATTTTCTTCTCATAGTTCTATGTGTTCAGCTATTATGTTTAAGTCCATTTTTAGTTAATTTTTGTATATGGTATAATGTGGAGGTTCACTTTTATTCTTTTGTATGTGGATATACTGTTGCACCAGGACACTTTTTTAAAAGACTACTTTTTCCTAGTAAATGTTTTGGCAAAATAAAAATAAATGAAAATAAATTCACCATAAGCCTGACACAACCATAGAGGCTCACCAGCTGACTACACTCAACCATAGACTCCAAAGTTCTTATCTGAACATTAATCCCACAGATTCTAGTAGCAAGTCTGTTCACCATGGACACCAGGAGCAGGCCCCTCTCTCTTACAAATGCCACCAGCTGGCCCTTCCATAATCCCAGAACTGGCTAACTGGTAAAGATTTTGCCTTTCAGAAGTCAACCTGTAGAGATTAGAAGAGGTGACCATATCTTTAAAAGTGTAGACATCAGTACAAAGATATAAGAATAAAAAAAGATTTAGGAAAACATGATACAAAAAAAAAAAAAGGAAACCAATAAACCTCTAGTAAGTGATGCTGAAAAATAGAAATCAATAAACTGTCTGACAAGGATTTCAAAATAATTATCTTTAATAAACACAGATAAAAGAGAACACACATGGGCAACTAAACAAAATCAGGTAAACAATACATCAATACATGAACAAACTGAGAGGATCAACAAAAAAAATAGAAACAGTAAAATAGAACCAAAGTAAAATCCTCGAGTTGAAGAAAGGCTAAACTGAAAATTTCAAAAATAACTCCAATAACAGATTTGATTAAATAGAAGATAGAATTAATAAGCTCAAAGACAGATCACTTGAATTATTCAGTCAGAAGAACAAATATATATAACACCTCTGGGACTTATGGGGTACCATCAAAAGAAACAATATATGCATTATGGGTGTAACAGAAGGAAAAGAGAGTGATAGAAATTTTATTTAAAGAAATAATACATAAAACTTCCCAAATTTGGTCAAGAAAATGAACATCCAGATTCATGAAACCCCGAAGTCCCCAGATAGATTGAGGTTTTAAAAATTTCCAACAACACACATTACAAGTAAATTGTCAAACCCAAAGAGAGAATTTTGAAAATAGCTACAGAAAAGTGATTTTTCACATATAAAGGGGCCTCCATATCACTATGTGCCTATTTCTCAGGAGGAACCTTGCAGACTAGAAGGGGGTGGAGTGATATATTCAAAGTACTGAATGAAAAAGAACTGCCAACCAAGAATATTATATCCATCAAAACTGTACTTCAAAAATGAAGGAGATATCAAGACTTTCAAAGATAAACAAAACCTGAGGGAAAACATCACCACTAGGCCTGCCTTACAAGAAGTGTTAAAGAGTATTTTTCAAGTTGAAATAAATAGACTGTAAGCAGAAACACAAATGGCATATAAAAAAATCTTACTAGTTAAAGAAAATATATAAATAAACACAGAACATTCAGTACTGGTGATACATAAATCAGTTTTAGCCTGATTTTAAAAGTTAAAGGACAAAATTTTTGAGAATAACTATAATGACAAATATTTCTTAATGGATACAAATATAAAAAGAAGTAAACACTAACCTCAATAACATAAAGTGTGTGTGTCGGGGGGAGCAAAAGTGTAGAGCTTTTATATATGATTAAAGTTTAATTTCCATCAGCTAGAAATAGACTATTATAACTATAAGAGTTTCAATGAAAGCCTCATGGTAACCATAAGTAGACACACAAAAGATAAAGAGAAAACAATCAGTGCCTATCACTAAAAAACGCATAAAACGACAAAGAAAGAGAGAAAAGGAAGAGAGGAACAAGAGAAATATAAAGCAAACAGGAAAAAAATGAACAAAATGGCAATAGTAACTCCTCGTCTATCATTGATGACATTACATGTAAATGGATGAAATTCACCAATTGAAAGAAAAAGTGGTTGAATGGATTTTAAAATGACCCAAATATATGCTGTCTACAGAGATTCACATTAGAATTAAGAGCAAATAGATCCTGAAAATGAAGGGATAGATCAAGAAATTCTATGAACAATGCAAATAAAACTGAGCTGACATGGTTGTACTTCTATCAGACAAAATAGACTTTAAGTAAAAAACTCACAAGGGACAAAGAAGGTCATTACATGATGATAAAAGGATCAATTCTAGAGGAAGATACAATAATTACAAATAGATATGCTCCCAACATCAAAGCCCCTAAATATGTAGAGCAAACACTGAAAATTTGAAGGAAGAAATAAATATCAATGCAATAATAGTGGAAGACTTCTGTATTTTACATTCAGTAATGGATAGATCATCCAAATACAGAATCAATAAGGAAACAACAGACTTGAACAACACTATAGAGCAAATGGAATTAACAAGCATATACAGAACATTCTACCAGCCGGCAGTAGAACACATATTTTATTCAAGAGATTATGAGTCATTCACTAAGCTAGATTACAGGCTAGCTAACAAAACAAGTCTTAACAAATTAATGAAAACAAATAATTCCAAGTATCTTTTCCAAACACAATGAAAAAAAAAACAAACTAGAAATCAATAACAAAATTGGGAAACTCATAAATACATTAAAATTAAACAACAAAATCTTAACCACTGGGTCAAAGAAGAAATAAAAAATAATTTAGAAAATATTTGAGAAAGTAAAATATAAAACTATAACACACAAAAACTTGTAGAATACAGCATAATGGGAAATTTTATAGTAATAAACACCTGCATTAAAATAAGAAAACTTTAAGATAGGCTAATTTTATTTTTTTCATTTTATTCAAGTATAATTGCTTTACAATGTTGTATTAGTTTCTACCTGACAACAAAGTGAATCACCTGTATTTATACATATATCCCCATATCCATTCCCTCTTGACTCTCCCTCCCACCCTCCCTATCCCACCCCTCTAGGTCATCACAAAGCATTGAGCTGGTCTCCCCATGCTATGCAGAAGCTTCCCACTAATCACCTATTTTTCATTTGGTAGTGTATATATGTTAATGCTCTTCTCTCACTTCAAATACGGTATGCTAAATGCATATACATGGAATCTAAAAAAGAGGTACTGATGAACCTAGTGGCAGGGCAGGAATAAAGATGCAGTTGTAGAGAACACACTTGAGGACAACCTAAATTTACACCTCAAGGAACTAGAAAAAAAAAACAAAGCCCAAGGTTTGTAGAAGGAAGGAAAATATATAAATCAGAAAATAGAATATGAGTAGAAAAAATTGAATGTAGATGCTTTTTTGAAATCAAAATTAATGAATTATTAGATAGACTAAGAAAGAAAAGTGGTATGACTAATAAAAATTATAGAAAAGACATTACAACAGATGCCACAGAATTTTTAAAAATTTATGAGATTATAAACAATTATATGCCAAAAAATTGGTCAACTTCAAAGACATAGATAAATTCCAAGAAATATAAAACCTCTTGAGACTGAATGAAGAAGAAATAGGAATCACTTAACACATGAAAAGAGAGAGAGATACTAAATGAGTAATGAAAAACCTCCCTAAAAGAACCAGGACCAGGACCAGATGACCGCACAAATTCCATCAAACTTTCAGAAAAGAATTAATATCAATTTTGTTTAAACTCATGTAAAAGACAGAAGAAGAAACACTTCTAAACTCATCTGAGGCATTGCTCTGACATCAAAGTCAGACAAAGAAATTACATAAAAGAAAATTACAGGCCAATATCCCTGATGAATATGAATGCAAAAATCCTTACAAATATTAGGAAACAGAATTCAGAACCACATTAAAATGATGATACACCATAAATAAATGGGACTGATCCTTGGCTAAGCAAGTAGGCTTCAACATAGGAAAATCAATCAATGAGACACACCACATTAACAGAATAAATAACAAAAATCTCATGATCAATTTAATAGACAGAAAAAGCATTGATCAAGTTCAACACAATTTCATGGTAAAAAAAACTATCAATAAATTAAGTATAGAATAAAGTGACATCAACACTATAAAGGCTGTATATGAAAAGCCCACAGAAAACATCATGATCAACAGTGAAAAAGTAAGCTTTTTATTTACTATTTTGAACAAGGCAAGGACGATGCCCATTCTCACCACTTCTATTCAACGTGGACTGGAAGTCCTAGCCACAGAAATTAGGCAAGTCACAGAAATAAAAGGCATCCACATTGGAAAGGAAGAAGTAAAATAATCTGTTTGCAGATGACATATCCTATTATGTAGAAAGCCCTATAGAATCAATAAAACAAACTTTTATAACTAATGAATTAATTCAGTAATTTTTCAGAATTAATAATTAGACCAGCAAATCAATAGATTGCTGAAACTCGATCATCTTGTATAAATATATTTTTATACATTTTGAACAACAATCCCCAATATACCCCTCATTCCATACTCTGCTAACCATAATTATATTGTCTAGTTCTAGATATTTGCCTATTTTTATGCCTCATATTTAATGTCATTAATTATTTGTCTTTCTGTGAAGGACATTTCATTTAGCATAAAGTTCTTCAGGCTTATCCATGTTGCTGCAAATGATAGGAATTTCTTCCTTTTTTGGGCTGCATAATAATCCATTTTATGTATATACTACAATTTCATTATTCATTCACCCCTTGACAGATCTGCTGATCTTATTTCAAATCCTGCAACATTACATGATATGTCCATATCTTAGCTAATATGAATAGTGCTACAATGTACATTGGAGTGCAGATATCTATTTGAGAACCTGATTTCAATTTTTGATTTGCATTTCCCTGATGACTAGCAATATTGAGCATCTTTTTATATACATGTTGGCCTTTTGTGTGCCTTATTTGGATAAATGTGTGTTAAAGTCCTGTGTCCATTTTTAATCGGGTTATTGTGGGTTGTGCTTGTTTTTGTTTTGTTTTTAGTTATTGAGATGTAGGAATTACTTATATTTTTTAAAATAATTATTTATCACATATACGGTTTATAATTATAATTTCCAATTCTATAGGTTGTCTTTTCTTTCAGTTGATTATTTATTTTTCTGTGCAGAATGTTTTTAATGTGATATAGTCCCACTTGTAAATGTTTCCTTCTGTTACCTGTGCTCTTGATGTCATAGACAAGAAATTTGGCAAGACCAATATAAAGAAGTTTTCTCCTTTGTGTTCTTCTAGGATTTTTACAGCTTCAAGTATTACATTTAAATCTTTAATCTATGTAAAGTTAAATTTTATATATGGTGTAAGATAAATATCCAATTTCATTTTTTTGTTGTGGATTTTTGGTTTACATATTACCATTTATTGAAGAGACTATCCTTTCTTTCCCTGTTGTGAATTCTTGGCACCCTTGTTGAATTCAGTTGTTGATGGCTATCTTTCTTGGCTCTATATTCTGTCCCACTGGCCTATATGTCTATTTTTAGGCCAATACCGTACTATTTTTTATTGAAGCTATATATTTTGAAATCAGGAAGTGTCATACATTCATCTCTTCTTTTTTCTTGCTCAACATTCTTTTGGTTATCCTGAATCTTTTATCTTTCATTAAAAAAATTAGGATTTTTATTTTTGTTTCTGTAACAAATTTCTTTAAACTTTGATAGAGATTGCAGTGAATGTGTAGATCCCTTTGGGTACTGTGGATATTTTTACATTATTAATTCTACCAATTATGAACACAAAATGTCTTTCCATTTATTTGTGTCTGGTTTCATTACCTTCATCAGTATTTTACTGGTTTTAGTTTATAAGTTTTTTATATTCTCTGTTAACTTTATTCCTAAATAGTTAATTCTTTTTGATGCCCAAATGAGAATATTTTTTAAATTTCCTTTTCAGATGTTTTATTGTTAGTGTATAGAAATGAAACTAGCTTTTGCATGTTCCTTTTAAATACTGCAAATACTGGGTTCGTTTGTTACTTCTAATAGATTTTTTTGTAGATTTTTAAGAGTTTTTAACATATTAGAACATGTTACATATAACTAGATGTAACTTAACTTCTTCCTTTCTGATTTGGATGCATTTTATTTCTGTTTCTTGACTAATTGCTCTGGATAGGACTTCCATTACTAAGTTGAATAAAAATGGGTAGAGTGGACATCATGTTCTTGTTCCTAATCTTAGAGGAAAATCTTTCAAGTTTTCACTATTGGATATGATTTTAGCTGTAGGCTTGTCAAATATGGGCTTAATTTTGTTTAGGTTGATTTCTTCTATTCTGATTTGTTGAGTTTTAATCATAAAATGTGTTGAATTTTGTCAAATGCTTCTTCTATATCCATTGATACAATTATGTGATTTTTCTTATTTGTTATGCTAAAGTAGTGTTTCATATTGATTGATTTGCACAACTTGAACAAACCATGCATCCATGGAATAAATTGTATTTGATCATGGAATTTTTTTAAGTAATGATCTGTTTAATTCAGTTTGCTAGTATATGTTTTATGAGTTTTACATGCATGTTCATATGGGATATTCTTCAGTAGTTTTCCTTTCCTGTAATGGTCTGGCTTTGGAATCAGGGTAACGTTGGTCTCATTCTATGAGGTAGAAAGAGTTTTCTGTTCTTTTTGGGTAAATACCAAGGAGTACAACTGCTGGATATTATGTAAGAGTATATTTAGTTTTATAAAATGTCACCAAACTGTCCTTCAAAATTGTTATACCATTCTGCATTTCCAACAGAAATGTATGAGAGTTCCTGCTGTTCCACATTCTTTCCAGCATTTTGTATCATCAATGTTCTCAATTAAGTCCATTCTAACAGGTGTGCAGTCATAGATCATGTTGCTTTAATTTCCATTTCCCTGATAACAAATGATGTGGATCATATTTTCATGTGTTTGTCATATGTATTTATTTGGTAAGGTGTCTGTAAAGGTCTTGGCCCATTTTTAATGGAATTTTTTTCTTATTGTTGAGTTTTAAGAGGGTTTTTTTTTTCTGTATTTTGGGTAACAGTCCTTTATCAGATGTGGATTTTGCAAATATTTTCTCCCAATATATGGATTATCTTCTCATTCTCCTGACATTGTTATTCAGAGTATAAGTGTTTTTTTGTTGTTGTTGTTGTTATTTTTTGTTTGTTTTTGTTTAATGAAGTCTAGCTTATTAATTATTTCTTTTGTGGGTTGTCCCTTTGGTGTTTTATCTAAAAAGTCATCACCATAGCCAGGACCATGTAGGTTTACTCCTGTTTTTATATTTATATCTGTGATGTATTTTTAGCTAATTTTTGTGCCAGGTGTAAAAATTTTGTCTAGATTAAATTTTTGTATATGTGTGTCCAGTTGTTCCAGCACTATTTGTTGAAGAGATTATCTTTGTCTCATTGTATTACCTTTCTCTTTTGTTAAATATCAGTGAAGTTGACTATATTTATGATGGTCTATTTCTGGACTCTATTCTGTCCCATTGATCTATTTGTTTATTCTTTAGCCATCATTATGCTGTCTTTAATACTTAGGATTTATAATAAATCTTGAAGTGGGATAGTTTCCATCCTCTAACTTTTTTCTTCTCTTTAAATATTGTGTTAAATATTCTGGGTCTTTTGCCTCTCCATATAAACTTTAGAGTTAATTTTTCAAAATCCATAAAATAACTTGCTGGGATTTTGATTGGGCTTTCACTAAATCTGTAGATCATTTTGGAAAGAACTGACATTTTGACAATATTGAGTCTTCCTCTTCACTAACATGGAATATCTCTCCAATTAGTTAATCTTTAATTTTATTCATTGGTGTTTTATATTTTTTCTCACATACAAACTTTGTATATTTTGTTAGATTTATACTGAAGTATTTCATTTTTTTTTGGATGCTAATGTAAATGATATTTTGTTTTTAACTCCAAATTCTACTTTATTGTTGTTTGTATATAGTAAAGCACTCGACATTTTTATATTATCCTTGAATCCTACAAAGTTGTTATAATTGATTTTTAGTTCCAGAAGTTTGCTGTTGTTGTTTATTTTAGATTTTCTGCATAAACTGTCATATCATCTGCAAACAAATGCAGTTTTATGTTTTCTTCCCAATTTGTGTATTATTTATTTCCTTTTCTTGTCTTATTGCTTTAGGAAGTACTTCCAGTATGATGTTGAAAATGAGTGGTGAGGAAGGATATACTTGCCTTGTACTTAAATCTTTGAGGGAAATCTTAAAGTGTCTCATCTTTAACTATAGTGTTA
Source organism: Orcinus orca (assembly GCF_937001465.1). Taxonomy (NCBI): domain Eukaryota; kingdom Metazoa; phylum Chordata; class Mammalia; order Artiodactyla; family Delphinidae; genus Orcinus; species Orcinus orca. The sequence continues at coordinate 71,299,541 of NC_064580.1, forward strand.
ACTGTATGGGTTTTAGATAGCTGTTATTGTGATGAGAAAGTTCCCCAATATAACTAGTTTACTGAGAATTTTTCTCATGAATGAATGCTAGACTCTGTCAAATGCTTTTCTGCATCTGTTGAGATGACCATAAGCTGTTTTTATTTATTTTTTTCTTTTTGTGGTACACGGGCCTCTCACTGTTGTGGCCTCTCCCATTGCAGAGCACAGGCTCCAGACGTGCAGGCTCAGTGGCCATGGCTTACAGACCCAGCTGCTCCATGGCATGTGGGATCTTCCCAGACTGTGTCACGAACCCACGTTCCCTGCATCGGCAGGCGGACTCTTAGCCACTGCTCCACCAGGGAAGCCCAGCTGTTTTTATTTTGGGTTTTTTTTTTGTCTATTGATGTGATATATTATATTAATTGATCTTAAAATGTTGAACCAGCCTCACATACCTGAAGAAAATCTCAATTGGTCATATCATATAATTAATTTTATACTTTTTTTTTAAAAGGGGGATTGATTTCCTAGTATTTTTGAGGATATTTTTCACATATGTTCATGAAATATATTGGACTGTAATTTCTATTTCTTTTAATGTCTTTACCTGATTTTTATATTAGAGAAATATTTTGACAAATAGAATGATTTAGAATGTGTTTTTTCTGCTACTATACTGTGAAAGAGATTGTAGAGAACTAGTATAATTTCTTCTTTAATTGTTTGGTCAAATTCATCAGTGAACTCAGATGGGCCTGGTGCTTTCTGTTTTGAAAGGTTATTGACTAAATTTCTTTAAAATACATTATTGCATTCAGACCATCTTATTTCTTCTTGTGTGAATTTTGCCGATTTTATTTTTCAAAGAATTAGTTCATATCTTCTAGATTATCAACTATGTGGGCACAGTTGTTAATAGTATTCCTTTATTATCCTTTTAATTTTTATGGGATCTGTAGTGAGCCCCCTCTCTCATTTCTGAAATTAGTAATTTGTGTCCTATATCATTTTTTCTTCATTTACCTGGCTAGAGGCCATCAATTTTATTTTCTGTTTCAAAGAAACAGCCACTTGTATGCAATTTCAAACAATAGCTACACATACACCACTTTACCCATTTAAAATTATTATTTGTTATTTTTGTTTTGTTTTGTTTTGCTATTGCATTGTATGAGTTCCTTATATATTTTTATATTAACCACTTAGTGGATACATGGTTCACAGATATTTTCCCAAGCCCATAGGTTGCCTTTTTATTTTAGTTATTGTTTCTTTTGATATGATGTAGTTTGATTTCACTTTGATGTACTTCCACTTGTGTATTTTTGCTTTTGTTTCCTTTGCTTTTGATATCAAATCCAAAAGTATAATTGCCAAAACCACTGTCAAGGAGCACTTTCCTATGTTTTCTTCTAGGAGTTAGACAGTTTCAGATCTTATGTTTAAATTTTAAATTCATTTTGAGTTGGGTATTGTGTATTGTGTACGATAGGAGATCAATTTCATTATTTTGCATGTATATTTACAGTTTTACAAAAAACATTTATTGAAGACATTATCTTTAGCTCATTGTGTGTTCTTAGTGCCTTTGCTGAAAATTTATTGACTATATATGTGTGAATTTATTTCTGGACCTCTATTCTGTTCCATTGGACCATGTGTCTGTTTTATGTCAATACCATACTTCTTTGATTTTGAGGATTTGTAATATAGTTTGGAATCAGGAAATGTGATACATCCATCTTTGTTCTTCTTGCTCAACTGCTTTGGCTCTTTGGGATCTTTTGTGCTGTCATATGGATATTAGATTATTTTTTGACTGTGAAAAGTGCCATTGGAATGTGATAGGAATTGAATTGATTTTGTAGATCACATTGGGTAGTATGGATATTTTTGTAATATTTTGTCTTCAGTCCATGAGAATAGATGTATTTCTCTTTATTTGTGTTGTCTTCAATTTTTTGCATCACTGTTGTACGGTTCTCATTGCATAGGTCTTTTACCACCATGGTTAGATTTATTTGTACGAATTTTATTATTTTGATGCTATTGTAAATGGTATTATTTTATTAATGTCTCATATAGTTGATAATGTATAGAAACATAACTGAACTTGAATATTATATTTTTACCTGCAAAATTACAGTGTTCACTTACTAGTTCTAATACTTTTTTGGAGGAATCTTTAAAATTTTCTATATATAAGATGATGTCATCAGCAAACAAAGACAATTATATTCTACTTTTCCCAATTTGGATGTCTTTGATTTTTTCTTTTTAACATCTTTATTGGGGTATAATTGCTTTACAACGGTGTGTTAGTTTCTGCTTTATAACAAAGTGAAACAGTTATACATATACATATGTTCCCATACCTCTCCCCTTTTGTGTCTCCCTCCCTTCCACCCTCCCTATCCCAATCCTCCAGGCAGTCACAAAGCACCGAGCTGATCTCCCTGTGCTTTGCAGCTGCTTCCCACTAGCTATCTACCTTAAGTTTGGTAGTGTATACATGTCCATGCCTCTCTCTCGCTTTGTCACAGCTCACACTTCCCCCTCCCCATATCCTCAAGTCCGTTCTCCAGTAGGTCTGTGTCTTTATTCCTGTCTTACCCCTAGGATTTTCATGAAATTATTTTTTCTTAAATTCCATATATATGTGTTAGCATACGGTATTTGTATTTCTCTTTCTGACATACTTCATTTTGAATGACAGACTCTAGGTCTATCCACATCATTACAAATAGCTCAATTTCATTTCTTTTTATGGCTGAGTAATATTTCTTTGTATATATGTGCCACATCCTCTTTATCCATTAACCCGATGATGGGCACTTAGGTTGTTTCCATCTCTGGGCTATTGTAAATAGAGCTGCAATGAACATTTTGGTACATGAATCTTTTTGCGTTATGGTTTTCTCAGGGTTTATGCCCAGTAGTGGGGTTGCTGGGTCATATGGTAGTTCTATTTGTAGTTTTTTAAGGAACCTAGATACTGTTCTCCATAGTGGCTGTACCAATTCAAACTCCCACCAGCAGTGCAAGAGTGTTCCCTTTTCTCCACACCGTCTCCAGCACTTCTTGTTTCTAGATTTTTTGATGATGGCCATTCTGACTGGTGTGAGATGATATCTCATTGTAGTTTTGATTTGCATTTCTCTAATGATTAATGATGTTGAGCATTCTTTCATGTGTTTGTTGGCAGTCTGTATATCTTCTTTGGAGAAATGTCTATATAGGTCTTCTGCCCATTTTTGGATTGGGTTGTTTGTTTATTTGTTATTGAGCTGCAAGAACTGCTTGTAAATTTTGGAAATTAATCCTTTGTCAGTTGCTTCATTTGCAAATATTTTCTCCCATCCTGAGGGTTGTCTTTTGGTCTTGTTTATGGTTTCCTTTGCTGCGCAAAAGCTTTGAAGTTTCATTAGGTCCCATTTCTTTATTTTTGTTTTTATTTCCATTTCTCTAGGAGGTGGGTCAAAAAGGATCTTGCTGTTATTTATGTCATAGAGTGTTCTGCCTATGTTTTCCTCTAAGAGTTTGATAGTGTCTGGCCTTACATTTATGTCTTCAATCCATTTTGAGCTTATTTTTGTGTATGGTGTTAGGGAGTGATCTAATCTCATACTTTTACATGTGCCCGTCCCATTTTCCCAGCACCACTTATTGAGGAGGCTGTACTTTCTCCACTGTATATTCCTGCTTCCTTTATCAAAGATAAGGTAACCATATGTGCGTGGGTTTATCTCTGGGTTTTCTATCCTGTTCCATTGATCTATCTTTCAGTTCTTGTGCCGGTAGCATACTGTCTTGATTACTGTAGCTTTGTAGTATAGTCTGAAGTCAGGGAGCCTGATTCCTCCAGCTCCGTTTTTCGTTCTCAAGATTGCTTTGGCTATTGGGGGTCTTTTGTGTTTCCATACATATTGTGAAATTTTTTGTTCTACTTCTGTGAAAAATGCCAGTGGTAGTTTGATAGGGATTTCATTGAATCTGTAGATTGCTTTGGGTAGTAGAACCATTTTCAAAATGTAGATTCTTCCAATCCAAGAACGTGTTATATCTCTCCATCTATTTGTATCATCTTTAATTTCTTTCATCATTGTCTTATAATTTTCTGCATACAGGTCTTTTTTCTCCTTAGGTAGGTTTATTCCTAGGTATTTTATTCTTTGTGTTGCAATGGTAAATGGAAGTGTTTTCTTGATTTCACTTTCAGATTTTCCATCATTGGTGTATAGGAATGCCAGAGATTACTTTGCATTAATATTCTGGCCTGCAACTTTACCAAATTCATTGATTAGCTCTAGTAGTTTTCTGGTAGCATCTTTAGGATTATCTATGTATAGTGTCATGTCATCTGCAAACAGTGACAGCTTTACTTCTTCCTTTCTGATTTGGATTCCTTTTATTTCCTTTTCTTCTCTGATTGCTGTGGCTAAAACTTCCAAAGCTATGTTGAATAAGAGTGGTGAGAGTGGGCAACCTTGTCTTGTTCCTGATCTTAGTGGAAATTATTTCAGTTTTTCACCATTGAGGATGATGTTGGTTGTGGGTTTGTCATATATGGCCTTTATTATGTTGAGGAAAGTTCCACCTAAGCTTACTTTCCACAGGGTTTTTATAATACATGGGTGTTGAATTTTGCCAAAAGCTTTCTCTGCATCTATTGAGATGATCTTATGGTTTTTCTCCTTTAATTTGTTAATATGGTTTATCACGTTGATTGATTTGCATATATTGAAGAATCCTTGCATTCTTGGAATAAACCCTACTTGATCATGGTGTATGATCCTTTTAATGTGCTGTTGGATTCTGTTTGCTAGTATTTTGTTGAGGATTTTTGCATCTATGTTCATCAGGGATATTGGCCTGTAGTTTTCTTTCTTTGTGACATCCTTGTCTGGTTTTGGTATCAGGGTAATGGAGGCCTCGTAGAATCAATTTGGGAGTGTTCCTCCCTCTGCTATATTTTTGAAGAGTTTGAGAAAGATAGGTGTTAGCTCTTCTCTAAATGTTTGATAGAATTTCCCTGTGAAGCCATATTGTCCTGGGCTTTTGTTTGTTGGAAGATTTTTAATCATAGTTTCAATTCCAGTGCTTGTGATTGGTCTGTTCATATTTTCTATTTCTTTCTTATTCAGTCTTGGCAGGTTTTGCATTTCTAAGAATTTGTCCATTTATTCCAGTTGTCCATTTTATTGGCATATACTTGCTTGTAGTAATCTCTCATGATCTTTTGTATTTCTGCAGTGTCAGTTGTTACTTCTCCTTTTTCATTTCTAATTCTATTGATTTGAGTCTTCTCACTTTTTTTCTGGATAAGTCTGGCTAATGGTTTATAAATTTTGTTTATCTTCTCAAAGAACCAGATTTTAGTTTTATTGACCTTTGCTGTCATTTCCTTCATTTCTTTTTCATTTATTTCTCATCTGACTTTTATGATTTCTTTCCTTCTGCTAACTTTAGAGGTTTTTTTGTTCTTTTTGCTCTAATTGCTTTAGGTGCAAAGTTAGGTTGTTTATTCAAGATGTTTCCTGTTTCTTAAGGTGGGCTTGTATTTCTATAAACTTCCCCCTCAGAACTGCTTTTGCTGCATCCCATAGGTTTTGGGTCGTTGTGTCTCCATTGTCATTTGTTTCTAGGTATTTTTTGATTTCCTCTTTGATTTCTTCAGTGATCACTTCGTTATTAAGTAGTGTATTGTTTAGGCTCCATGCGTTTGTATTTTTTACATATCTTTTCCTGTAATTGGTATATAGTCTCATAGTGTTGTGGTCGGAAAAGATACTTGATACAATTTCAATTCTCTAAAATTTACCAAGGCTTGATTTGTGACCTAAGATATGATCTATCCAGGAGAATGTTCCATGAGCACTTGAGAAAAATATGTATTCTGTTGTTTTTGGATAGAGTATCCTATAAATATCAATTAAGTCCATCTTGTTTAATGTATCATTTAAAGCTTGTGTTTCCTTATTTATTATCATTTTGGATGATCTGTCCATTGGTGAAAGTGTGGTGTTAAAGTCCTGTACTATGAATGTGTTACTGTCGATTTCCCCTTTTATGGCTGTTAGTATTTGTCTTATGTATTGAGGTGCTCCTATGTTGGGTGCATAAATAATTACAATTGTTAGATCTTCTTCTTGGATCGATCCCTTGATCATTATGTAGTGTCCTTCTTTGTCTCTTCTAATAGTCTTTATTTTAAAGTCTACTTTGTCTGATATGAGAATTGCTACTCCAGCTTTCTTTTGGTTTCCATTTGCATGGAATATCATTTTCCATCCCCTCACTTTCAGTCTGTATGTGTCTCTAGGTCTGAAGTGGGTCTCTTATAGACAGCATATATATGGGTCTTGTTTTTGTATCCATTCAGCCATTCTGTGTCTTTTGGTAGGAGCATTTACTTCATTTACATTTAAGGTAATTATCGATATGTATGTATCTATTCCCATTTTCTAAATTGTTTTGGGTTCATTATTGTAGGTCTTTTCCTTCTCTTGTGTTTCTTGCCTAGAGAAGTTCCCTTAGCATTTGTTGTAATGCTGGTTTGGTGGTGCTGAACGTTCTCAGCTTCTGTTTGTCTGTAAAGGTTTTAAATTCTCCATCAAATATGAATGAGATCCTTGCTGGGTAAAGTAATCTTGGTTGCAGGTTTTTCTCCTTCATCATTTTAAATATGTCCTGCCACTCCCTTCTGGCTTGCACAGTTTCTGCTGAAAGATCAGCTGTTAACCTTATGGGGATTCCCTTGTGTGTTATGTGTTGTTTTTCCCTTGCTGCTTTTAATATGCTTTCTTTGTATTTAATATTTGACAGTTTGATTAATATGTGTCAGCGTATTTCTCCTTGTATTTATCCTGTATGGGACTCTCTGTGCTTCCTGGACTTGATTAACTTTTTCATTTTCCATATTATGGAAATTTTCAACTATAATCTCTTCAAATATTATGTGAGTCCCTTTCTTTTCCTCTTCTTCTACTGAAACCCCTATAATTCGAATGTTGGTGCATTTAATGTTGCCTCAGAGGTCTCTGAGACTGTCCTCAGTTCTTTTCATTCTTTTTTCTTTATTCTGCTCTGCAGTAGTTATTTCCACTATTTTATCTTCCAGGTCACTTATCCATTCTTGTGCCTCAGTTATTCTGCTACAGATCACATCTAGAGTATTTTTCATTTCATTTATTGTGCTGTTCATCATTGTTTGTTTCATCTTTAGTTCTTCTTGGTCCTTGTTAAATGTTTCTTGCATTTTGTCTATTCTATTTCCAAGATTTTGGGTCGTCTTTCCTATCATTATTCTGAATTCGTTTTCAGGTAGACTGCCTATTTCCTCTTCATTTGTTAGGTCTGGCGGATTTTTATCGTGCTCCTTCATGTACGGTGTGTTTTTCTGTCTTCTCATTTTGCTTATGTTACTGTGCTTGGGGTTTCCCTTTTGCAGACTGCAGGTTCGTAGTTCCCATTGTTTTTGGTGTCTGTCCCCAGTGGCTAAGGTTGGTTCAGTGTGTTGTGTAGGCTTCCTGGTGGAGGGGACTAGTACCTATGTTCTGGTGGATGAGGCTGGATCTTGTCTCTCTGGTGGGCAGGTCCACGTCTGGTGGTGTGCTTTGGGGTGTCTGTGGACTTATTATGATTTTAGGCAGCCTTTCTGCTAATGGGTGGGGTTGTGATCCTGTTTTGCTAGCTGTTTGGCATAGGGTGTCTAGCACTGTAGCTTGCTGGTTGTTGAGTGAAGCTGGGTGCTGGCATTGAGATGGAGATCTCTGGGAGATTTTTGCCAATTGATATTATGTGGAGCTGTGAGGTCTCTTGTTGACCAGTGTCCTGAAGTTGGCTCTCCCATCTCGGAGGCACAACACTGACTCCTGGCTGCAGCACCAAGAGCTTTTCATCCACTCGGCTCAGAATAAAAGGGAGAAAATGTACAGCGAAAGAATTAGTAGAAGTAGGAAGAAAGAAAGAAAGAAAGAAAGAAAGGAGGGAAGGAAGGAAGGGAGGATGGAAGGAAGGAAAGAAGGAAGGAAGGAAGAAAGAAAGAAGCAAAGAAGGAAAGAAACAAAGGAGGAAGGGAGGGAAGGAGGGAGAGAGGGACAGTGGGAGGAAGGAAGGAAGGAAGGAAGGAGGGAAAGAAGGAAAAAAGAAAGAAAGAAAGAAGATAAAGTAAAATAAAATAATATATAATAAAGTTATTAAATTAAAAATAATTCTTAAGAAAAATCTTATAAAAAAGAACGGAAAGATAGAACCTTAGGACAAATGGTGGAAGCAAAGCTATACAGACAAAATCTCGTACAGAAGCATACACATACACACTCACAAAAAGAGGAAAAGGGGAAAAAAATCATAAATCTTGCTCTCAAAGTCCATCTCCTCAATTTAGGATGATTCATTGTGTAAAGGAGGGAACGAAGGGAAGAAAGAAAGAAGATAAAGTAAAGTAAAATAAAGTTATTAAAATTAAAATTAATTATTAAGAAAAAAATATTTTAAAGAAAAAAAAATGGACGGACAGAACCCTAGGACAAATGGTGGAAGCAAAGCTATACAGACAAAATCTCACACAGAAGCATACACATACACACTCACAAAAAGAGGAAAATGTGAAAAAATCATAAATCTTGCTCTCAAAGTCCACCTCCTCAATTTGGGATGATTCGTTGTCTATTCATGTATTCCACAGATGCAGGGTACATAAAGTTGATTGTGGAGCTTTATTCTGCTGCTTCTGAGGCTGCTGGGAGAGATTTCCCTTTCTCTCCTTTGTTCTCACAGATCCCAGGGACTTGGATTTTGATTTGGCCCTGCCACTGCGTGTAGGTCATGGGAGGGCATCTGTTTTTCACTCAGAGAGGAATGGGTTAAAGGAGCCGCTGATTTGGGGGCTCTGGCTCACTCAGGCCGGTGGGAGGGAGGGTCATGGAGTGCGGGGCGGGCCTGCAGCAGCAGAGGCCAGTGTGACGTTTCAACAGCCTGAGGCCCGCCATGCGTTCTCCCAGGGAAGTTGTCGCTGGATCCCGGGAACCTGGCAGTGGCAGGCTTCACAGGCTCCCCGGAAATGGGGTGTGGATAGTGACCTGTGCTTGCACACAGGCTTCTTGGTGGTGGCAGCAGCCTTCTTAATGTCTCATGCCCGTCTCTGGGGTCCGTGCTTTTAGCCACAGCTCACGCCTGTCTCTGGAGCTCCTTTCAGCAGTGCTCTTAATCCCCTCTCCTCGCACCCCAGGAAACAAAGAGAGAAGAGAAAGTCTCTTGCCTCTTTGGCAGCTCCAGACCTTTTCCCGGACTCCCTCCCGGCTAGCCGTGGTGCACTAACCCCTTCAGGCTGTGTTCACGCCACTAACCCCAGTCCTCTCTCTGTGCTCTGATGGAAGCCTGAGCCTCAGCTCGCAGCCCGCCCACCCTGGCAGGTGAGCAGACAAGCCTCTTGGGCTGGTGAGTGCTGGTTGACACTGATCCTTTGTGCGGGAATCTCCCCGCTTTGCCCTCTGCACCCCTGTTGCTGCGCTCTCCTCCATGGCTCCAAAGCTACACCCCTCCACCACCCACAGTCTCCACCCATGTAGGGGCTTCCTAGTGTGTGGAAACCTTTCCTCCTTCACAGCTCCCTCCCACTGGTGCAGGTCCCATCCCTATTTTTTTGTCTGTTTTTTCTTTTTTACTTTTGCCCTACCCAGGTACGTGGGGGAATTTCTTGCCTTTTGGGAGATCTGAGGTCTTCTGCTGGCATTCAGTAGGTGTTCTGTAGGAGTTGTTCCACGTGTAGATGTATTTCTGGTGTATCTGTGGGGAGGAAGGTGATCTCCGCGTCTTACTCTTCCACCATCCTCCCCTCCTGTCTTTAGGTATTTTTTAATTTCCACTTTGATTTCTTAAGTGATTCATTGATTGTTCAGAAGCATATTTTTTGACCTCCATGTATTTTAGTATCTTACAGGGTTTTTTTCCTGTAGTTAATTTCTAATCTCATAATATTGTGTTTGGAAAAGATGCTTGATATGATTTCAATTTTCTTAAATTTACCAAGGCTTGATTTGTGATGCAACATGTGATCTATCCTGGAAGATGTTTCACGTGCAGTTGTGAAGAAAATGTATTCTGCTGCTTTTGCATAGAATGTCCTATAAATATTAATTAATTCTGTCTGGACTAATGTGTCATTTAAGGCTTGTGTTTCCTTATTAATTTTCTGTCTGTATTATCTGCTCAGTGATGAAAATGGGGTGTTAAAGTCCCCCACTATTATTGTGTTACTGTCAATTTCTCTTTTTTGGTGGTTAGTATCTGTCTTATATAATGAGGTGCTCGTATGTTGACTGCATATATATTTAAAATCATTATATCTTATTCTTGGTTTGATCCCTTGATCATTATGTAGTGCCCTTCTTTGTGCCTTGTAACAGACTTTACTTTAAAATAGAATTTTTCTGATATGAATATAGCTACTCCAGCTTTCTTTTGATTTCCATTTGCTTGGAATAACATTTTCCATCCCCTCACTTTCAGTCTGTGTGTGTCCCTAGATGTGAAGTGGGTTTCTTCTAGAGAGTGTGTATATGGCTCTTGTTTTTGTAACCATTCAGCCAATCTATGCATTTAATCTGTTTATGTCTAAGATAATTATTGATAGCTTTGTACTTACTGCCATTTTGTTAATTGTTTTGCATTTGTTTTTGTAGGTGTGTTTTCTTCCCTTCATTTTTTGTTCTCCTCTATTGTGATTTGATGACTGACTTTAGTGTTGTGCTTGGATTCCTTTTTCATCTGTGTGTGTCTATCTATTGTAGATTTTTGGTTTGCAGTTACTGTAAGGTTTTGATATAGCAGTATATATACAGAGAAGAATGTTTTACGTTGTTGGTCTTTTAATTTCAAATGCATTTCCAATATCCTGCATTTCTGCTCTCCTCTTCTCACAGTTTCTGGTTTTGATATCATATCAGTGTGCAGATGATTTCCTACCTTTATTGTATGTTTGCCTTTACTGGCAAGCCTTATCATTCATAATTTTCTTCTTCCCTGTTTTAGCCTTTTCTTTTCCACCTAGAGAAATTCCTTTCGTATTTGTTGCAAATCTTGTGTGGTAGTTCAGAATTTTCTTAGCTTTTGCTTGTCTGTAAAGCTTATGATTTCTCCCTCAAATTTGAATGAAAGCCTTGTTGGGTAGAGTATTTTTCGTTGTAGGTTCTTCCCTTTCATCACTTTAAATGTATCATGCCACTTCCTTCTTGCCTGGATAGCTTCTTCTGAGAAATCAGCTAATAACCTTATGGGAATTCCTTTGTACATTATTTGTTTCATTTCCCTCATTACTTTTAACATTTTTTCTTTATCTTTAATTTTTATCAGTTTGATTACTCTGTGTCTCAGTGTGTTCCTCCTTGGTTATATTCTGCCTAGGACTCTCTAGGCTTCCTGGACTTGGATGACTGTTTCCTTTCCCATGTTAGGGAAGTTTTCAACTATTATCTCCTCAAATATTTTCTCAGGTCCTTTCTCTTTCTCTTCCCCTTTGGGGACCCCTATAATGTGAATGCTGTTGTGTTTAAGGTTGTCCCAGAAGTCTCTTAGACTGTCCTCATTTCTTTTCATTCTTTCTTTCGTTTATCTGTTCTGCAGCAGTGATTATCATCATTCTGTCTTCCAGCTCACTTATCCATTCTTCCACCTCAGTTATTCTGCTGTTGATTCCTTCCAGTGTATTCTTCATTTCAGTTATTGCATTGTTTATATCTGCTTGTTCATTCTTCAGTTCTAAGTCTTCCTTAACATTTCTTGTATCCTCTCAATCTGTGCCTCCATTCTTTTTCCAAGATTTTGGATCATATTTACTATTGTCACTTTGAATTCTTTTTCATGTAGATTGTCTATATCCACCCACTTAGTTGTTCTTCTGGGTTTTTTTCTTCTTCCTTCATCTGGAACACACTCCTCTGCTGTCTCATTTTGGCTAACTTTCTGTGGTTGTGATTTCCATTCCACAAGCTGTAAGATTGTAGAACTTCTTGTTTCTGCTTTCTGCCCCCTAGTAGGTGAAGCTGTCTAAGAAGCTTGTGCAGGCTTTCTACTGGGAGGGACTAGTTCCCTGCCCACTGGTGGGTGGAGCTGGGTCTTGTCCCTCTGAGGAACAGGGTCCTGTAAAGGGGTGTGTTTATCAGGCAGTTGTTTATTCAGTGAGAGTTTAAGCAACCCGTCTGCTGTTGGGTGGGGCTGTGCTCCTGCCCTGTTGGTTGTTTGGCATGAGGCATCCAAACACAAGCCTACAGGCTGTTGTGTGGAGCCAGGTCTTGGGGAGAAAATGGCAGCCTCCATGACGTCTCACACTAATGGGTACTCATCAGAACTGCTGCCACCACCATTCTTGTCCCTGCAGTGAGCCACAGCCATCCCCCACCTCCACTGGAGACCTTCCAATACTAGCAGGTAATTCTGGCCCGGTCTCTTATGAGGTCACTGCTTCTTTCCCTGGGTCCTGGTGGGCATGAGACCCTGTGTGTGCCCTCCAAGAGTGTAGCTTTTGTTTCCCTCAATCCTGTGGAATTTCTACCATCAAACCCCACTGGCCTTCAAAGCCAGATTCTCTGGGGTCTCCTCCTACTTTCAGACTCCCAGGTTTGGGAGCCTGATGTGGGGCTCATAACTTTCACCTCTGTGATCAAACTCCCATGGTATAATAGTTTTCCAAATGTGGCTTGCCCACCTGCCATGTATGGAATTTGATTTATTGTGATTGCACTCCTCCTACAATCTCACTGTGGCTTCCTCTTTGTCTTTTGATGTAAATTATCTTTCTTGGTAGGTTCCAGTGTTTGTTTGTCAGTGGTTCTTCAGTAGTTAATTGTGATTTGGGGGTTTCCATAAGAAGGGGTGAACTCACGTCCTTCTACTCTACCATCTTTTTTCCTCTTTGTTTAGCCCTTTACCTTTCTGTCTTGCTCATTCTGTCAGCTGCAGGCTGGCTCCTTTTATAGTCACAAGATGCCTTGGTGTTTAAAGTGCCCAAAGGTCTCTGATACTCTAAAGGAAGAACAAAGAAAGGAGAGCACCTTTTCTCCTTTCACACTGAAATGTTGCCTGGAGTGGAAGCTAGAGGATTTTGTAGTACCTGTATACTTTTATCTCAAAGATCAGCCCAGAGGGTCCTCTCTTCTTCTAAATATTTTTCTGTAAAGGCAGCATTCATGTTACAAGAGGCAAGCCTGAGAATCCCTGTTGGGAGGAATCCTCATTTCCAGCTCTTCTAGTTTCCTGGTGGAAGGCATTTCTCTTAATCTATCATTCTTTCTTTATCAATGTCTTTTGAGAGGTTTATTATAATGTTTCTTGGAAAAGTTCTCTGTGTTGAGGTGATTAGGTGTTCTCTTTGCTTCATGGATTTATATATCCAGGTTCTTCCTCAGGTTTCAGAAGTTTTCAGCTATTATTTCTTTAAATAAGCTCTCTGCTCCCCTTTTCCTTACTTGTTATTCTGGCATACCCATTTTCTTGTTTCCTTTTCTAATGGAGTTGAATAGTTCTTGTAGAATTTCTTTATTTTAAAAAAAAATCGTAGTTTTTTATCCCCTTCTACCTGAAACATTTCTATATTTCTATCTTTGAGCTCACTAATTCTCTTTTACATATGGTCTGCTTTATTTCCCATACTTTCTAATACATTCTTCATTTATTGAGTTCTTCACCTCCAGAATTTCTGATTATTTTAGCATTTCAATCTCTTTGGTAAAATATTACTTCTGTTCATTAATTGTATTCCTGACCCATTTATACTGTCTTTCTGAGTTTTCTTATAGCTCATTGAGTTTCTACATTGCAGCTATTTTGGAATCACTATCAGTTATATCACAATCGTCCATACTTTTAAGTTTGGTTCATGGAGCATTGTCATTTTCTTTTAGTGATATTGTTTTTCCATGGTTTTTCATGGTGCTTGATGAGTTTTTTCTTCTGCCAGCACATTTAAGGTAGCAAACACCTTTCTTATTTAGGTAAAGCTTTGTTTACTTTAATTCTAGTAATTCAAGAATTTGGTAATTAGAGGTCTTTCTTTTGTTTTGTAGTCAGTGTTGCTATAACACAAGTGTTTGCTTCCTCTTATGTGAACTACCTCTGTCTATATTTGAGAATTGTCACTTTTTACCCTCCAACACCTCTGCTAGAGGTGTGGCAGCGCCCTTGTAATCACCATTTTTGGCTTCAGGGTCACTGATGCCTTGCTGCTGACAGTGTCACTGCTGTTGCTGGTTTTACCACCAGGGTCACTATGATTGCAGGTATTTCTACTGTATCTGGGATTTTATGGGTCAGACACACTTCCACTATGGCAGGGGGAAGGAGAAGATGGAGTGGGAGCTGGGGTCATAGGCACCTCTATTGTGTTTGGGGTGTTAGGTTTGTGCACAGTGCTGCCACAGACAGGGAGGCCACAGTTGCAGTTGAAGGTGCTGCTGAAGTTGGAGGGACTATGGCTGTGGGGTCTTCCACCATAGCTCTCCAGTTCCCTATGGCCTTGAGTACTACTGTAACCAGAAGACTGGTGTCATCTATACTGCCTCCACTGCTGCTGCCAGGTTCTCTGGTGCTGCAGACTCAACCACTGTGGTCTGTGGCATGGTACTGCAAGCACTGCCTCCCCTGTTTCTTAGTTCCACTTCATCTGCATGTTCCCATCCATCCACTTTCGGATGTACAGATGTGTGAATCTCTCTGGCATCTTGGTTTTCTGGGTAGATAAACATTTATTGAGTTATGGATGTTTTAGTTGTACATTGAAGGAGAGAGAAAAAGATCCTTTCAAGACAAGATGATGTTGATTTCACTATTAATTAGATGGTTAATTTTTTTGACATTTAGTGTTATTAATTATATGGTTAGATTAACATCTCTCATATATGGTTTTCTGTGTGTCTCAAATAATTTTTGTTCTTTATTGTCTTCTTTTGTAATTAGTGGGCATTTTCTTAGGTAATATTTTAATTCTTTTATTAAATTCAAATATGTTTTTGATTATAATCTTAGTGTCTTAGTGGTTGCTTTAAAGCTTACAGTATAATATCTTAATATTTCAGATTTATACTGACAGTTCCAGTGAAATATGAAAACATCACATTTATAAGCTCTGTTTTCTCCCTATTTTTTGTACTGTTTAAAAAATGAAATGCCTGCGATGTTTATATATGTTACAAACCCAACAATACATTGATATAACAATTTATATAATTTTTATTTATTTAAACAAAAAAGGCAAGCAATGTGTTTATAGATTGTGCTATATTAAATTTCGTATTTAGCCTTTTGGGTTTTTTAAAATTTTTCCTCAGAATTTCAGTTGCCACCTGGTCTCATTTATTTTCTCCAATATATCTTTGTTCCTAACTTAATATTTTGTGATGTTATTGCCAAATTTATTAAATTTCTATAAGTAATAGACCCAAGGTAATGATTTTGTTCATATTGTTTTAAGAAATTATTGTCTTAAATCAGTCAGGAGAAGAAATGTACAATTTATTTATTTGGTAATTGTCACCATAATTACATTTTACTATTGTGTTTATTTATTTATTTTTATCTGTGGATTTTACTAACTGTCTGTTGTCACTTGTTCTCAGGCTGAGGAACTTCCTTAATTATTTCTTATATGGTGGGTCTTTTAGCAAAGAATAATCTTTTTTAGCACAGGGAGATCAGCTCAGTGGTTTGTGACCACCTAGAGTGGTGGGATAAGGAGGGTGGGAGGGAGGGAGATGCAAGAGGGAAGAGATATGGGAACATGTGTATATGCATACCTGATTCACTTTGTTATAAAGCAGAAACTAACACACCATTGTAAAGCAATTATACTCCAATAAAGATGTTAAAAAATTTTTAAGTAGGTGTTCATTTTACCCTCATTTTTGAATGTTAGTTTTGCTGGATATAAGATTCTTGATGTACATATTTGTTGTTGTTGTGTTTTTATAATGAACACTTTAAATATGACATTCCACTGCATTCCAGCCTCTGGTTTCTGATATCAAGTTACCTGTTACTCTTATTTTGGTTCACTTGTATGTGACAAGTCATTTTTCTTTTAGTGTTTTCAGGATGTTCTCTTCATCTTTGGTTTTTAATATTTTTGCCACTGTGTCTCTGGGTACAGATCTCTTTTTGTTCATCCCGCTTGAGATTCTTGGATGTGTAAATTAATTTTTTAGATCAAATTTAGTGTCAGTTTTTGGTCATTTTCTTTTCCAATATCTTTTCTAACACTTTCTCTCTGCTCCTTCAGGGAACCCTATTACATGTGTTGGTGCAGTTTATGGTGCACATCATTTCTCTGAGACTCTATATTTTTCTTTATTTTTTCTGTTTTTCAGATTGCATAATCTCTATCAATTTACCTTTATTATTCTTGATTATTTTTCTTCTGCAAGATAAAACGTAATGTTTACCTCCTTGTGGTAAAATTTTCGTCTTGGTTATTTTATTTTTAAACTCAAGATTTTCCATTTGACTCTTTTTAATAATTTGTCTCTTTATTTGATATTTTTATGTGATGATACAATGTCTTCATACCTTCAAATAATTGGCTAGGCATTTTTAAAGTAATTTGGACATATTGATAATAACTAATTATTTGTTTACTAAGTTAACCATCTAGGGTCTTTCAAATGTAGTTTCTGTTACCTAATATTTTTTCTTGTGACTGGGTCAGACTTTTCTGTTTCTGTGCATGCCCTGGTATTTTGCTGAAATTTTGACATTTAAAATATATTTAAGCTATTCTAGATATCCATTTATCTTTCCCCCTTTTATTGTTGTTATTTGCTTGGTTCTTTATTTATTTGTCTTATAACTTGAGTGAAGTAATTATTTTCCTCCAAAAATATTCAGGCTTATGTTCTGGATCATACATGTTTCTCCATATTTTTATCTTTTAGCCTCCTTAGCTAGAGATTGCCCCTGTGTTGGCATAATTGACTTATTGGTAAAAGTTGTGCTTAAGCCTTATTCTTTAGTGAAATTTTTATCCTTTACCATTGGATATATGTATGGCTTGAAGGTTGTATTACAGTGCAAGAAGTTAATATATTTTTGTTCCATCTAGGCACTAGTAGTTTGCAGATTCTTTCTCTGAACACTTCTGAGAAAGTGAAGATTTCAAGACATGTCCTGCCTTCCAGATTTCCAGTAATTATTGTAAAATCATATCTGAGACTGGCTTACTAGGAGTTGAACTTGGCTCAGAGTAGTTTAGTGTTTAGTCAAAGGTTGTGTTTAAATCCCCTTTTCCAATGAAGTTTCAGACCTCTCCTAATGGGTGTGCAAGGTTTGGGAAATGCTCTGAACTCTGCCCTGTGTCTTGCTCTGATTGCTTCTGAGTATGTGTGCCCAGAATTGACTGTGCTACCAGGAAGACTCTTATTGGTTGTTTTTTTATCTGATTATTTTCATTAAAATTTTTGATGCTCTGTCTTTCTATTTGTATCATGGCTACCAGCTTCTTTTAAGTTCTTCTCCACCAAGGTCTCCATTGACATTTGTAACACCCTTCGGCATCTAGTTCTCCACTCAATTCTGAAAGATGTCAATTCTCTCAGGCAAATATGCAGTGCTCTCCATCCTTATGGCCAGGCTTTCTTCATGGCAGAACCTCTGGACCATCACAAAATGTCTGGGGTAGCAACTTACTTTTCTGAGTGATACACCTACTCTTTTAGTGGGTACTGAGGGAAAATTAAAGCACATGCTCTTCTTGGCTTGCTCTTACATATGAAAGGTTCACCCTGTGATTGATCTGGGGCATGAGCAGTAAGAGCCAGAATAATCTCAGCCTGCAGCACTAATTGTAGAACATCCACCCTATGAAATGTTGGAGTAAGGGACATCCAGACATCTCAGTGTGATTGCCAGGGATAGAGCTTTTGTAATACAAGGCTGAGAGAAGATGACAAATGCTAACCGTCTGCCTCTCCTAGGAGGAAACCGTAGTCCAGATATGAATCTAGGAAAAGAAAAAGCCAGTCTCTTTGGCTGAATACCCCTGGGGTAGAATTTCTATAATATAGAGTTGGTAGGGGAGGGGCTCAAATGCTACAGTCTCTTGCTACTGTTACAGAGATTTAATAGATATTCTTAAATGAATATTTCTCTTTTTGCTATATTCCCTTAAGATAATTTCCAGAGATTTAAAATCATTGGTTTTTATACTTTTCACCACTTAAATTGTTGTTTTGCTGGGAAGATAGTTTGTTGAACTTCTTACTCCATCATAGCAGAAGTCTCACTTTCAGTTTGTTAGTTTCTTATGAAGCTAAATATAGTCTTACCATACCATCAAGCAATCATGGTGTTAGGTATTTTTCCAACTTATTTGAAAACTTATGTCCTTTTAAAATCCTGTACAAGAAGATTTAGAGCAATTTTATTTAAAATTGCCAAAAGCTGACAGCAAGCAAGATGTTCTTCGGTAGGTGAATAAAAAATAGAATGCAATAAAAAATGAACTATCTGTCTAATCAACAAAATGGATTAATCTTAAACACATATGGCTAAGTGAGGGAAGCCAGACTTTAAGGCTACATATTTTGTGATTCCATGCATATAGCACTCTGGAAAAGACAAAACTACAGGGACAAAAGCTAGATTAGTGATTTCCAGGAGCCTTGAAAAGGGGAATAGTTGAATAGGTGAAGCATAAGGCATTTTATTTTTAGGAAAGTGAAACTATTTTGTTTGATGTTGTGGTGAATATATGACACTATGCACCTGTGAGAACCTGTAGAATTTTAGAGCACAAAGAGTAAATTAATATATGCAAGTTTAAAAAAAGTAAAAGTTTTGGAGATCATAGAATTGAATGGAGATTGCAGAAAAAGTATCTAACTGTATTGCAAATGTATAAAGTATCCTGATTGAAGGGGAGGGGAAATGGTGTTGATGTAACTAATATTAAAGGTAAAATAAACACTGTACCTTAGTTAATAATGTAAATTTTCCTAAAATTATGAGTTAAAATTGTTAAAATTCTTTATATGTGTACTATAATTGAACAATTAATAAACTGATGGTGGATAATGAATGATAGAAGGCAGACCTTTAATTGTTGGAGTGGGAACCTCAGACAAGCAGAGATAGAAGGCTAGAATGGAACATGTGGAGATGGATTACAGAGGTAGATATATGAACTCATGTTTAGTTTAATATACATACAGATGGATATGCATTTAAATCTTTATAAATATGTCACATACATAGGTTAGTATTGTTAAAAAAAAAAAGATAAACAGAAACCTCAGCTAAATAGTTGAAATATCAGAAGGGGGAGCTCTCACACCCTGAGATGGTAGCAGAGCCCCACAAGAAGAAAGATTCCTCTTCTTTCCTGGCAAGGACTGAGCCAATAAAAAACCATGAACTTTTTGTTTACTATAGCACTCCTAACTTCCTTTCCCCTCTATAAAAGCATTCTTTTTCCCTTGCTGTGTGGGTACTTGCACATGGCTCACCACTGAATTGCAATTATCTGCTGATCCCAAATAAATCCATCTTTGCTGGAGAAATATCTGTGTTCTATTTGTTTTCAGGTCAGCATTTTGGTGGCCCATATGTGAACCATAGAAGACTCCCAACAGCTCTGGAGCTGGTAAGAAAACAGGAGTGGTACCCACAATTGAGCCCATTGTCATTCACTGTTTTTCTTGCTGACCCTGGAGTTTGAAGGTACATCTTTCTCCTTGATCTAAGCTCACACCCTCTTCATTTTAAACACTCCAAGCTTTATTTTATTTAAAGGTTTTGTCATTCTTGGTTAAGTACTTGTTCTGTTGCAAGTACTCATTCGGCACTTCGGTCTGATCTTGAGATCAGACTATTTCAACTAAAACTGGCTGAAAATGCCTTCAGCCCAATTCTTTTGGGAAGGTGCTGCTTCTAATAAAACTGCATTGTGATTTTAGTTATCAGCCTGTTCCTTTGGAAGGGCAGTCCTCTGGAGACTGGCTTAAAAAAGCCTTTGTCCTGGTTCCTTTGGGACCAAGCTGCCTTCATAGTACTGGGTAGGATTGATTTGTAAGACGTTTTAGTTGAACCATTTGTGCTATAATATATTTAAACTGTTTAAAATTGTTCTTTACTCTAGAAGAAAAGCCTCTGAGAAAAAGGATCCCAGTCATCTAAGTATTTTGAGGGTTTCCCCCACCACAGGGCTTTTGCTCAATTTTATGTTTAAAAACTGCAGTCTTACTCATGTGCTTTTTTTTCCCCTCAAGTTTAGTTGAGATATAATTGACATACAGCACTGTAAATGTTTAAGATGTACAGCATAATGATTTGACTTACATATGTCATGAAATGGTTATCAGGGAATGATATGATTTTTAGACATTTAAAAAAATCTTAATGAAGGTAAAATAATTTTTTTCAGGTTTTTTTTAAAGCTTTTCGTTTTGAATTTTTTTCAGTTTCATTTGTTTTGCCTCCTTTGGAATTATCTTTTACTTTATGTTTTGATTTGGTTCAAAATTCAAAAGCTATTTCTAACTAAATTGACTGACCCAACCAAAGGCAAGTTAGAATATCAATAGCCATTATAAGGAACTTTTGAAATCCTCAAACTTAATTTCCTTCAAACCGAATTTGACTAAAAAGGCTCTAAAATTTCCAGAACTGAGTGGAATGCTTGTTTTGATTGGTATTTTTAGGGTTCCCAAAGTAATCAGGAGTTTAAAATTGTCTCTCTGTGAAACAAGATTTTAATATTAACTTAGGCAAATGATTAAAGAAAGATAAAAGTACTCCTGAAGCCTCAGGCTCTTCTTTATTGGCTTCTTTATCTCAGTCTCCACCTCCAGCAGCATCTTCTCTCTCTCACACAGACTCCATTAGACTCCACCTCCAGTGCTATTTTTCTCCTTTCTTTCTATTCCGCCTATACCTCCTCCATACCCTCAATTCCCCCATACTAATTCTCTCACCGAACTTTCCTTTGTCCCTGAAACTCTGCCCACTCCTTTTTCTTCTGAATTTGTCAAAACTTACTCCTTTAAAATTAAGCCTTCTGAGTGTCTAGAGACTAAACTCTTAACATCTTATACTCCCTGGACTAAAGCTGATCTGTGAACCACAGTCAAAAGTTTTCCCAATGTTAATAAGAATCCTCACAGATTTGCTGAGGAATTTAATATAGCCATTCAATTCATCAACCTGGTTTCTCTGATTTATATCAACTAGTTCATATGTTTGTCAATGAAGGCCACACCCAGCATTGGATGAAAACTGCTAATTGGGAAAGTCCTGAAAGCTCTCTAGAATTACAACTGGGTTTCCAGCCCACTAACTTGGCATGTAATCAGGCTTGAGCAATTGCTAGGCAACTTCATTGAGTGATTCTTAGGGCTTTCCAAAGACTGCTGATAGGAACAAATTTCAATTTTACATACAACAATCTGACAAGCCTGCTTATTATTATTACAATTGACTTAAGAATAATTTTAAAGAAAATTCTTATCTCCCTTTAGATGTGGATTCCACCTGTGTAGTTTGAACTCTATGTTTATTAATGGACTGAAGTGGGATCTTTCCTTTCTAGTAAAAAAAGGACCAGGATGGAATGGGAAACTATGTTCACTACAGATTTAATTAGTTTAACAAACCAGCTCTCTTAAACTTCTGGAGTCACCTCCAAGGAAAACTGCCAAACTTATTAATCTTCAAATCCAGCAAATGATGGCTCTCAAATGAAACCAAAGTCTTCATAGCTTTTGCTATTATTGCAAAGAGCCAGGACATTTGGAAAGAGATTGTTACAAATTTAGTGCTTTAAGAGTCTTCAGCCCTCTAACCAGTCTTTCCAACTTTCTCCCAATTATCAATGATAGGGCTCCAAGAAAATTACAGTAACTCTTCCCAATGATCCATCTTAATTATCTTGGAGAAATATTTCTCCAGATTGGGGATAAATCTGTCTTTGTCCTAAGTGACACCAAAGCCACAGTCTAGATGCTCAATTCCACTACTATCAAGCAGCCCCTGCCTTGAAGTACTGAAACTGTTCATATAGTGGGGCTTTCTAATGGACTTCAAGAGATTCCTCTCTCTGGACCTATTCACTTTTGTTTAGGCTCTTTAAGAGATCAGCTTGGTGCTTTGTGACCACCTAGAGGGATGGGATAGGGAGGGTGGGAGGGAGGGAGACGCAAGAGGGAAGAGATATGGGAATATATGTATATGTATAACTGATTCACTTTGTTATAAAGCAGAAACTAACACACCATTGTAAAGCAATTATACTCCAATAAAGATATTAAAAAAAGAGAGATACACATTGTTTTCACCTTAGTTCTTCTTCCCCTAACCATTTATTACACCAAGACTTCTTAGAGAAATATGCCAGAATTCCTTTCTCCCAAAAGGAGGAAATAATTCTAGAAACTGAAAGTAGTCATCAAAGTAACTGATCAGTGATTTAAATGATCCTTTGACATCTTTTATATGTTTAGTCTCTGATGGTACTTGAGCAAATTCTGGAAACACTGATCATTTGTTCTGATTGTATCAGTTACCACTTTCCTTATGGGAAAAATTTCCAACTTAATGTTGGTAAAATTCACATGACACCTCCCATCAAAATTCAAATAGACCCTTCTAAATATCTTCACAGCATTTATCAATATCCTATAAGTAAAGATGCCCTTCAAGGCCTAAAGACAATAATACAAGATTGAAAGGCTTAAGACCTGATTATCCCTTGTACTAGCCCCTGTAACATTCTCATTTTATTGTTGAGAAAACCTAATAGCTAAGATTAGAGGTTTGTCCTAATATCATTTTCCCTCAACATCCTGTTGTTCTTAACCCTTATTGTTACTAGCATCCATTCCCACTGAAAGTAAATTCTTTACTGTAACTGATTTATGTAGTCCGTTCCTTAGTTTTCCAGTTAATGAAGCTAGCCAATACCTTAACCAGGGAAGGAAAAAACTCACCTGGACAATAATGCCTCAGGGCTTTACTGAGAGTTATTCTTATCTCTCACAAATCTCTGAAGACTGACCTGGATGACATTAAATATTCTAGCAGTTCTACTTTGTTGCAATATGTTAATGATTTGCTTTTTTGCTCTTCTTCTCAAGCCTTCTTTCAGGCATGCAGAATACACTTGTTAATGCTTTTAGACTTAAAGGGACATACCACTGTCAAAGAAAAATTGCAGTTACTCAAACCCAGTTTTGATATTTAGTTCATCTGATATCAGAACAAAGGCTACGCCTAAATCCAGATAGATTTCATGGTGCCCTAAGTTCCCAAAAACCCAAATGTTTTCTCTGTTGGTTACTGCCAAAATTGGGTTTCAAATTTCTCTCTTACAGCAAAACCTCTACATGTTTTACTCAATAATAACAACATTGCCCCAATTTTATAAGAAGAACCAGACAACATAGCGTTCAAGATCTTAAAGGAGAGTTTGATGAACCCACCTGCCCTTGGGCATCCCAATTAACATAATCTCTTTTGTAATTTTTGTACATAAAAAGGAAAGAAATGTTCTTTGGGTGCTCACCCAAAGCAATGGGAACCACCATTTATCCATATGGATTTATGGCCAGCTACTGGACCCTGTGACATGGGGATACCTCCCTTGCCTTACAGTCATTATGGCCACTTCCATTTTAGTTAATGCCACCAAGAAAATCACTGCAGAATCTCTTTAACCATTTGTGTACCTTGTACAGTGGAACCTGTCCTGAATTCTCACCACATTCAACAATTCTCAGCCAGTCACCTTATCTCCTATGACATCCTTTTGTTAACCGTCTCTGACATAACCCCTTTAACATTGTAATAAGCTTAACCTGGGTACTCTTTTCCCTTCTGTCACCAACAAAATTCCTCACAACTCTTTAATGCTAACAGATCATCTCCTGACTCTTCATGATGATCTGCAGAAAATTCCACTGAGTAACATTGAGTTTTCTTGGTTCAATGATGGTTCTTATGTAAAAGTTGACAATGGCAAGTATTGTGCTGGGTATGCTATTATAACTTCTTTTGATATTGTTGGGGCAGAATCTTTACCTGTGGTTACTTCAGCCCAACAGGCTAAATTATATGTTCTTTAATGGTCTTGTACTTTAACTGAGGGCAAAACTACCTATATTTATACTGATAATACATATACTTTCAGAGTAGTTCATAATTTTGGAATGTTGTAGAAGCAATATGGCTTTCTTACTTCCAGACGAAATAAAATTTGAAATGTTCTCTATGTTCTGAAATTATTGAATGTAATACTTTTACTTGCTACTTTAGCTATTACTAAGATGTTGGGATGTTCTAAACTTGATCCTCTGGAAGCTAGGGGAAATCATCTTGCTGTTAATTCTTCAAGGAACACTACCCTTAAAGTGACCAACTGATGTTATGGTCCAAAGGGATATTTCCCAAATGATAATTTAGAAACAATAAACTGTCTAGGGAGGTCCAAAATTGTCTTCATAAAAGGAGAAACATAATTGAAATTTCAACAATTGCTGATTTAATAATGAAGAAAGCTCTGATTTGGAGCAAATAACAACCCAGTTCTACCTGCGACTCTAAAATTCTCAATTTCCATCACCGTATGTGCATTAAATTATTCATCTAGTAATAAAATGATAGTCTTCATGAATTAATACTGGTAGGGAAACATTTAAAAAAACATAAAGAATGCCTAACTCACTTGTCTCACTGGTCCAAACTAAAACCCAGGGAAGTCTGTGAAAACTACTCCTCAACATTTTAGAACGCCTAGTGGACTGTACAAGTTCCGGCAAATGAATTTCATACAACTTCCTCTGTCTCATAGGTATAAATATGTTCTAAAATAATAATAAACAATAACCTCAGTTCAGTAGAGTTTGTTGGGAGACCAGAAAGAGGAGCTCTCACACCCTGTGATGCTAGCAGAGCCCAACAGGAACTAAAAAGATTCCTCTTCTTTCTTGGCAAAGACTGAGGCAATGAAAACCCATAGACTCTTTGTTTACTAAAGCCTTCCCCACTTTCTTTTCTTCTCTATAAAAGTGTTCTCTTTCCCTTGCTGTGAAGGGGCTTGCACATGTATTGCCATGGTTGAAGACCCCAAAATGCAATCCTCTACTGATTCTCAATAAACTTATGTTTGCTGGAGAAATATCTGGCATTCTATTTGTTTTCAAGTTAACTTTATACAGGCTTATATTTTCTTGTTCTGTCAGCTGAGAGGACCTAGAAATAATAATACTCCAGTAGAAATATTTACACTAATCAACTAAATCTTATATCATAATACCATTCTCCAATTAAAGAAACAAGGGTTCCTTGGATAAATGACTAACTCAGAATTGAGCTTGTTCTACCACAAGGAAACTGGTGTTGGTGACAGCCATTTTGGTATCCTCCCTATAGTTTATTAGTGAAGGGACCTGACCCAACTGAGCAGCATTTTGGCACAAGTACTGTGATGTCTTAGGCCAAGTAGCTAGCTGAGCAGGAACAGAGCCCTACCTGCCAGCAGGGAGTTGCCTTAAGATCCCCTGAGCTCACAAGTACGCCAGGACCCAGCCCTGCCCAGCAGACAGGAATAACTAGCTGTGGAACACCCCCAATGGCCCCACAGCCAGCTATCGGTTCTTGGCCTCAAACACCAGCAGACTGACACTAAAAATGGGAAACCCAGGTCCTTGCAACCAGAGAATCCAGGAGATGGGTCTGCCTAAAAGTGAGCCAGTACTAAACTTGAGACTCACAGGTCTTGACCCCACCCACCAGTGGGCCAAACACTATTCAGGAACACTAGGTTCTACAGCCAGAAAACCCAAGACATGACCCCACTCACCAGTGGGCCAGCACTAGCCCCAGGACATGGCCTCACTCACACTGGGTGGGCACAAGTCCTAGGATCTAATGAGACTTTGCTTTACCCACCAGTGGGCAGATTCAAACCCCAGGACTACTTCAGCACTGCAGCCTGTCACATCAAGACCCAGCCCACTCACCAAAAGGCCAGCATCCACCCTTATCATCTTGAGCCTTGGCACTGACACTAGCAGACCAATAATAGTTCTGGAACACCTGAGCTCCTCAGTAAGCTGCTGCAGAGTACAGCAAAACCCACCAAGAGGCAAACACCAGATCCTAAAAATATCAGACCACCCAGCCAGCCACCCTGGGATCTAGCCACACTCACCAGAGTGTGGATACCAACTTTGGGACAACCCAGACCCTGCAGCTGGCCATATAAGAAACCAGCCCCATCCACTAGCTGGACAACACTATATCTGGGATGGCCAGCCTCACAATCACCCACACTAAAACATGGCTCCATCCACCAGTGGGCCAAGACTAGCCCCAGGACACTGCAACTAGCCACCTCATGACACAACACTGCCAACAAGCAAGGCATGATATATTTAAAATGATGAAAGGGAAAAACCTACAACCAAGAATACACAAAGCAGTAAGGCTCTCATTTAGATTTGATAGAGAAATCAAAAGCTTTACAGAGAAGCAAAAACTAGGAGAATTCAGCACCAAAGAACCAGCTTTACAACAATTGCTAAAGGAGATTCTGTAGGTGGGAAACACAAGATAAGAAAACAAAAGAGGAAGGGAAGAAAAAATACTACAAAAACAAACCAAAAAAATTAAGAAAATGCAATAGACACATACATATCAATAATTAACTTAAATGTAAATGGATTAAATTCTCGAACCAAAAGACATAGAATGGGTGTATGAATACAAGAACAAAACTCATGTATATGCTGTCTACAAGAGACCCAATTCAGACCTAGGGACACATACAAACTGAGAGTGAGGGGATGGAAAAAGATATTCCATGCAAATGAAAACAAAAGAAAGCTGGAGTAGCAATATTCATTCATATCAGACAAAACAGTCTTTAAAATAAGGAATGTTAAAAGAGACAAAGAAGGACACTACATAATGATCAAGGGATCAATCCAACAACAAGACATAATAATTGTAAATATATATGCACTCAACATACAAGCACCTCCATAGATAAGGCAAATACTAAAAACAATAAAAGGAAACATTGACAGTAACACAATAATAGAGGGAGATTTTAACACCCCACTTTCGTCAAAAGGCAGATAATATGAACAAAAATTTAATAATGAAATAAAAGCCTTATTTGACACATTAGACCACATAGACTTAATTGATATTTACAGGACATTCCAAGTGAAAGCAGCAGAATACACTTTCTTCTCGAGTGCACATGGAATATTTTCCAGGATAGATCACACGTTACATACAAATCAAGCCTCAGTAAATTTAAGAAAATTGAAATCATTTCAAGCAGCTTTTTTGACCTCAACTCTATGAGATCAGAAATCAATTAGAGAAAAAAAACTGTAAAAAACACAAACACATTGGGGGCTAAACAATACGTTACTAAGCAGCCAATGAATCACTAAAGAAATCTAAAAGGAAATAAAAAAATACCTAGAGACAAATGACAATGAAAACACGCTGATCCAAAACCTATGGGACACAGCAAAAGCAGTTCTAAGACAGAAGTTTATAGCAATACAATCTTACCTTGGGATACAAGAAAAATCTCAAATAAACAACCTAACCTTACACTTAAAGCAACAAGAAGAAGAGCAAACAAACACAAAGTTAGTGGAAGGAAATTAATCATGAATATCAGATCTGAAGTCAATGAAATAGAGGCAAAGAAACCAACGCAAAGGTCAATGAAACTAAAAGCTTGTTCTCTGAGAAGATAAACAAAATTAATAAACCTTTAGCCAGACTCATCAAGAACAGAAGGGAGAGGACTCATATCAATAAAATTAGAGATGAATAAGAAGTTACAAACAACAGCACAAAAATAATAAAGATCAGAAGAGACTACTATAAGCAACTATAGGCCAATAAAATGGGCAACCAGGAAGAAATGGACAAATTCCTACAAAGGTACAAACTTCCAAGACTGAACTAGGAAGAAAGAGAAAATATAAGCAGACAAATCAGACAAGTAAGGAAATTGAAACTGTGATTAAAAAACTTCGAACACAAAACTCCTAGATGGTTTCACAGGTGAATTCTATCAAATATTTAGAAAAAGGCTAATTAATACCTATCCTGCTGAAACTGTTCCACAAAAATTGCACAAGAAGGAACATGCCCAAGTTCATTCTTTGAGGCCAACGTCACCCTGATAACAAAACCAGACAAAAATATCACAAAAAAGAAAATTACAGGCCAGTATTACTGAAGAACATAGATGCAAAACTTCTCAACAAAACACTAGCAAACTGAATCCAACAACACATTGAAAGGATCCTACACCTTGATCAACTGGGATTTATCTCACTGATGCAAGGATGCTTCAGTAAACGCAAATCAATCAATATGTTACACCATATTAAAAAATTGAAGAATCAAAAGCATACAATCATCTCAATAGATTCAGAAAAAGCTCTTGACAAAATTGAACAAAAAATTGTGATAAACACTCTCCAGAAAGTGTGTAAAGAGGGACTATTTCTTAACATAAAAAAAGGTGATATATGACAAAACCAGAGGAAACATGATACTCAATGGTAAAAAGCTGAAAATATTTCCTCTAAAATCAGGAACAAGACAAGGATGTCCACTCTCACCACTTTTGTTCAACATAGTTTTGGAAGTCCTAGCCACAGCAATCAGAGAAGAAAAAGAAATAAAAGGAATCCAAATTGTAAAAGAAGTAAAATTGTCACTGTTTGCAGAAGACATAATACTATCCATTGAAAATTCTAAAGATGCTACTGGAAAACTACTACAGCACATCACTGAATTTGGTAGTTACAGGTTACAAAATTAATACACAGAAATCTTGCATGCCCATACGCTTACAAGGAAAGATCAGAAAGTGAAATTAAGAAAAGAATCACATTTACCATTCCAACAAAAAGAATAAAGTAACTAGGAATAAACCTACTTAAGGAGGCAAAAACCTCAAAAACTCAAAAAACTGTAAGATACTGATGAAAGAAATAAAAAATGACACAACAGGTGCAGAGACATACCATGTTCTTAGATTGGAAAAATCGATACTGTGAAAATGACTATACTACCCAAAGCTATCTACACATTCAAGGCAATCCTTAGCAAATAACCAATGGCATTTTACACAGAATTGGAACAAAAAATTTCACAATCTGGGCTTCCCTAGTGGCACAGTGGTTGAGAGTCCCCCTGCCGATGCAGGGGATACGGGTTCGTGTCCTGTTCCGGGGAGATCCCACATGCTGTGGAGTGGCTGGGCCCATGAGCCATGGCCACTGAGCCTGCATGTCCAGAGCCTGTGCTCCACAACAGGAGAGGCCACAAGAGTGAGGGGTCCACGTACAGAAGAAAAAGAAAATTCACAATTTGTAATGTAACACAGAAGATCCTGAATAGCCAAAGCAAACTTGAGGAAGAAAAATGCACTGGAGGAATGAGGTTTCCTGACTTCAGACTAAACTACAAAGCTACAGTCATCAAAACAGAATGGCTCTGGCACAAAAATGGAAACATAGATCAAAGGAACTGGATACAAATTCCAGACATAAACCCACACATATATGGTCACCTAATCTGTGACAAAGGAGGCAAGAATATACAATGGAGAAAAGACAGTCTCTTCAATAAGTGGTGCTTGAAAACAAGACAGCTACATGTAAAGGAATGAAATTAGAACACTCCCTAACACCATAGACAAAAATAAACTCAAAATGGATTAAAGACCTAAATGTAAGGCCGGATACTATAAAACTCTTAGAGAAAACATAAGCAAAACACACTTTCACATAAATCGCAGAAAAATCTTTTTTGATCCACTTCTTAGAGTAATGAAAATAAAAACAAAAATAAAGACATGTGACCTAATTAAACTTGAAAACTTTTGCACGGCAACTGAAACCATAAACAAGACAAAATGACAACCCTCAGAATAGGAGAAAATTTTTTCAAATGAAGAAATTGACAGGAGATTAATCTCCAAAATATACAAACAGCTCATGCAGCTCAATATCAAAAAAAAATAAACAACCTGATCCAAAAATGGGCAGAAGACCTAAATAGACATTTCTCCAAAGAAGATATACAGACTGCCAACAAACACATGAAAGGATGCTCAACATCACTAATCATTAGAGAAATGCAAATCAAAACTACAATGATGTATCACCTCACACCTGTCAGAATGCCATCATCAAAAAATCTACAAGTAATAAAGGCTGGAGAGGGTGTGGAGTAAAGGGAACCCTCTAACACTGTTGGTGGGAATGTAAATTGGTACAGTCACTATGGAGAAGAGTATGGAAGTTCCTTGAAAAGCTAAAAATAGAGCTACCATATGGCCCAGTAATCCCACTCCTAACCATATACCTAGAGAAAAACATAGTTCATAAAAATGCATGCACCCCAATGTTCATTGCAGAAAAATTTACAAGAGACAGGACATGGAAGCAACTTAAATTGTGTATGAACAGAGCAATGGATAAAGAGGATGTGGTACATATATACAATGGAATATTACTCAGCCATAAAAAGCACAAAAATGCAATTTGTAGCAACATGGGTGGACCTAGAGATTGTCGTACTGAGTGTAGTAAGTCAGACACAGAAAGAAAAACATCATATGATATCACTTATATGTGGAATCTAAAAAAAAAGTGTACAGATGAACTTATTTATGAAACAGAAATAGAGTCACAGATGTAGAAAACAAACTTGTGGTTACCAGGGGATAAGTCAGGGAGGGATAAATTGGGTGATTGGGAATGACATACATATACACACTACTATATATAAAATAGATAACAGATAAGAACCTACCACATATCACAGGGAACTCTACTCAATACTCTATAATGACCTATATGGAAAAATAATCTAAAAGAAAAGAGTGGATATTTGTAAATGTATAACTGATTCACTTTGCTGTACACCTGAAACTAAAACAACACTGTAAGTCAACTATACTCCAACACATTTTTTTAAAAAAGCTTATGAATATTCACATAATAGGAGGCTCAGAAAGAAGAGAGACAGAAAGGGGCATAGAACATATTTAAAGGTATAATAGCTATATATTTTCCAAAACTGAGAAACAGACATACAGTAACAGTAAGGACAGAGTCCCAAACAAGAAGAGCTCAAAGACACACATGCCAGGACAAATTATAATGAAAATGGAAAAGTTCAAGATAAATAGAGAGTATTAAAAGAAACAAGGGAAAAGCAACAAGTTACATACAGATAAACTCCCATTAGTCTATCAACTGACTTTTCAACAGAAACTCTGCAGACCAAAAGGCAGTGGCAAAATATATTTAAAGTGATGAAAGAAAACAAATACTATTACCTACCCAACAATACTTTCATTCAGAGTTGTTGAAGATATAAAAAATTTTACAGATAAGCAAAAGCCAAAAGATTTCAGCACCAACAAACCACCTTTATAAAAATGTTAAAAATAACTTACCTTAGTGTAAAAGGCCAGAACTAGAAAAATGAAGCTTAAAAAAAGCAAAAATCTCATTGGTTATGGCAAATATAGAGTAAAGGTAGGAAATCAATGATGTATAAAGCTAGTAGGAAATTTAAAAGATGAAAATAGTAAAATTGTCTATAGGTGCAATAAGTAGTTAAGGAATACACAAAACAAAAACATGTAACATATGATATCAAATACAGTAAACATGGGAGAAATGTAAAAATGCAATATTGTTAACACATGTTTGAGGGTCCTTCAAGATGGCAGAGAAGTAAGATTTGGAGATCAGCTTCCTCCCTACAAATACATCAAAAATACATCTACATGTGGAACAACTCCTACAGAACACCTAATGAACGTTGGCAGGAGACCTCAGACTTCCCTAAAGGCAAGAAATTCCCCACACACCCGGGTAGGGTAAAAGAAAAAACAGAGACAAAAGAATAGGGATGGGGCCTGCACCTCTGGGAGGGAGCTGTGAAGGAGGAAATGTTTCCACACACTAGGAAGCCCCTTCACTGGTGGAGACGGGGGTCCACAGAGGACAGCGCAGAAACAGCGGTGCAGACAGCAAGGCAGAGAGATTCCCACACAGAGGATCAGTGCTGACCAGCACTCACCAGCCTGAGGGGCTTGTCTGCTCACCCACCAGGGCGAGTGGGGGCTGAGAGCTGAGGCTCGGGCTTCGGAGGTCAGATCCCAGGGAGAGGACTTGGTTTGCCTGCATGAACACAGCCTGAAGGGCGATAGTGCGCCACAGCTAGCCAGGAGGGAGTCCAGGAAAAAGTCCGGATCTGTGGAAGAGGGAAGAGACCACTGTTTTGGGGATTGCAAGGAGAAGGGATTCAGAGCAATGCCTAAACAAGTTCCAGAGATGGGTGCAGGCTGCAGCTATCAGCCCAGAAACCAGAGACGGGCATTAAATGCTAAGGTTGCTGCTGCAGCCACTAAGAAACCTGTGACAAAACACAAGTCATTATCCACACCTACCTTCCCAGGAGCCTGTGCAGACCACCACTGCCAGGGTACTGTGATCCAGGGACAACTTCTCCGGGAGAACACAAAATCCTCAGGCTAGTGCAATGTCATGCCAGCCTCTGCTGCAACCGTCTTGCCCCGCATTCTATACCCCTCCATCCCCCTGGCCTGAGTGAGCCAGAACCACCTAATCAGCTGCTCCATTAACCCCTTCCTGTCTGGGTGAAGAACAGATGTCAAAGGGCAACCTACATACAGAGGCAGGGTCAAAACCAAAGCTGAACCCCAGGAGCTGTGCAAACAAAGAAAAGAGAGGGAAATTTCTCCGTGCAGCCTCAGGAGGAGTGTATTAAATCTCCACTATCAACTTGATGTACACTGCATCTGTGGAATACCTGAATAGACAATGTATCATCCCAAAATTTAGGCAGTGGACTTTGGGAGCAACTATAGACTTGGGCTTCGCTTTCTACATCTAAGTTGTTTCTGGTTTTATGTTGATCTTAGCTTAGTATTTAGAGCTTATTATCATTGGTAGATTTCATTATTGATTTGGTTGCTCTCTTCCTTTTATATATATATATTTTTTTCCTTTATCTCTTTTCATGAGTGTGTATGTTTCTTTGTGTGATTTTGATTGTATAAGTTTTCTTTTACAATTTGCCCTAGGGTTCTGTGTGTACTTTTTTTTTTAGTATAATTTTAAGTGCTTATTTTCAATGGTGGATTTGTTTATTGGTTGGTTGCTCTCTTTCTTCTTACCTTTTATTTTAATATTTTTTATTTTTTTATTTCAATAAATTTATTATTTATTATTTTATTATTTTTTTCTATCTATCTTTTTTTTTTCCTCCCCTTCCTTCTGAGCCATGTGGCTTACAGGGTCTTGGTGTTCTGAGCTGGTATTGGGTCTCAGCCTCTGAGGTGGGAGAGCCAAGTTCAGGATATTGGTCCACCAGAGACCTCCCAGCCCCATGTAATATCAATCAGCGAGAGTTCTCCCAGAGATCTCTGTCTCAACACTAAGACCCAGTTCCACTCAACGACCCACATTTCCAGTGCTGGACACCCCATGCCAAATAACTAGCAAGACAGGAACACAACCCCACCCATTAGCAAAGAGGCTACCTAAAATCATAGTAAGTTCACAGACACCCCAACACAGACCACTGGACATGGTCCTGCCCATCAGAAAAACAAGATCTAGCCTCATCCATCAGAACACAGGCACCAATACCCTCCTCCAGGAAGCCTACACAACCCACTGAACCAAACTTAGCTACTGGGGGAAGATACCAAAAAACAACAGGAACTATGAACCTGAAGCCTGTGAAAAGGAGACCCCAAACACAGTAAGTTAAGCAAAATGAGAAGACAGAGAAAAACACAACAGATAAAGGAGCAAGGTAAAACCCACCAGAAAAAAATAATGAAGAGGAACTAGGCAGTCTACCTGAAAAAGAATTCAGAGTGTTGATAGTAAAAATGATCTAAAATTTTGGAAATAGAATGAAGGAAACACACATAACATTTAGCAAGTACCCAGAGGAAGTAAAGAGCAAACAAACAATGATGAAAACAAAATAGATAAAATTAAAAGTTTTCTAAAAGTAATCAAAAGCAGAATAACTGAGGCAGAAAAATGGAAAAGTGACATCGAAGACAAAATAGTGGAAATAACTACTGCAGAGCAAAAAAAGAAAATAAGTTTGAAAATAATTGAGCCATCTCAGAGACCTCTGGAAGAACACTAAACACACCAACATTCGAATCATAGGGGTCCCAGAAGAAGAATAATAAAAGAAAGGGACTGAGAAAATATTTGAAGAGATTATAGTTGAAAACTTCATTAATATGGGAAATGAAATAGTCAATCAAGTCCAGGAAGTGCAGAGAGTCCCATACAAGATAAATCCAAGGAGAAAAAGGCCAAGATACATATTAATTAAACTAACAAAAATTAAATGCAAAGAAAAATTATGAAAAGCAGCAAGGAAAAAGCAATAAGTACCATACAAGGGAATAACCATAATGTTAACAGCTAATCTTTCAGCAGCAACTCTGTAAGCCAGAAGGGTGTGGCAGGACATATTTCTAGTCAGGAAAGGGAAAAACCTGCAACAAAGATTACTCTACCTAGCAAGGATCTCATTCAGATTTGTGAAGAAATTAAAATCTTAACAGACAAATATAAGCTAAGAGATTTCAGCAACACAAAACCAGCTTTATAACAAATGTTAAAGGAAATTCTCAGGGCAGGAAACACAAGAGAAGGAAAAGACCTACAATAACAATCCCAAAACAGTTAAGAAAATGGTAATAGGACCATACATATTGATAATTACCTTAAATGTAAATGGACTAAATGTTCCAACAAAAAGACATAGACAGGCTGAAGGATACAAAAACAAGAACAATATATATGCTGTTGACAAGAGACCAATTTCAGACCTAGGAACACATATAGACTGAAAGTGAGAGGATGGAAAAAGATATTCCATGCAAATGGAAATCAAAAGAAAGCTGGAGTAGCAATTCCCATATCAGACAAAATATACTTTTAAATAAAGACTATAACAACAGACAGATAAACACTACATAATGATCAAGGGATCAATCCAAGAAGAAGATATAACAGTTGTAAATATTTATACACAAAATATAGGAGCACCTCAATACATAAGGCAAATGCTAAAGGCATAAAAAGGGAAATTGACAGTAGCACAATCATAGTAGGGGATTTTAATAACCCACTTTCACCAATGGACAGATCATCCAAAATGAAAATAAATAATGAAACATAAGCTTTAAATGATACATTAAGCAAGAAGGACTTTAGTGATATTTATAGGACGTCTCATCCAGAAAAAACAGAACACATTTTCTTCCCAGGTGCACATGGATCATTCTCCAGAATAGATCATACCTTGGGTCACAGATAAAGCATTGGTAAATTTATGAAAATTGAAATCATATCAAGTATCTTTTCTGACAACTACACTATGAGGTTAGATATCAATGACAGGAAAAAATCTATAACAAATACAAACATATGGAGTCTAAATAGTACACCTCTAAATAACCAAGAGGTCACTAAAGATATCAAAGAGGAAATAAAGAAAAAAACCTAGAAACAAATGACAGTGAAACACGATGACCAGAAACCTACGGGATGCAAAAAAACAGTTCTAAGATGAAGTTTATAGCAATAAAATCCTACCTCAAGAAACAAGAAACATCTCAAATAAAAAATCTAACTTTATAAGTAAAGCAATTAGAGAAAGATGAACAAAAAGAACCCAAAGTTGGCAGAAGGAAAGAAACCATAAAGATCAGATCAGAAATAAAGGAAAAGAAATTAAGAAAAAAATAGTAAAGATCAATAAATCTAAAAGCTGGTTCTTTCAGAGATAAACAAAATGTATAAACTGTTAGCCAGACTCATCAAGAAAAAAAGGGAGAAGACTCAAATTAATAGAATTGGAAATGAAAATGGAGAAATAACAACTGACACTGCAGAAATACAAAGGATTATGAGAGATTACTACAAGCAACTATATGGCAATAAAATGGACAACCTGGAAGAAATGGACAAATTCTTCAGAAAGCACAACCTTCTGAGACTGAAACAGGAAGAAATAGAAAATATAAACAGACCAATCACAAGCACTGAAATTGAAACTGTGATTAAAAATCTTCCAACAAACAAAAGCCCATAACCAGATGGCTTCACGGGCGAATTCTGTCAAACATTTAGAGAAGAGCTAACACTAAACTTTCTCAAACTCTTCCATAATACATCAGAGGGAGGAACACTCCCAGACTCACTCTACAAGGCCACTATCACCCTGATATCAAAACCAGACAAAGATGTCACAAAGAAATAATACTACAGGCCAATATCACTGATGAAGATAGATGCAAAGATCCTCAACAAAATACTAGCAAACAGAATCCAGCAGCACATTAAAAGGATCATACACCATGATCAAGTGGGGTTTACCCCAGGAATGCAAGGATCCTTCAACATATGCAAATCAATCGATGTGATAAACCATAATAAATAATTGAAGGGGAAAAATCATATGACCATATCAATAGAAGCAGGAAAAGCTTTCTGCTAAATTTGACACCTATTTTGATAAATATCCTCCAGATAGTAGGCATAGAGGGAACTTACTTCAACATAATAAAGGCCACATATCACAAACCCACAGCCAACCTCATTCTCAATGGTGAATAATTGAAACTATTTCCACTAAGGTCAGGAACAAGACAAAGTTACCCACTATCACCACTATTATTCAACATATATATGGAAGTTTTAGCCTCAACAATCAGAGAAGAAAAAATAAACAAAAAGAATCCAAATTGGAAAAGAAGAAGTAAATCTGTCACTGTTGGCAGATTTCATGATATTATACATAGAGAATCCTAGAGATACTACCAGAAAACTACTAGGACTAATCAATGAATTTGGTAAAGTAGCAGGATATAAAATTAATTCATAGAACTCTCTTGCATTCCTATACACTACTCACTATAAATCTGAAAGAGAAATTAGAAAACACTCTCATTTATCACTGCAACAAAAATAATAAAATACCTAGGAATAAACCTATCTAAGGAGACAAAAGACCTGTATGCAGAAGAGTATAAGGCAATGATGAAAGAAATTAAAGATCATGCAAACAGATGGAGAGACATACCATGTTCTTGTATTGGAATAATAAAAATTGTGAAAATGACCATACTACCGAAAGTAATCTACAGATTCAATGCCATCCCTATCAAGCTACCAATGGCATTTTTCACAGAACTAGAACAAAAAATTTCACAATTTATATGGAAACACAAAA
This sequence comes from Orcinus orca, assembly GCF_937001465.1. Taxonomy (NCBI): domain Eukaryota; kingdom Metazoa; phylum Chordata; class Mammalia; order Artiodactyla; family Delphinidae; genus Orcinus; species Orcinus orca. Next base: position 71,336,864 of record NC_064580.1, read on the forward strand.
GACCCCAAATAGCCACAGCCATCTTGAGAAAGAAAAGTGGAGAGGAATAATCAGGCTCCCTGACTTCAGACTATATTACAAAGCTACAGTAATCGAGACAGTATGGTACTGGCACAAAAACAGAAATATAGATCAATGGAACAGGATAGAAAGCCCAGAGATAAACCCATGCACATATGGTCAATTTATGTTTGATTATGGTGGCAAGAATATATAATGGAGAAAAGACAGCCTCTTCAATAAGTAGTTCTGGGAAAACTAGTCAGCTACAAGTTAAATAAGGAAATTAGAATACTCCCTAACACCATGCAGAAAAATAAATTCAAAATGAATTAAAGACCTAAATATAAAGATAGATGCTATAAAACTCTTAGAGGAAAACTTAGGCAGAACACTCTATGATGTAAATCACAGCAAGATCCTTTTTGACCCATATTCTAGAGAAATGGAAATAAAAAGAAAAATAAACAAGTGGGACCAAATGAATATTCAAAGCCTTTGCACAGCAAAGGAAACCAAAAGCAATATGAAAAGACAACCCTTAGAATGGAAAAGAAAAAAATATTTGCAGGCAAAGAAACTGACAAAGGATTAATCTCCAAAGTATACCAGGCAGCTCATGTAGCTCAATACCAAAAAAAACAAACAACCCAACCCAAAACTGGGCAGAAGATCTTAGTAGACATTTCTCCAAAGAAGATATACAGATTGCCAACAAACACATGAAACAATGCTCAACATCACTAATAATTAGGGAAATGCAAATCAAAGCTACAATGTGATATCTCCACTCAGAATGGCTAACATCAAAATATCTACAAACAATAAATGCTGTAGTGGGTGTGGAGAAAAAGTACCCTCTTGCATTGTTCATGGGAATGTAAATTGATACAGCCACTATGGAGAACAGTATGGAGTTTCCTTAAAAATCTAAAAATAGAACTACCATACGACCTAGCAATCTCACTATTGGGCATACACTGTGAGAAAACCATAATTCATAAAGAGTCATGTACCACAATGTTGACTACAGCTTTATTTACAATAACCAGGAAATGGAAGCAACCTAAATATCCATCGACAAATGTGGATAAAGAAGAGGTGGCATATATATACAATGGAATATTACTCAGCCATAAAAAGCAATGAAATTGAGTTATTTGTAGTGAGGTGGATGGACCTAGAGACTGTCATACAGAGTGAAGAAATTCAGAAAGATGAAAACAAACACCATATGCTAACACATAAATATGGAATCTTAAAAAAATAAAACAGGTTCTGAAGAACCTAAGAGCAGGACAGGAATAAAGACGCAGATATAGAGAATGGGCTTGAGGACATGGGGAGGGGGAAGCATATGCTGGGTCTAAGTGAGAGATTGGCATGGAGTTATATACATTACCAAATGTAAACTAGATAGCTAGTGTGAAGCAGCTGCATAGCACAGGGAGATCAGCTCGGTACTTTGTGTCCACTTGAGGGGTTGGGTAGGGAGGGTGGAAGGGAGATGCAAGAGGGAGGGGATATTGGTATATACGTATATGAATAGCTGATTCACTTTGTTATACAGCAGAAACTGACAAACCAATGTAAAGACATCTATGCTCTGATAAAAATGTTAAATAGTAAATAGGAAAAAAAACAATGTTTTGAATTTAAGTGATCAGAAACTTAAACTATTCATATATATATATATATATATATATACACACACACACACATATATATATATATTCACATATCTATATTTGCTATACACCCCAAAATCTATATTAGATACACACAGAAAAGAATGAAAGGAATCAAAATATAATTATAATTACCAAATCACAATGGAAGATAGCAAAAAGCAAAAGGAACAAAAAAGTACTACAAAACAATTAACTAAAAGGTAATAAATTAATTCCTATCAATAATTACATTAAATGTAAATGGACTAAATGTTGCAATCAAAAGACATAGAGTGGGCGAAAGGATACAAAACAAGACCCATATAATGCTGCCTACAATAGACTCACTTCAGATTTACAGACCCACAGACTGAAAGTGAGGGGATGGAAGAAGGTATTCCAGAGGAATGGAAAGAAAAAGAAATCCAGGGTAGCAATGCTTACGAGAAACAAAATAGACTTTAAAACAAAGACTGTACCAAGAGACAAATGAGGACAATATATGATAATCAAGGGATCAAGCCAAGAAGAGTACATATAAATTGTATATATTTATATAGATAGATAGATAGATAGATATAGATATAGATATATCCAAATTCAGAGAACATAATTACAAAAAACAAATATTAGCAGGAACAAAGGGACAAATTTACAATAACACAATAATTGTAGGAGACTTTGCACTTCACTTTAATCAATGGAGAGATCATCCAGACAGAAAAGCAATAAAGAAGCACTGCTGTTAAAGGACACATTAGATCAGATGTATCACTTTCTCTCTCTCTCTCTCTCTCTCTCTCTCTATATATATATATATATATATATATATATATATATATATATAATATTTTATCAAAAAGTAGCAGAATATACATTCTTTTCAAGTGCACATAGCACATTCTGCAGGGTAGATGACATAATACTAGGTCACAAAGCAAGTCTCAGTAAATTTAATAAAATTGAAATTATATCAAGTATCATTTTTGACCAAAATGCTATGAGATGAGAAATGAACTACAAGGAGAAACATACTGCAAAAACACAAAGATGTGGAGGTTAAACAACATGCTACTAAACAAACAATGGTTCACAGAAGAAGTTTTAAAAGTAATCAAAGAATACCTGGAGACAAAAACAAAAACACAATTATCTAAAATTTATGACAGTGAGGAGGAGTCAAAATGGCGGAATAGGAGGATGCTGAATTCACCTCTCATCAAAAGTATATCAATAATACATCTACAAATGGAACAATTCTCCTAGAGCACCTGCTGAACATTAGTGGAAGATTTCTGACAGCTAAAAGGACAAGAAAAGTCCTCTCACAACTGGATAGGATGAAAGAAAGAAGAAAAGAGGAAGTAAAACACTGGCCAGCAAGCCTGATGGGAAGCTGAAGTTGAGGATAGGTACCCACACTCAGAAAAACTCCCTCACAGTGGGGAAATCAGCTGGGACAGAAAGGACATTCAGGGGCTCAAAGGAGAATTCAGCAGATGGTCTGTGTAAGGCAGGACAAAGTAAGAGCTGCATTCATGGTCTACACAGCAGCTCTGTGCATTCCAGCCTGAGTCATGAGTCACCTATTGCAAAGGGGGGCTGGGTGTTGGAAAGTGGGTTTTGGAGCATAGACCCAGGGAGAGGACAGCTGTTGGCTGTGAAAAGACAGCCTGAATGGATAGGAGTAAGGAGCTCCACAATGGGGAAAGTCTGTGGAAAAAGCCTGGGACACTGTAAAGGCAATGCATCATTTTTGAGTGGTGCACAAGGGTCAGAGCCATCATTACAACACCGTTATCCACCCACCAGCTTCTTGGGCCTCCTCAGGTACTGGGAAGAGCTCCCATTTGAGCAGGTTCACCCACCCCTCAGGCCAAGGTCTCCTCCATCCCTGAGCTAAGGGGGCCTGAGTACTGTGCATCCCACAGCTTCCTTGGAAATCAGCCCTGGGTGACCCTGCCTAGGACAAGAGTCTGCCAATGTTGTCAGGGTCTGAGTGCTAAAGCATGGGTTTGGAAAATGGATCCAGGGAGAGGAGTGTTATTGGCTGTGTGGATGCAGCAGAAGGGATGGGAGTGAGAGGATATGCAGCCGGGAACGTCTCTAAGGGAAGTGTATTTTGCCTGGAAAGTGAGACACAATTGTTGAGAGGCACATGGGGGGGTGAGGCTGCTACCGCCCCCACATGTCAGCTCCTGTCTCCATGGGCATTGGGAGAGACTCCCACCAGAGTGAACATGCCACAGTCTGTTGCAACTGCTTGCTGCTTCTGCAACTGCAGGAAACTCGAACACACCCCAATTGTGGCTGCTGTACCCTTCCCTGGCTTTAGTGAGTAGGTGTGCCCCAAGCAGCCATTTCTTTTGCTCCCACTCACCTGGGCAAGGAACAGATGCCTGAGAGTGGTGCACATGCAGAGGTGGGATCAAAACCAAAGATGAGCCACAGGGGAGGTGCAACTAAGGAAGAGGAACAGAAATTTTTTTTTGCAGCTGCACATTCCACGGATTAAATCCTTGAGATTGGCTTGGCAAATCCTGCATGTGTGAAATACCTGAATAGACAATGAGTGTTCCCACAATTGAGGTCAGTCAAGCTTTCGCAGCAGTGTACTGTGGGGGAAAGTACATATGGGAGTCAGGCCACATCAGAGTCTAAGTTGACCCCACAGTGCCCACAACTGGTTCAGAGACCTACCTAAAGGTATTAAGGCCTCCTGGGGAGGCAGGGCTTGGCTCTGGATCACTGTGGGAGCAAAGACACTGAAACAGGAGGTCCCACGAAAATATTTTTAACACTATTATTCTTTATTTGTTTGTTTCATTTTGTTTCATTTTGTTCATTTGTTGGTATTACTGCTTTTATTTTTATTTTTTATTTCTTTCAACATATATATATTATTTTTCTATTTTTACTTTAATTTTTGTTGTTTTGTGGGTTTTTTCTTGTTTTTTCTTTTATTTATTTTTTAGATTGTCTTTATGTGTATATTTTATGTTTTCTTCATTATTTTTGTTGTTGTTGTTTGCTTCCTGTTTTGTTCTATTTTTTATTTTTTGTTTTTGATAGTTTAGTCTTTATTGATTGTTCTCATTTTTTAATTCTTTGTTCTCTTGTGTTTTTTTTGTTTTGTTTTTGGATTTGTTGTTTTTGTTTTCTTTTTTCTGTGTTTGTTTGTGTTGAGTTGTAGCTGTTGTTTGTTTACTGTTGTTTTTGCTATTTGTCTTGGGTTTCCTTTGTCTGCTTAATTTCTTTTAATTGTTTTTTCTCTGGTCACACTGTGTGGCTTGAAGGCTCTTGGTTCCCTGGTCAAGGATTGGGCCTGGGCCTCTGGTAGTGCCAAGTCCAGAACACTGGACTGCCAGAGAATTACCAGGCCCAGGGAATATTAATCAGCTAGCATGCTCCCAAAGGTATCCATATCAACACCAAGAACTGGCCCCACATAACTGCCTGCAGGCTCCAGTGCTGGACAGCTCATGCCAAACAACCAGCAAGACAAGAGCAGAGCCCACCCATCAGCAGACAGGGTCCCTAAAGTCATACATGCTGACAGACAGAGGAAAAAACAAAACTGAAAATTAGTACAAGGAAAGAAATCATAAATCAAAAGATAAATAAATAATATGAAGGAAAAATGTAAAAGATTAATGCAACTAAGAGTTGGTTCTTTGAAAAGTATCATAATTAAACAACCTTAGCATGACTCATCAAGAAGAAAATAGAGTTTTCAAATCAATATAATCAGATAAGACAAATAAGATACAACAAACACTGTAGAAATAAAAAAGGATAATAAGAGATTACTGTGAGCAAATATACACCAATAAAATGGACAATCTAGATGAAATGGACAAATTCCTAGAAATGTACAAACACCCAATAGTGAACAGTGAAGAACTAGAAAATATTAACAGACCAATTACCAGTAATGAAATTGAATCAGTAATGAAAATTAAAACTCGACCAACAAAAAGCAGGACCAGATGGCTTCACAGTTGAATTTTAGCAAACATTTAGAGAAGAGTTAACACATATCCTTCTCAAACTATTCCAAAAACTTCAGAGGAAGGAACACTTCTGAATGCATTTTATGAAGCCAGCACCACCATGATACTAAAACCAAAGATATGACAAAAAAGAAAATTACATGCCAATATACTAATGAACATAGACGCAAAACTCACACCAAAATGTTAGTAACCCAAATTCCCTAATATATTAAAAAGGTCATATACCATGACCAAGTGTGTTTTGTGCCAGCGATGGAAGGATGGCTCAATATCTGCAAATCAATGTGATATACCACATTTATATATTGAAGAATAAAAATTTCATCAACATCTTAGTAGATGCAGGAAAAGCTTTTGACAGAATTCAACATGGATTTATAATAAAACCTCAAAACAAAGTGGGTATAGAGAGAACATAATATAGGCCATATACAACAGGCCCACAGCTAATATCATCCTCAACGTTGAAAAGCTAAAAGCATTTCCTCTAACATCATGAGCAAGATAAGGATACCTGCTCTCACTACTTTTATTCAGTGTAGGATTGGAAGTCCTAGACACATCAGTCAGATATGAAAAAGAAATATAAGACATCCAAATTGGAAAGGAATAAATAAAACTGTCACTGTTTGAACAGGACTTAATACTTTACACAGAAAATCCTAAAGGACTTGAATTAAGATGGCAGAGTAAAACAATGGGGAACACACCTCCACCCACAAATACATCATAAATAAATCTACATGTGCCACAATTCACACTGGAAACTATGTGGAGAGTAGCAAAAAGTCTCCTGTAAAACCAAGGCTGTAAGAATGATACATGAGGAATAGGGTCAAAGTGGAGGTTAAGTTTTCAGGTTGGGAACTGTGCTCTTGGAAGGGGGCTCAGAGAAAAAGGGAAATTGCATGGGTAGAGTGACTGGTTTGAGCCACTTACTGGGTGCCCCAAACCTGGGATCTGACAAAGATGGTAAGGACCATTGGCTGGTTGTAGGGCTGTTGGAAATAACAGGATGGCTGTGGGAAGCTGGACTCTGGTCATGAAGAATGTGTGAATTATTGCTTGCTTCTGAAGCTGGTTGGAAAGGGTGAATTAAATCTGTGGAGCTGGCTGACTGGTTTGCTGCTACCACCTCTGTGTTCACCCCAGCCTAAGCCAAGTGATCCCACCAGCAACATTTTTCTCATGTTGCAGTTCCACAATGGAACATGAGTGGCCATGACAGAGGAAAAAAACTTAACTGTGAGACACAATAGCAGCTCAAACTCTAAGTGACATCTGAGCAGGGAGGGGTTAGCCATTACTGGAGATTGCAAATACAACCCATCAGAGGCAGATTAGATGTCTGATAGCAGCCACATGGTCACACCCAATGCTCTGACTCTTGCTTAATTCTCACACCAGTCCCTGTTGCTCTAGAATTGGTGCCCTAATAGGGAACTGACAGACACTGAGCAGAGGGGAAGCCTAGCTTCACCCTTGGCTCCAGCCCTAGGCCCTCCTCTTGTAGGCCCATCTCCTATAAAGTTGATAGCTGTCAACAAACACTCAGCATACCAACATTCACATTACAGAGATCCCAGAAAAATAAGTAGAGAGAGAAGTGGGTCAAAAATGTATTTAAAGAAATTTGGCTGAAAACTTCCCAAGCTTGAATAAGGAAATAGATGCAAAGGTACAGAAAGCATAGAGGGTCCTAAACAAGAGGAACCCAAATAGACCCACACCTAGACATATCATAATTAAAATGGCAAAAGTTGCAAATAAAGAGAGAATTCAAAGGGCAGCAAGAGAAAAACAAAGAGTCATATAAAAGGGAACCAAGTAAGGCTAACAGCTGATTTTTCTACAGAAATATTATAGTCCAGAGGGAATTGTATGACATATTTAAACTGTTGAAAGAGAAAGATCTACAACCTAGGATACCCTACCCATCATTTAGAATTGAAGGAGAGATGAAGAATTTCTCAGACAAGCAAAAACTAAAATAGCTAATCAATACTAAACCAACACTAAAAAACATGTTAAAGGGTCTTCTCTAAGTAGAAAAGAAAAGCCTTTAACAAGAAGTAAATATCTATAGGAAAGGAAAAAATCCCACTAGAATAGGCAAATATATAGCAAAGACTGAGGATCAATCATTTAAATAAGCTATTATGAAAATAAAAACTTTTAAAATCATATATAACTTTATCAGTAAAGGGATAGACATAAAGATGTAAAATATGACATCAAAAACACAATGTGTGGGGGAAGGAAGTAAAAAATGTATATTTACAATGTGTTTAAACTTAAAGTACTACCTGATTAAAGAAAATAGTTAGAGTTATGGGTCAACATATACAAACCTCATGATAACAACAAATCAAAACCTTACAATAGATAGATAAAAACAAGAGAGAAATGTACAGAGACATTCCAGAAAGGAAAATCATTGAGCTACAAGGGAGGAAACTGAAAGAAGAAAACAACAACAGGGAAGATCTACAAAAATAACTGGAAAACAAGTAACAAAATGGGAATAAGTACATACCTATTAATATTTACTTTAAATATCAATAGACAAAAAGTTCATATCAAAAGATGTAGGGTGGTTTATTAGATAAAAAGGACACATGTGGTGCATAAAACAGTTTCACTTTAGAACTAAAGAGACACACAGACTTTAAGGTAGGGAATACAAAAAAAGATATTTCATGCAAATAGAAATGATAAGAAAGTGGAGGTAGCTATACACATATCAGACAAAATATACTTGAAAACAAAATAATTTACAGGAGACAAAGAAGGTAATTCTATAAAGGGGTTGGTATAAGAAGAATCGGGTATTTCATTCATTAACTTATATGCAGCCTATACAGGAGCACATAAATATGTAAAGCAAATATTTAAAGACATAAAGGAAGAAATTGACAATGCAATAACAGTAGGGGATTTTAACACCTCATTTACAACAATCAACAGATCATCCAGAAAGAAAATCAATAAAGCAACAGTGGTCTTAAATGATACAATAGACCATTTGACTTAACAGATATCTATAGGACATTCCATCTAAAAACAGCAGAATATACATTCTTTTTAAGTGCACATGGGATAATCTCCCAGATATGTCACACGCTAGGCCACAAAACAAGTCTCAACAAATTTGAGAGGGTAGAAATTATTATTTTTCTGACCACAATGGTATGAAACTAGAAATCAATTGTAGGAAGAAAAATGGGAAAAGCACAAACACGTGGAGACTAAACAACATGCTTCTAAAAAATGAGTCAATGGGGCTTCCCTGGTGGCGCAGTGGTTGAGAGTCTGCCTGCCGATGCAGGGGACATGGGTTTGTGCCCTGGTCAGGGAGGATCCCACATGCCACAGAGCGGCTGGGCCCGTGAGCCATGGCCACTGAGCCTGCACATCTGGAGCCTGTGCTCCGCAATGGGAGAGGCCACAACAGTGAGAGGCCCGCGTACCACAAAAAAAAAAAAAAAAGAGTCAATGAAGAAATCAAATTGGAAATCAGAAAATACCTTTGATATATGAAAATAAAAGCACAATTTTCCAAAATCTATGGGATGCAGCAAAAGCAGTTCTAACAGGGAAGTTTATAACAATATAGGCCTACCTGGAAAAAACAAGAGAAATCTCAAATAAAACAAAAAACTCTCCAACTAAATGGATTAGCAAAAGAAGAAAAAAACAAAGCTCAAAGTCAGCAGATGGAAGGACATAATAAAGATGAGAGGAAATAAATAAAATACAAACAAAAAATAGAAAAACATCAATGAAACTAAGAGCAGGTTCTTTACAAAAATAAACTAAGTTATTTAACCTTTACCCAGGCTCCTCATTAAAAAAAGAGAGAGAACCCAAATGAACAAAATATGTAATGAAGGAGGAGAAATACCAACCAATACCACAGAGATACAAAAAATTATAAGAGAACACTACAAATAGATATATACCAACAGATTGGAAAATCTGGAAGAAGTGGACAAATTTCTTGAAACATGCAACATGCCAAAACTGAATCAGAAGAAATAGATAATTTGAATTGATCAATCCCTGAAAAACTACTAGATCTCATCAATGAATTTGGCAAAGTTGCAGCATAGAAATGTAATAAACAGAAATCTGTTGCATTTTCTATACACTAGTGATTAACTATCAGAAAGAGAAATTAAGAATACTATCTTACTTACAACTGCATCAAAAATAATAAAATACCTAGGAATAAATCTAACCAAGGAGGTAAATAACCTGTACTTGAAAAACTATGACTGATATATTGAAGATGACACAAACATATGGAAATATATATCATGCTCATGGATTTGGAGGATGAATATTTTTTAAATGTCCATATAACACAAGGTAATCCCTATTAAAACAACAATTATATTTTTTCACAGAAATAAAAAATAATTATAAAATATGTATGGAAATACAAAAGACCCTGAATATCCAAACCAATCTTAAGAAAGAAGAACATGCTGTACGCTGGAAACTAACATAACATTGTAAATTAACTATACTCCAATAAAAATTAAAAACAAAGAAAGAAAGAAAAACAAAGCTGGAGGTATCATGCTGCCTGGTTTTAAATTATACTACAAAACTACAGTAATCATAGTAGCTTGTCACTGTCACAAAAACAAAGACATCGATCAGTGGAACAGAATAGAAAGTCTAGAAATTAACTCACATATTTTGGCAGTTAATCTATGACAAAGGAGCAAAAATATACAATGGGGAAAAGGTGCCCACTTCAACACATTGTTTTGGGAAACTAGACAGAAGAATAATCAAACTGGACTACTTTCTCACACCATGCACAAAAATAAATTTAAAACCAATTAAAGACTTAAATGTAAGACCTGAAAATATAAAACTTCTAGAAGCAAACTTAGGAAGTATGCTCTTTGACATCAGTCTTTTTGTAGTAGTTTTATTTTATATATATATATTTTTGATATGTCTCCTCAGGTAAGGGAAATAAAAACAAACATAAACAAATGGAACTACGTCAAACTACAAAGCTTTTACACAGTAAAGGAAACTATCAACAAAAAAATAAGACCTATTGAGTGGGAGAATATATATGCAAATTATATATTCAATAAGGGCTTAGTATCCAAAATATACAAAGAATGCATAAACTTAACATCAGAAAAACAAGCAACCCATTTAAAAAATGGCTGAGGACATGAAAGAAATTTTCCAAAGATGACATACAGATGGCCAACAGGCACCTGAAAAGATGCTCCACATCAGTAATCATCAGGGAAATGCAAATCAAAACCATAATGACATATCACATCACACTTGTTCAGAATGGCTATCATCAAAAAGAAAACAAATTACAAGTGTTCGCAAGGATGTGGAGAAAAGGAAACCATTATGTACTGTTTTTGTGAATGTAAATTGGCAGAGCTGCTATGGAAAACAGTATGAACATCCCTCAAAAAATTAAAAATAGAACTACCATATAAGCCATCAATTCCACTACTGAGTACTTATTTGAAGATAGCAAAAACACTAATTCAAAATCACATATGTACCTGTATATTCATTGCAGCATTATTTATAATAGCTAAGATATGGAAGCAACGTAAGTGCCCATTTTAGATAAATGAATAAAAAATGTGATATATATGTAATATATAATATATATAATGTATATAATTATATACATATAATTGAATATTACTCACTAATAAAAATGAAATCTTGACATTTTCAGCAACATGGATGGACATAGAGCATATTATACTAAGTGAAACAAGTCAGAGAAAGAAAAATACTGTATAATTTCACTTATATATGGAATTCAATAAATCAAAACAAAACAAAAACACGATTAAGCAGAAACTGATTTATAGACACAGAAAAGAAACAAATGGTTGCCAGAGGTGACTGGGGTGGAGAGAGGAAAGAAATAATTGAGGAAGATTAAGATGTACAAACTTCCAGTTGAAAAATAAATAAGTCATGGCTATGAAATATACATTGTGGGAAATGTTATCAATAAATATATAATATGTATTATCAATATATATATAATAAATATTATCAATAAATATATATCAATCAATAAATTATACATAAATATATGATATATCTTTGGGTGATAACATATCATAACTAGACTTGTCCTGGAAATCATTTTGAAATGTATAGAAATATCAAAACACTATGTTATGTAACATGAACATAGTGTTGTAGGTCAATTACACTTAAAACAAACACACTAATAATCAAAATCATAGAAAAATTAGATCAGATTTTTGGTTACCAGAGTTGGGAGGTGGGGGAAAGGGTAATTGATTGGAAGCAGTCAAAATATACAAACTTCCAGTTATGAGATAAATAAGTTCCAGGGATGTAATGTACAACATGATAAATATAATTAACTCTGGTGCATGTTTTTAGGAAATTTGTTAAGAGAGTAAATCCTAAGAGTTCTCATGACAAGGAATTTGTATTTCCTTAATTTTGTATCTTAATGAGATAATAGATGTTCACTAAACTAACTGTGATAATTATTTCATTATGTATGTAAGTCAAATCATTTTGCTGTACACCTTAAACTTATATACGCCATATGACAATTATATCTCAATAAAATGGGAAAAATATATAACCAGGACTTCAAACTAATTTAAAAATTAATGATTGATTAAATAAGAAATTGCACAGAAAACAAAACTCTAGTGAATAAAAATAGCAAGTAGACACTCCACTCTCAAGGAGGTGTAACATTTCTACCCATGGAAAGAGGAAAAATAAGGTAATTTTACACTGTAGAATCCTCACAATTATTAGCTCACCCAGGTGATAAATGTGCACATCAATAGAAATAGGTCATATTGATAGCATGTACCCTTAACATGATGAGATTTTGAGGTCATTTTACTTCTATGGTCTTTTTCCTCAAAATTTTTATAACAATTTCCCAAACTAAATTTAACAGCTCCATTACTGTCACATCTAAGTTTTAAAAATTGATTTTTGTAATCAATCCTCCCATTTAATAAAGAGAAATTAGGTCTTACTAAAGGTTTGGTCTTGCTAAAGGCTTGATTGCTCAGAAGAGAGACAAATTCTTGGCTAATAAGTATTGTTTGTTTGTTTCTTTCTGTTGAGATCAAGTCAGGGGATGTGGATAGCATTTTACCTCTATGGTCTTTCTCCTCAGAAGCCAGTATCCCAGCAAGAACTTCAGATAAACTTCAACTGAGGGACATTCCTCAAAATACTTGACTAGTGTAATTCAAAACTGCTAAGATCATGCAAAACTAGGATAGTTTGAGATACTGTCACAGCCAGGAGGAGCCAAAGTAGACATAATGATTAAATGTAATGTATACTGGATGGGATCCTGGTATACAATAAAATGATATTAAGTATAAATGGAGAAAATAGGAATAAAATATGGACTTTAGATAATGATAGTATATCATTATTGATTCATTAATTATAACAAATATACCTCAATTATATATTAACAAAAGGGAAAATTGTACTGCCTTTGCAACTTTTCTGTAAACCTAAAACAATTCAAACGTAAGTTTATTTTAGGGCTTTCCTGATGGCGCAGTGGTTGAGAGTCCGTCTGCCGATGCAGGGGACACAGGTTCGTGCCCCGGTCCGGGAGGATCCCACATGCCGCGGAGTGGCTGTGCCCGTGGGCCATGGCCGCTGAGCCTGCATGTCCGGAGCCTGTGCTCCGCACTGGGAGAGGCCACAACAGTGAGAGGCCCACGTTACCGCAATAAATAAATAAATAAGTTTATTTTAAATATGATCATGGAAGGGAATGTTGAGTATATTGAAGTGCTATAGAAGATAACTATAAATTACTTATATAAGAATAGCTTTTGTGTAGAATGGGCTTAGAATTGGCAGTTTGATGTAGTCCCTGGCCCAATGTCTTTATATGGTATTCTCAACAACAATTATAATGATGAGGTACAGAGGACAAAATACATTCAAATTCTCAGTATTCAAATTCTCAGATTGCAGTGGAAGATACCCTGACCCCAACTGGAAGGATATTTTGAGCAATGATCATAAGAAACATATATTACTCTCTTTCTCAGTGTGCCCTAAAAAAGGAAATTTGGCAGCTAATGAAACTCTGTGCCCACACTAATCAGTAAATTCTTGCTTTTCAAGCACCAAAAAAAAAAAAAAAATTCATGTATGGAAAGAAAATACCATAGTCAGTTTACTCTCTAATATTTTGATTTCAGAGTATAGTTTTAGCAGTATAGCAAGTCAAAAATATTTTTACTTAGCTTTATTTGGGAAAAAATGAAAATCAACTTCTTTCAAATAAATCCTTTTGAGAGATATTCAATTATTTCACACAAAGTTGGTTTTGATGGACTGTAAAATTCTCTGATTTTCTGAGCTTCTAGCTATTCATCCAGAAAATTTTGCCAGACTCTTGTCATGAACAAGTGTGTGAGAGTCTAAGATTGATTCGTTCCAGTTGGTACATTGGTGTGAAAGTTCTCCTCCTCATACTCTATTCATTTTCACCTTCCTTCTTTATAATCTTCTCTTTTCTTTTCTCCTTACTCACTTTTTTTCTGTTCTTCCTCTCTCTTTTCCTTTTTCATATCAAAGCAGACAGGTATGACTTAGTTCTTTCAAGATGTGAAAGTTTTACATTTCACTGGATGAAAACTATGAGAAAAGGGATTAACAAATACAGGAAGAGTCATTTAGGCTAACATCTTACCAGGAGCAAGGGTATTAATATTTCCTCTGCTCCTAACAATACACCAGGCATTGTGCTAGGTGCTTTACACACATTATTTCAATAACTTTGGTGTAGGTGGGGTTAGGTGTTATTTCCAATATACAAGTGAGGAAACTAAGGTTCAGAAGCCTTAAATAGCATGTCCAAGTTCCAAAAATTTCATAATTGTTGGAATTATGATTCACATGTAAGGCCATCTTCATGAAATAGATTTTTCTATTTTGAATTTCAATTTTATTCATTTATGCTGGGACATGTGCTACAATTGAACAAGGCAGACCAGTTCCAGGTCAATAAAAATAAAGTGGTGACATTCTGAGAATAAAAGATGGTGTAACATGGTGGCTAACAGCATGGGCTTTGGCAGCAGAGAAATGTGAATTCAAAACTGAGGTCTGCCATTTAACAGTGCATGCCCTCAAGGAGTCCATTTAGGCTCCCTAGGTTTTGCTTTTTTTATTCTAAAATATGTAGGCAATGGTATTCACTTCAAAGGGTGATAAAGATTAAATGAGGCAATGCATTTAAAGTACCTGACACAAGGCCTGGCATATAGTAATTATTCAGGTTGTTATTGTTACACATTAAAGTCAAGGAAAGAGGTCATCCTGAAGGATCTAATTCATCATCAGTGTAACATGGGCGGATTATTAAGTCATTCCCATGATTGCAGGGAAAACAAATTATATAATATATACCATATATTTCATTAAATAATGAAAACACATTAAAACAATAAACAACATTTTTAAATTTCATTGAAGAAAGTAAATAGAACTATAAATACATAACCACCTAGTTTATTTTGTAATTAACCACAATTTATATATTCATATTTCAAATTCAAAGCAATCTTTTGAGAAGTAGAAATACTTATAAACATTGGATATTTAGATTTTGGGAATTTGCGGTAAGCAGATGTGACAAACTTCAAAAATACAACATTTTTAAATTTATTACTAAAAAATACTTTTTGCTGTATATTTAAGCCAAAATATTTTATTTTACTTAGTCAAATGCATGAGAGAAAGTAAGTATGATTTATTTTGATGTGTAATTATTTTAGTCACTTTTCAATATCTTAATGCAATCCATTTTATTGGAAGCTATGTATAAAATAACTAATAGGTCATTAATATGGGTATTATTGAAGTAAAAAAGAAAAATAAAATAATCCTTTCTGCATCAATTACAAGTTTAATAAACAGAAAAAATATAGAGAGCCAGAAAAACAAATAAAAATGTTTACCACATAATATAACTTTCTCTATTAATTTTATGTTTTCATATCAACATGTATTAGTTATATAACCTATTAGTCTTGAATACTGGATGAAATAATATTTTTAATATTCTCCATTTCAAAGAAAACATTTTATACACTCCTACAGATAGGTTTTATACATTTAAAAGGTATTCTGTTCAAATAATATTTTAGAAACTATCTATTTTGCTTTACATTAAAGTCAATATATGATATGCCAAATGAAAACCATTCATTAAATCAAACCTCCTGCTCATTAAAGAGTATACAAATATTAAGGTCTCAATTTTATGGAAATATCTCTTTTAATATAACTGCATACAAAGTTTTATTGAGGATCAAAATAACAGGAAAATTGTGAGTGTTTCAAAAATCACAATTGCAGTACTTTTACTTAAAAGTAAAACCAGGTTTGAAGACAAATAGTAGAAAGACATAAAAATATTAACATACATTTTATTAATGAATGTAAGCTTAATTTTTAAAATATAGCAACAAGTGTGATCATCGTGGAATTAAAAGAAATCATACACAGCTAACTAAGAGTGCAAATTGGTACAAATGTTATAGAGAGCAATTTGGTAATATGAAGCAATAGCTTTTTAATGTTTTTTCCTTATCCATTTCAAGTTTATTTATTTATTTATTTGATGTATAGTTGACTTACAATATTATATTAGTTACAGGTGTACAACATACAACACAGTGATTCAATATTTTCATAGATTACACTGCATATAAAATTTTAAAAAATTGGCTATATTCTCTGTGCTGTACATTACAACCTTATATATCATTTATTTTATACCTAGTAGTTTATAACTCTTAACGCTCTTCCACTATCTTCTGCCTCTCCCCACCCTGCTACTCACTAGGAACCACTTATTTGTTCTCTGTATCTGTAAGTCTGTTTCCGTTTTGTTATATTTTCTCATGTGTTTTACTTTTCAAATTCCACATATAAGTGAAAACATACAGTATTTGTCTTTGTCTGACTTATTTCAGTAAACATAATACCCTCCAGATTAATACATTTTGTTGCAAATGACAAAATTTCATTCTATTTTATGGCCGAGTAACATTCCACGGTGTGTGTGTGTGTGTGTGTGTGTGTATAACTTTTTTATTCATCAGTTGATAGGCATAAGTTGCTTCTTTATATTTTCTATTTGAATTAATGCTTCTATGAATATTGGGGTGCATATATTCAGGAGATGAATTGCTGGACCATATGTAGCTCTATTTTTTTTTTTACATCTTTATTTTAGTATAATTTCTTTACAATGGTGTGTTAGTTTCTGTTTTATAACCAAGTGAATCAGTTATACATATACATATATTCCCATATCTCTTCCCTCTTGCATCTCCCTCCCTCCCACCCTGCTTATCCCACCCCTCTAAGTGGTCACAGAGCACCAAGCTGATATCCCTGTGCTATGCGGCTGCTTCCCACTAGCTATCTATTTTACGTTTGGTAGTGTATATATGTCCATGCCACTCTCTCGCTTTGTCACAGCTTACTCTTTCCCCTCCCCATATCCTCAAGTCCATTCTCTAGTATGTCTGTGTCTTTATTCCTGTCTTACCCCTAGGTTCTTCATGACATTTTTTTTCGTAAACTCCATACATACGTGTTAGCATATGGTATTTGTCTTTCTCTTTCTGACTTCACTCTGTATGACAGACTCTAGGTCCATCCACCTCACTACAAATAGCTCAATTTTGTTTCTTTTTATGGCTGAGTAATATTCCATTGTATATATGTGCCACATCTTCTTTATCCATTCATCCGATGAGGGACACTTAGGTTGTTTCCATCTCCGGGCTATTGTAAATAGAACTGCAATGAACATTTTGGTACATGACTCTTTTTGAATTATGGTTTTCTCAGGGTATATGCCCAGTAGTGGGATTGCTGGGTCATATGTTAGTTCTATTTGTAGTTTTTTGTTTTTTTCTTTTGCAGTACGTGGGCTTCTCACTGTTGTGGCCTCTCCCGTTGCAAAGCACAGGCTCCAGACGCGCAGGCTCAGTGGTCATGGTTCACAAGCCCAGCCGCTCCACAGCATGTGGGATCTTCCTGGCCCGGGGCACAAACCAGTGTCCCCTGCATCGGCAGGCGGACTCAACAACTGCACCACCAGCCCCTATTTGTAGATTTTTAAGGAACCTCCATACTGTTCTCCATAGTGGCTGTACCAATTCACATTCCCACCAGCAGTGCAAGAGTGTTCCCTTTTCTCCACACCCTCTCCAGCATTTATTGTTTCTAGATTTTTTGGTGATGGCCATTCTGACTGGTGTGAGATGATGTCTCATTGTAGTTTTGATTTGCATTTCTCTAATGATTAATGATGTTGAGCATTCTTTCATGTGTTTGTTGGCAGTCTTTATATCTTCTTTGGAGAAATGTCTATTTAGGTCTTCTGCCCACTCTTGGATTTGTTTTTTTGTTTTTTTTGTTATTGAGCTGCATGAGCTGCTTATAAATTTTGTAGATTAATCCTTTACCAGTTCCTTCATTTGCAAATATTTTCTCCCATTCTGTGGGTTGTCTTTTGTTCTTGTTTATGGTTTCCTTTGCTGTGCAAAAGCTTTGAAGTTTCAGTAGCTCTATTTTTAATTTTTCGAGCTAACTCCTTACTGCTTTCCACAGCGGCTGAACCAATTTACATTCCTACAAAGAGTGCACAAGGGTTACCTTTTCTCTACATCCTCACCAGCACTTGTTATTTGTTGTCTTTTTGATGAAAGCCATTCCGACAGGTGTGAGGTGATACCTCTTTGTGGTTTAGATTTGCATTTTTACGTCTTCCTTGGAAAAAAATGTATATCCAGGTCCTCTGCTCATTATGTAATTAAGTTGGTTGATTTCTGACATTGTGTTGTATAAGTTTTTCACATTTTTAGCATATAAATCCCTTATCATACATATCATTTGCAAATATCTTCTATTCAGTAAGTTGCCTTTTTATTTTGTTGATGGTTACCTTCATTGTGCAAAGGCTCTATCTTTTATTGTCTCATTTGTTTATTTTTGCTTTTGCTTCCCTTGTCTGAGAAGATAAATCCAAGAAAATATTTAAAAGACCTATGTCAAAGTGCATACTGATTAGGTTTTTTTCTAGGAATCTTATGGTTTCCATTCTTATATTTAGGTCTTTAATCCATTTTGAATTTATTTTTGTGTATGGTGTGTGAAAATGTCCTAATTTCATTATTTTAAATGTAGCTGTCTAGTTTTCAACACCATTTATTGAATAAATTGTTTTTCCCCATTTTATAATCTTGCCTCTGTTAGATTATTTGATAAGATGAGTGTAGGTTTTTTCTATGCTCTCTATTCTGTTCTGTTTATCTCTGTGTCTGTTTTTGTGACACTACCATATTAATTACTGTCGCTTTGTAGTATAGTCTGAAGTTAGGGAGAATGATCCCTCCAGCTTTCTTCTATTCTCAAGTTTGCTTTGACTATTCAGGGTCTCTCGTGGTTCTACATATATTTTAAAATTATTTGTTCTAGTTCTGTAAAAAGTGTCGTGGGTATTTTGATAGGGATTGCATTAAATTTGTAGATTGCTTTGGGAAGTACAGATAGTTTAACAACATTAATTCTTCCAATCCATGAACACCGTATATCTTTCAATTTATTTTTATTTGTATTTTTTTTCAGTTTGTTTCATCAATATCTTATTGTATTCAGAGTATAGGTCTTTAACTTCCCTGGTAAATTTATTTCTAACTATTTTATTCTTTTTGATGCTATTGTAATTTGGATTGCTTTCTTGCTTTCTCATTTTGATAGTTCATTATTAGTGTATATAAAAGCAAACTAGGGCTTCCCTGGTGGCACAGTGGTTGAGAGCCTGCCTGCCAATGCAGGGGACGCGGGTTCGTGCCCCAGTCTGGGAGGATCCCACGTGCCACAGAGTGGCTGTGCCTGTGGGCCATGGCCACTGTGCCTGCATGCCTGGAGCCTGTGCTCTGCAATGGGAGAGGCCACAGCAGTGGGAGGCCTGTGTACCACAAAAAAAATAATAAATAAAAAAGCAAACTATTTCTGTATATTTATCTTATATCTTACAATTTTACTAAATTTATTTATTAGTTCTACTTAATAGTTTTTTTTTTTCTTCTTGGTGGAGACTTTAGGGTTTTTCTATGTATAGAATGTCATCTACATTGGATGCCATTTGCTTTTTTCCTTGTCTGATTCTGCTGACCAGGACTTCCAATACTATGTTAAATAGAAATGTGAGAGTGGACATCCATTTTTTGTTTCTGATCTTAGGGAAAATGTTTTCAACTTTTCACCCTTGTGTATGATGTTAGCTGTCTGTGTGTTTGTCATATACAGCCTTTATTATTTTGATATATGTTCCCTGTATACCAATTTTGTTGAGTTTTTATCATGAATGGACATTCAATTTTGTCAAATGCTTTTTCTCCATTCATTAAGATGATCATATGATTTTTCTTTTTAATTTCCTTAATGTGGTGTATCACATTGTTTGATTTGCATGTATTGAACAACCCTTGCATCCCACTTGATCATGGTGTGTGACCCTTTTACTGTATTGTCCAGTTAAATTTTGCTAATATTTTGTTGAGAATTTTTACAGTTATATTCATCATGGATATTGGCCTGTATTTTTCTTTTTTTTTTGTAGTGTCTTGTCTGGTTTTAGTATCAAGATAATGCCAGCATCATAGAATGTTTTTGGGAGTTTTCTCTCATCTTTACTTTTTTTTGAATCATTTGAGAAGAATAGGTACTAACTCTTTTTAAATGTTTGGAAGAATTGTCCTGTGACCCTGTCTGGTTCTGGACTTTTACTTGATGGGAATTTTTGATTAGTGATTCAATTTGAATATTAGTAATTGATCTGATCAGATTATATATTTCTTCCTATTCAGTCTTGGAAGATTGTGTGTTTCCAGGAATTTATTCATTTCTTCTAGTATATCCAATTTTTTGGCTTTTAACTCTTCTTAGCATTCTCTTATGAATGTTTCTATTTCTGTTTTATCTTTTCTTCTTAATAAGTTTGACTAAAGGCTTATCAATTTTATTTAAAAAAAATAAAGCCCTTGGTTTTATCTATATTTGTTTAAATTTATTTATTTATTTTTGGCTGTGTTGGGTCTTCATTTCTGTGCAAGGGCTTTCTCCAGTTGCAGTGAGTGGGGGCCACTCTTCATCACGTTGCGTGGACCTCTCACTGTTGTGGCCTCTCGTTGCAGAGCACAGCTACAGACACGCAGGCTCAGTAGTTGTGGCTCATGGGCCCAGTTGCTCCACGGCATGTGGGATCCTCCCAGACCACAGCTTGAACCCGTGTCCCCTGTATCAGCAGGCAGATTCTCAACCACTGTGCCACCAGGGAAGCACTATATTTTCATATTGAATTTTTGAGTCTGTTTTATTTATTTCCTTTTGATCATTATAACTTCTTCTGATTTTGAGCTTTGTCAGTTCGTCTTCTTCTCATTTCTTTAATGGTAAATTTGGCTGTTTATTTGAGATTTTTCTCATTTCTTGAAGTAGGTCTGTATCACTATTAATTTCCCCCTTAGAACTGCTTTTGCTGTGTCTAATAGAATTTGGAATGTTGTTCTTTAAATTTCGTATGTCAAAGATATTTTCTGATTCTGTGTTTGATTTCTTTTTTGTACCATTGTTTTTTTAAAATACCATGATTTGTCTTCACAGATTTTTGTTTTTCTCACTTTTATTCCTATAACTGATTTCTAATTTCATACCCATGTGGTTAAAAAAGTTGCTCAATGTAATTTCTATCTTCTTAATTTTTTGAGGCTTGATTTGTGGCCTAGCATGTGATCTCTCCTGGAGAATGTTCCTTGAACACTTGAAAATAATGTGTATTATGCTCTTTCTGGATGGCATGTCCATCTGGTATAATGTATCAATTAAGGCCAATGTTTCATTATTGATTTTTAGTCTTGATGATATATCCTTTTATTTACTGGGGTGTTAAAGTTTCATATTATTATTATATTGCTGTCAATTTCTCCCTTAGTAGTTAATATTTTCTTTGTATATTTAAGTGCACTTATGTTAGGTGTATATATGTTTATAAATGATGTATCCTCCTCTTCTATTGAACTCTTCATCATTATATACTTCCCTTCTTTATCTTTTATTATAAACCTTCTTTTAAAGTATTCTTGTCTGATATGAGTATTACTACTCCAGCTCTCTTTTCATTTCACTTTGCATGGGATATCTTTTGCATCCCATCACATTCAGTCTGTGTGTCCTCAGCACTGAAGTGAATATTTTCTAGGCAGCATATAGATGGGTCTTTTTTTAATCCAATCAACCACCCTATGGTTTATGATATAAACCTTAGTCCACTGATATTTAAAGTGATTATTGATATGTATATACTTATTGCCAATTTGTTATTTGTTTCCTGGTTATTCTTGTAGTATTCTCTTTTCATTTTTTAAATTAATTTTTATTGGAGTATAGTTGCTTTACAATGTTGTCTTAGTTTCTGCTGTACAGCAAAGTGAATCAGCTATACATATAGACATATTGACTCTTTTTTATATTTCATTTTCATATAGGTTTTTACAGAGTATTGAGTAGACTTTCCTATGCTATACAGTAGGCTTTTATTAGTCATCTATTATATATATAGTAGTGTGTATATGTCAATCATAATCAACCAATTTATCCCTTCCTACCTCACCTTTCATCTTTGGTAATGATAAGTTTGTTTTCTACATCTGTGACTTTATTTCTGTTTTGTAAATAAATTCATATGTACCAATTTTTAGATTCCACCTATAAGTTATACCATATGATATTTGTTTTTCTCTGACCTACTTCACTTAGTATGACAATCTTTAGGTTCATCCATGTCATTGCAAATTGCATTCTTTCTTTCTTTTTTATAGCTGAATAATATTCCATCCTGTATACATATATACCACATCTTATTTATCCATTCTTCCATTGATGGACATTTAGTTTTTTTCCATGTCCTGGAAACATTGTAAATACTGCTGCAATGAATACTGGGGTACATGTGTCTTTTTGAATGAAGGTTTTCTCCAGATATAGGCCCAGCAGTGGGATTGCTGGATCATATGGTAGCTCTATTTTTAGTTTTATAATGAATATCCATACTGTTCTCCGTAGTGGCTGTACCAATTTACATTCCCACCTACAGTGTAGGAGGGTTCCCTTTTCTCTACACCCTATACAGCATTTATTGTTTGTAGATTTTTTTTGTGTGTGTGTGGTTCAAAGACCTCTCACTGTTGTGGTCTCTCCCATTGTGGATCACAGGCTCCAGATGAGCAGGCTCAGCGGCCATGGCTCACAGGCCCAGCCGCTCCATGGCATGTGAGATCTTCCCAGACTGGGCCATGAATCCATGTCCCCTGTATTGGCAGGCGGACTCTCAACCACTGTGTCACCAGGGAAGCCCTGTTTGTAGATTTTTTGATGATGGCTATTGTGACAGGTGTGAGGTGATACCTTATTGAAGTTTTGGTTCACATTTTTCTAATAATTAGTGACTTTGAGCATCTTTTCATGTGATTTTTGGCCATGATGGCCAATTTGTATGTCTTCTTTGGAGAAATGTCTGTTTAGATCTTCTGCCTATTTTTTGATTGGGTTGTATTTTTTTTTGATATTGAGCTGCATTAGCTGTTCATATATTTTGGAGATTAATTCCTGGTCAGTTGCTTTATTTGCAAATATTTTCTCCCATTCTGTGGGTTGTCTTTTTGTTTTGTTTATAGTTTCCTTTGCTGTGTATTACCTTCTAAGTTTAATCAAGCCCCTTTTGTTTATTTTTGTTTTTATTTTCATTACTCTAGGAGGTGGATCATAAAAGAGGTTGCTGTGATTTATGACAAAGTGTTCTGCCTATGTTTTACTCTTAGAGTTTTATAGTATCCAGTCTTAAATTTAGGTCTTTAATCCATTTTGAGTTTATTTTTGTGTATGGTGTTAGAGAATGTTCTAATTTCATTATTTTACATGCAGCTGTTCAGTTTTCCAGCACCATTTACTGAACAGACTATTTTTTCTCCATTGTATAATCTTGCCTCCTTTGTTATAAATTAGGTGACCATAGGTGCTTAGGTTTTTGTCTGGACGTTCTATCCTGTTCCACTGATCTATGTTTCTGCTTTTGTGCCAGTACCATACCCTTTTGATGATTGTACTTTTGTAGTATTGTCTGAAGCCAGGGAGACTGATTCCTCCAGCTCTGCTTTTCTTTCTCATGAGAACTTTTGCTATTGGTGGTCTTTTGTGTTTCCATACATATTATAAAAATTTTTTGTTCTAATTCTGTGAAAAATGCCATTGGTAATTTGATAGGGATTGCATTGAATCTGTAGAGTGCTTTGGGTAGTATAATCATTTTGACAATATTGATTCTTCCAATACAAGAACATGGTATATCTCACCATCTTTTTTGTGTTATATTTTATTTATTTCATCAGTATCTCAAGTTTTCTGAGTACAGGTCTTTTGCCTCCTTAGGTAGATTTATTCGTGTTTTATTCTTTTTGATGCAATGGTAAATGGGGTTGTTTCCTTAATTACTCTTTCTGATCTTTCATCATTAATGTATAGGAGTGCAAGTTATTTCTGTGTATTCATTTTGAATCCTACAATTTTCTGGTGGTTTTCTGGTAGCATCTTTAGGATTCTCTATGTATAGTATCATGTCATCTGCAAACAGTGACAGTTTTACTTCTTATTTTCCAATTTGGATTCCTTTTATTTATTTTTCTTCTCTGATTGCCATGGCTAGGACTTCCAAAACTATGTTGAATAAGAGTGGTGAGAGTGGACATCCTTGTCTTTTTCCTGATCTTAAAAGAAATGCTTTCAGTTTTTCACCATTGAGAATGATATTTTCTGTGGTTTTGTCACATGTGGACTTAATTATGTTGAGGTATGTGCCCTCCATGCTCACTTCCTGGACTTGAGTGAGTGTTTCCTTTCTCATGTTAGGGAAGTTTTCGGCTATATTTTCTCAGGCCCTTTCTCTTTCCCTTTGCCTCCAGGCACCACTATAATGCAAACTTAGGTGTATTTAATATTGTTCCAGAGGCCTCTGAGACTTTATTCATTTATTTTCGTTCTTTTCTGTTTATTCTGTTCTGTGGCAGTGATTTCCACCACTCTATCTTCCAGCTAACTTATTCTTCTTCCTCAGTTATTCTGCTATTGATTCCTTCTAGTATATTTTTCATTTGAGGTATTGTATGGTTCATCTGTGTTTGTTCTTTAGATCTTCTAGTTCTTTGTTAAACATTTCTTGTATCCTCTCTATCTGTACCTCCATTCTTTTTGTGATATTGTGGATCATCTTTACCATCATTTCTCTGAATTCTTTTTTCAGGTAGATTGCCTGTCTCCTGTTCATTTAGTTGTCCTTATGGGTTTTTATTTTCTTCCTTCATTTGCAACATATTTCTCTGTCACCTCCTTTGGTTTAACTTTCTGAGTCTGTGGTCTCCTTTCCATAAGTTGCAGTACTGTAGTTCCTCTTGCTTCTGGTGTCTGTCTCCTGGTGGCTGGAGCTCGGTCTTGTCCCTCTGATGGGCAGGGCCATATCAAGTGGTGTGTTTTGAGGTGGCTGTGAGCTCAGTTTGACTTTAAGCAGCCTGTTATCTGATGCATGGGGCTGTGCTCTTATCTTGGTGGTTGTTTGTCCTAAGGCTTTCCAGCACTGAAGCCTGCAGATTGTTTCATGTGGCTGGGTCTTGGTACTGAAATGTGGACCTCTGTGTGAACTCACTCTGATCATTGTTCCCTGGGGCCTCCACTACCAGTGTGCTTGCCCTCACAGTGATATATAATAGACCTTTTCCTCTTCACGAGACTCTGCAAAATGCCTAGGTAGGTGTAGCCCAGGTTCTTATTGATGTACTGCTTTGTGCTGTGTCCCAGTGCACGTGAGACCTTGTGTGCACTCTTCAAGAGTGGAATATCTGTTTCCCCCAGCCCTGTGGAGTTCCTGCACTCAAGCCTTGATGGCTTTCAATGCTAAATATTCTGGGGGTTCTTCCATCAAATGCCAGACCCTCAGATTCTCTTGGAGGGCTCTTTTATTTGGGAACATCCCTATGTAGCTTGCATGGGTTTAGTATTTTTTGGCACAAGTGTTGTTTTTAGTATAGATGTCTGCCATCTTTTTCCTCAGTGAATGCTGGCTGTTATGTCCTTTATATTAGGTGCGACTGATGTTATGGTGACAAGAGCATGCACTGGATATTGAGCAAGGCCTCAGCTTTGCTCTGTGGCTCTCACTTCCCTGTCAGGGGTGGAGTCTGCTCCCTAGTTGTTGGATTAGAGTACACCAGAGCTGTCTTTTAGCTGTGTTCCTGATCTGTGGTGTGAGATATGCAGGATTGGAGAACTCCACTGGGAGGGAAGCCACTGAATATTCCTCCTTTGGAGCTGTTCACCTGTAGTTGTGCTCTGTTGTGTCACCTTTCACCCGTTGTGTGAGCTCTCAAATTACACTGTTGTTGGCACTGATCTCAGCCCCACCTTAACGTGGGTATGATGGCAATTGGCCCTGGTGTCCCTCAGACGTTGTTTTCACCAAGCCACCAGCGTAAATCCACTAAAGTCAGGTCACAGGATTGCAGTAATTATGAATCTTGATCTGCTGTGGGTGCTCAGACTCTGAACCTCCTGTCGGGGCATCTCAGACTTTGGCCTGGCCCAACCCCCAAATGTATGGGCCCACAAAGTCTACAGCTGATAAAGCTATACTCATATTGGCTGTGGGAGCACTCATTATACTTCAAGATGTTCTGTAGATGGCGTGTTTACAAACCTGGTTGTGGGGGTGTTAATTTGTGGTTTGTGCAGCTGTGAGGAGAGATTTCAGCTTTTCTTCCTTAATTGCACTGTTCCTGGGGCTCAGCTTTGGTTTCAGCCCCAGCTTTGAATGTGGGCCACCCACAAAGTTCTGTTCCAGAAGCTACCCTGGAGCACACGAGTGCATCCAGGCAAGGAAGGGGTGTGGAGGCAGTGGGGTCTAGAGTCATTGGAGCTCTGGTGGAAACGAAGTGCATGGGGTAGCCGGCAGCTGTGAGTGCAAGAGAGCCTGCCCCAGTGGGGGCCCTTTCCTAGTGTGCAGCTGCAGGCATGAGAGAGCTGGCCCTGGTGGTGACAGTGCATGTAGGGGAGGCAGTCAGCATGAGAGATGGTCCCAGTGTGAGCCTCTCCTATTGCCTGGCCATGGGTGCAAGAGAGCCGGCCCTGACTGTGGTCCTTCCTAGTTCCCAGAGACCAGAGACCAATACATTGAGAAGGAGGCTGCCATGGTGGCCCTGCCCCTTGCACCTCACTCAACAATGGTGCTTCGCTTCTATGGCAGTCTGAGTTTCCTCCACAAGCATTCCAAGTTGTGGATTTCCTAACTCCCATCCTCTTAGGCTGTATCGTTGCAGCCAACAGCAGTCCTGTTCACAGGTTTACTCTCTAAACCCCATGTTGCGGCACCCCATCCCCATCTTCACCAGAGGACACATGTCTCAGGCTGGGGCATGGAGGGCTGTGACACAGACCATCTGTGTACGTCTCAGTCTGTTCTGCCTGCTACAGACTGATTGCTGTGCTCTCCTCCAATATCTCCCAAAGATTCCCTTCTGTCTCAGCTGATCTCTCTTCTGGTGAGAGGGCTTCCCCAGATGCAGGAACTTCTCCTCTCCTTCAGCTCCCCACCCAGGGGTACAGGTCCCCTCCCACTTCTCCTCTTCCTTTTCCCTTCCTCTTTCTTTTGTCCTACCCAGTTATGTGGGGGTCTTTCTTGTCCTTTATGGTGTCTGAGGTCCTCCTCTAGTGTTCAGCTGGTGCTCTGTGAGAATTGTTCCATTCATAGATGTATTCTTGATGCATTTGTGGGGAGAAATGGACTCCATGTCCTCCTACTCTTCTGCCATCTTGACTCCAGCCTGTAGTTATTCTCTTTTCTTTTTTTCATCTTTTAGTCTCTTCCCTTGTGGTTTGATGATTTTCTTTGGTGTTATGCTGTGTTTCCTTCTCTCTAGATTTTGTGTATCTATTGTAGGTTTTTGATTTGTGGTTATCATTGAGTTCATATATATTGATGTATAACTATGTCTACTGGTTTTGAACTGATAGTCATTTATGTTCACATTCTCAAGATGTACATTTTTTATTCCATCATCTGAATTTTCTTTTTTTTTCTTTTTTTTTTTTGTGGTACATGGGACTCTCACTGTTGTGGCCTCTCCCATTGTGGAGCACAGGCTCCGGATGCGCAGGCTCAGTGGCCATGGCTCACAGACCTAGCTGCTCTGCGGCATGTGGAATCTTCCCAGACCGGGGCACAAACCCGTGTCCCCTGCATCGGCAGGCAGACTCTCAACCACTGTGCCACCAGGGAAGCCCCATTTTGTGTTTTTGATATCTTATTTTACACCTGCATCCATATCCCTTAATAGTTTTTGTATTTATATTTGATTTTACAACTTTTGTATTTTAACCTTTGTACTAGCTTATTTAAAGTGTTGATCCACTGCCTTTACTACATATTTGTCTTTTCCTGTGGGATTTTTCCTTTTTTATGCTTTCTAAATTCTTCCTGTGGCCTTTTCTTTTTCACTTAAATAAGACCCTATCACATTCCTTGTAATGTTAGTTTAGTGGTGATGAATTCTTTCAGTTTTGGCTAAAAATCTCTTTCTCTCTCTTTCAATTCTGAATGATAACATTGCTGGGTAGAATATCGTAGATTGTAGGGTTTTTCTTTTCATTACTTTAAATATATCACGCCACTCCTTTTTGGCTTGCATGGTTTATGTTGAAATGTTAGCTGATAGCCTCAAATGCGTTTCCTTGTATGTGACTCTTTGTTTCTCTCTTGCTGCCTTTACAATGTGTTTTTTATTTAACATTTGCCATTTTAATTATCCTATGTCTTGGTGAGGGTCTACTTGGTTTTGCTTATTTGGGACTCTCTGTGATTCCTGTACCTTGATATTTGTTTCCTTCTTCAGGTTAGGGAAATTTTCATCAATAATTTAATCAAATATATTTTGTACCTCTTTCTGAAATCCTTATAATGCCAATGCTAATATACTTGATGTTGTCCCTGAAGTTCCTTAAAATAACTTCATTTATTTATTTATTTTTGCTGTTCTGATTGTGTAACTTCCACTATTCTAGCTTTTTGGTGTCTTATGTGCTCTGCTGTGTCACCTAATCTGCTGTTAATTCCCTTTGGTGTATTTTTCATTTTAGTCATTGTGTTCTTTAGTTCTGACTGATTCTTTTTTTAGATTTTCTAATTATTTGTTAAGTTTCTCACTCAATCCATCTATATGAGTTCAGTTAGCATTTTTATTACTATTGCTTTGAACTATTTGTCAGATAAATTACTTATCTCTATTTTTTTCTTGGAGTTTAGTTTTATCCTTTGGTTTGAAACACATTCTCTGTTTTCTCATTTATTTAATTTTCTCTGTTTGTTTCTGTCAAATTAGGTGAAACATTTACCTATCCCTCTCTTGAAGGTGTGTCCTTGTGTGGGAGTATTTGTATACATTCTGATGTGCCCAGTGTCTTTGGTGGGAGAGTTGGATTCAAAGTGGGAATGGGCTACAACTTTCCCTGGGGTGCACTGGAAACTGATGCCTTGTTGGGATGTAGGTCTGGATTTGGAGTGGCTAGAGCTAGAGCCACATGTGAGCTGGGGTTTCTCCTAGGCAAAGTGGTAGTTGATGCCTTATTGAGAGTGGGTCCAGGGCCTTAGGGGCTAGAGCAAGAGCCCTGATGGAGTTGGGCTTCCTCCTGATGTAATGGCAGTCTCTGCCATGGTTGGGGTTGTGGCTTGGTCCAAAGGCTTGGTGATAAACTTCTAAGCTGGTTTTCCATTTTCTTTGGTGTGCATGCCTTGATTAGATGCAGTATTGATGACAGAGAGGTTGGAGCTGCACTCCTGAGCTGGTTCTTCTCCTTCCCTGGAGCACAAGTGCACTGACAATGGTCATCTTCACCTTGGCTATAGGCAGGGTCCATGCTGGCTCTGCTCCTTTCAAGAGTTCACACGCTCATTAGCAATGGTGGGCTTCTCCTTAGTTGGGAGCAGTGCCAGAACAGGAAGTGCTGGAGCAGGAACCTGGTGTGAGCTAGAAGGTGTACTAAGTCAGTCCTAGCAGGCCAGCCAGAACACCCAGCAGTTTTCAATCAGTTGCCTCCATTCTGAGGCTGAGAGCAAGTGTGTGCATACTTTCTTCAAGAGTGGAGTCTTGGTTTCGTACAGGCTTCCAACAAGCCCCACTGGGTTTCAAACCAGAAAAGGGGGCTCATCCTCTCAATGTTGGAACCCAGGTCTAGGATGCCTAATATGTGGCTTGAACACCTCACTTACCAAGGAGGCTCTCTGTACCTGTGATATCCCTCTCATCTTCTGAATCACTCTCTAGTAGTGTGAGTCATGATTGGCTTGCTTCTCTTCCCTTCCTACCAGATTATGTGTGTTTCTTTCTTTACAGCCTTGATTGTAGAAGAGCCATTCTGCTGGCGTTCAGATAACTCTCAGTGAGAGTTTCTCTATATGTATTTGTAGTTTTAATGTATTTGTAGGGGGATGTACACTCAGAGTCTTCCTACTTCACCATCTTGATCCTGCCTCTAGCAATGTGTTTTAAAGTGACTCAGGAATTCCACCTTTAGGACTTATCTTAAAGAAATAATCAGTGTTTTGAACAAATATTTATATATAATGATGATCATTGCCACATTATTTGTAAGTATATAATATATGGAAATACCCTAAATGATTTAAATTAGGGGATTTTTAAATGAATAATGCACAATTGTGATAGAATACCATGTGGTCATTTTATATCATATTTTAAAATATTATGATATTGGAAATTCTCATGACAAGCCATCAAGATCAAGCCCTACATATACAAAATGATCCCAGTTCCTACACTCTGGTGATTTGGACTCCAACATATCTTTTTTTGGGGGGGAGATGTAATTCAACCCATAACAGTGCCATAGTCAAAAAACAAACATTTTAGAAACGTATCAGGGATTAAACTTTGGCTCAACCTCGGACCCTACATAAGTCACTTATCTTCTCTGAACCTCATTTCCATACGTGTAAAATGGAGACAGGAATATTTACCTAATCCTGTTCTGTAAAGATCAATGCTAGTTAATGTATAAAGCATGGCTCATAGTTGGGGGTTAAAAGTGATATTAATATTAGTGAAAGATTCCTTTGTCAGATAAGTAGTAGGCAAGGTTATGTTTAGTAGAATTAGTGCCGTCCAGTTTTAAATGACACACACAATTTTTAAATCATTTTATACGTTGAATCTAATACTTACTGACATGATTTTTGTTCTGATACTCCTACAATATTATATTGCAGAATGGAAGTTATCACATTACAGATGAAAATAGTGCCACTTATGTTTTGATATCACAGACTTACTAATTTGAAAAAAATCAGGAACTCCAAAGAGTACTCCAAATAATATAATGTCTGCTTGGATACAAATTTGTAAATTAATCTGTGATTTAGCAGGAATTAATGTAAGATTTGTTTTCAGATATCTTCCTTGGCTCAACCTTTGACAAGTGTCAAGAACATAAATGCTTTTTTTTCTCTATTTCAAATATCATGTATATCTTATGCATAAAATTGACTCAAAATTTGTTTCATCCAGAAAATAACATATGATTAAGTTTATTGCTAACAATGGCCATTAGCATGGTGTGTGTGGGTGAGGGTAGGGGCTGCCATTGCAAATGTGAAAGAAATGAAGATCTGAAGAACTGTACTTGATGGCAAACCACATGCAGCCTGTGCCTGGAGCACAAAAGCTGCTGTCAGCTCTTCAAAATCTCAACTTGCTACATTTTTCACAAACTTGAAGTGCAGATGTATCAGGCAAAATTTGGCCTACAGTGTTTACAGTAGAGTAAATCTGCTAATCCAACCTAATATCCAAAATGCTATTGCTAGATCTAGAGGGTCATACATTTGCACCACTCTTTCATCATTTGGGCCCCAGATGGCCTTAAATGGACATAAGGCATAATGAGATCTAGAAAGACATTATTATACTCTTATGTCAAAATTCACAGCCCAAACTTCTTTTTTTTTTTTTTCTTTTCCTGGTTGGAAGGGGTGATTTCCTTGAAATGCTAATATTCACTGTTGATTGACTCTGCAGACTGCTTTCAAAGTTCACGGTATTTATTTTAGATATGAATAGTATTTTTGATAGCCAAAAGTCTGCAACAAAGATACCCATTCATATGGCAATTCACCTCAATTATTACAGTAAGATAATGTCTACTTTTCCCTCATTTTATATTTAAAAATATATTTAACAATGGAAAGACAATAAAAGCTATATCATGATGGCCACTGAGTGTTGTCAATGCATCTTTAAACTACCAGTTTTATAAACAGCTCTTTTGAAACCAGAAAGTTGTAAGAAATCAAAAAATAGAATAAAGTTTGAAATGTGTGCTTGGTTAATACCCCTTCCACCATCTGTAGCTGGAGAATACAGGTGGCTGAACACAGAGTTCCTGCCAATTTCTAAAGTTACACTTTTATCCACTAAACAAGCATCCAGATCCGGGTTACCAAAGAGGGCACTCAACAGGAGCCCCTATGCGTGCATATTAAATGTCACTTTTGCCTCTGCTTGGGCCATCCACTTTAAGAAAGGCTTGATCTCAGTCTGTTGCGCCTTTTCCTGTACTCCCTGGTTTTGAGTAATGAACTTTCCCCAGAGACGTTTCTCAGAAAGTATCTTCATGTAAAACAGTTGATGCACATGCTACTATTTTAAAAACCACATGTTAAGCACATTTTGCTTTTGTGAAATGGAATATGGTTTAAGTCTGTTTCAATCAAAAAGAGAGGTTGGCTTGAAGGATTCATGTCAAAGTGCAAAAGGTTTTATACACAATGAAGTTTTCCTTTTTCTTCCTATTTTTCATCTTATTACTAAGGAGAGAAAATAATAAAACTTAGTCTTTGCCACAACGGCATTTTTTTTTTACTTATTGACGAATTTACAAGGCAGCTTGTTATAAAAACACCATCCTTTTCATTTATTTGAATTCAGCTGATTTATTGTAAGTCACATCAAGAAAATCAGCTCTTGCCTCTACTATGAAATAATATGTATTCACAGTAAAAAGTCTCACTGTCTGAATTTAACGGGTTATATTAAAGGGCCGTTCTTGGAGTAACTGGGCTATTGTATCAGCAAGGTACCCAGGGAGTACTTTCAAAAATACTTCTCCTAAATCAATATTCTAACCATTGAAATGTGCATATGAATATGGAAAAACAATAACCTAGACAATAAATGATAAAATTAAGATTTAATAGTTTATTTCCAAATACTATTGTTAAATCATAGGTAATAACAACTTAAAAAACCTTGTCTCTTACACTGTTTTGTAATGTTTATATTAGTCGATACCAGTTTAAGGGTAAAAAATGTTGAAAATTGGCTTCTTAAGGAAAAGAGATAATTCTGACTCTTTAGATACAAGAATCCCAATAGTCTCCATTCATAAAATATTTTTTGAACTTTTTGTTTCATTTTTTTTAAAGATTTAACTACTCATAATTAAAAATACATGAAAGTAGTTTGTCTCCATAGCCTGTCTTTAATGAAATCAACAAAGATTTATTGAGTGTTCACCCTATTTAAGGCATAACAGTGAAATCTGTGAGGGATACAAAAGTACCAGACGTATCTTCATTCTCATGGAGTTTACTTTACAATTTAGTTAGGAAGACAAGACAAACATAATAAACAGTTACAAATAAATAGAAAACATAATATATCCTTGTTCAATGACCCAAGTGTTTATGAGCTCTAGTAGCAATATTGTGGCTTACTAATTATTAATCTATCAAATATTTATTGAGTACTATTTTTTAAAAATAAATTTATTTATTTATTTTTGGCTGTGCTGGGTCTTCGTTGCTGCGTGCAGGCTTTCTCTAGTTGTGGCTAGCAGGGGCTACTCTTCTTTGCGGTGCACAGGCTTTTCATTGTGGTGGCTTCTTTTGTTGTGGAGCACAGGCTCTAGGCTCACGGGCTCAGTAGTTGTGGTGTGTGGGCTTTTCTGCTCCACGAGCGGCATGTGGGATCTTCCCAGACCAGGGCTCCAACCCGTGTCCCCTGTATTGGCAGGCGGATTCTTAACCACTGTGCCACCAGGGAAGCACTGTTGAATACTTTTTTATCTCCCAGACACTGTGCCAAGAACTTGGGGAAACTTAATCCTTGTTCTGCCTCTTTCATGGGCTACATGTGAAGAACCAATGAGAAAATAGGCTTATTTAGTTACACAAATACATATAGATGTAATGAACAATTGCCAAAGCAGTGAAGGGGCAGATTTAAGCCAGGTTTATATTTTACTGTCCAAAACTGACTTACAAGTGAAAATAATTTTTCATATATCTTTTAGAAATTGTTACTGTAATCCACCAATTGTGATATATTGTTGCTATTTTTTTGGTATGTTTTTTTCTATTTCTATCTTAGTTCGATATGCTATAAAAAATACCATAGACTGGGAGGCTTAAACAATAAACATTTATTTCTCACAGTTCTGGGGGCTGGGAAGTTCAAAATCAAGGTGCCAGCAGATTCAGTTTTTGGTGAGAACCCTCTCCCTTCCTTGTAGATGTCTCTCTTCACATTATGACCTCAAATGGCAGAGAGAGAAAAGAATAGCTCTCTTCCTCTTCTTATGGACACTAATCTCATCATATGGGCTTTATCCTCATGATCTAATTACCTCCCAAGTGTTCTAGCTCCATATATAATACCATCATATTAGAGCTTCAATATATAAATTTGGCTGGGAGGGGACACAAACATTCAGTCCGTAGCAATGAGTGATATCTTGTGATATTTGTTAGCCCTCTGATTGCCAGAATTGATTGAACCAGTCTAGTTGTTGAGATGGGTGTCCCCTTCCTTTTGTTTATACCAAATATGTATCTTGGTGATTTGACTTTACTTCTTTGTAAAGTAAAATATTGTATGATACTTTCCAGACCTTCTGCACTCTTTCCTGTTGCCTCGCGAATCCTTTTTCATCTCTCTGTGTGAAAGAGCTTGCAGGAACCTTTGCTATTACTATAGCAGTAGTTAAAATTGTCTTATTTTCATCTGAGTTAGTTCCCAAACAGATAAGTACAAAAGAAGAATTATGCCCACCTAGACTGAAAGTAGGACAGGTTGACAAGGGGAAAACTTTCAGATTCAATCTTTATAATTTAAGATTACACTGGGATCCCAAAGCACTGTATGACAACTTTTCTCATGTTCTTAGGAGTACAATTCCTGCTTATCACAATAAAGCCATGTAATAAGGGGGAAACAATTTGCAAATAATATTACGCATATCATCAATAAACTTTCATAAAAACACACATCTACAATTTTGAAATAGACTCTGAACCCTTAATAAAAGTACTCAGGGTACACTAGTTATGTGCATCAAATATCTTGTTTTCCTAAACCATCAACCCCTTCTGCCATATGATGAGGTTTGGGGTCTGGAGAGTTTGAGTACTAAATATCAACAGGCCACTAAGTGGTAAGTTACAATATATTCAGAGCAATTGTTTAGTTTGAACTTTTTTGAGGGGAGGGAGATGGAGATGTCACCTACATCTTTAAGATTCTCATAAAGTACATGGAATTTTCTCCAGAAAAATATAAATACAGACATATGCACAAAATTTAGGATAACATTGAGGACATTAATGGATCCATTAAAGTCTCTTGCTAAACCTAGAAATTAATAATTGGTTCTTTGAGTCAGTTCCTCTACACACCACTGTGGTTTCCAGATAGTTGAATCAGGAGGCATAAATAAGCAGAATTTTCAGAGAAGTTTTTGCACAGGGGACAAAACAAAATCTTCTTAATAGAAGCAAAAAAACAAAACAAAACAAAAAAACCCTCACTTTGTATAGACTAAGAGTTGACCTAATGTTGTGGTATGGTTTCTCAGGCTTTTATTGCCATTCTTAGGTTAATCATTTCAATTTAAATTAAAAAATTGACATTTTAACACAGAGCTTATTTGCCCTTGTGTAACCAGTTATATTATTCAAACATCATAAAATGTTAGTTTTTACAAGTACTTTGTCTGCTTTTGTTTTCAGAACCATTTATTTACCTCTCTTCATAATTAGTTGAAGGGGAAAATATATTCTCTTATCAAGACCCATAATTTTGAAAGCATTTACAAAAGATCACTTATATGTGGAATCCTAAAAAACACAGCAAACTAGGGGGAAAAAAAAACAAGAAAGACACAGACTTGCAATATAGAGAACTAACTAGTGATTACCAGTGGGAAGAGGGAAAGGAGGGAGTGGCAATATAGGAGTAGGGGATAAAAAGGGTTATTATGTGATTACATGAATTCATATATAAAAGTTTTGAAAATTGTAACTCACTATAGAATTTTTAAAAATAATGTTATCTAAATATTGAAAAAATTCTAATGCCCCCAAGGATAACCATCTAGAAATCACTGATAGATACAAAGAAGGGTTTCACTAAAATACCAAATAGCCACAGCTGAGAAACTAAGGAAGTGGTTAGGATTAAGTAGATATTTGTCCCTACCCCCATAGAAACTTTTCAGAATAAATATTAAATGTTCCATGAAGAATAAAGAACTTCTAGCAGTGTCTTATATAGTTTGTTCCAAAGATAGAAAAGCTATTCTCTGTTTGGGTTATAGATCAAAATGCAACTTGTTAGGCATCAGTATTCAAGCAGAGATGGGATGAAATAGACGTAGCAGTTCCTGTTGAATGAGTTGGCAAGTGTGCATGCTGTGCTCCTGGGAAGGGATAAAAAATGGAGGCAAAGTGTAGAAATGGAGAGTAATATAATTAACTGAACTTTCTCCAAAACTGTGCAAGAAGGCAATGGGCTTTTATTGACCCTATTCATAACATCTATATAGAATCTTCTGGTATGTTTGTTTTAATCAATTAGCCTATCTTACCACATATACCTACCTGTATTTCATCAAATAGCTTAAGTACCTTCGTCTTAGATGTAACCATGTAATGTAATTGAGAGTGACATATCAATAGGTTGTTTTTCATCAGGTTGAGTTTACTATCAGACATGACCTTAGAAGAATTCTTAGGACCCTTCAGCTTCCTGTAACCTTCAGATTTATTTGTCTTGATGTCTTTAAGAAAAATGTTAAATACTACAGAATTGAGTAAAGAACCTGATGACTCAACTTTGAAATTCCCTTTAAGTCACAATTTAAATGTTGTCATCTCCCAAATGTTGTATGTATAACTGTTTATATGTATAACCACATTAATATACCTATCTACTAACAGAGCCTGATAACTTTATCCATGTGCTATCTCATCTGTCCTTTTGAAGTATCGAATTGGGTTCCCTTCTAAGATAATTGTTATCATTCCAACACTCTGTAATCTAAGTTGGGTTTTATTTTCTGTTTTCAAAAATTCATTCCTTTATTTCTTTTTTTAATTAAATTTAATTAATTAATTTATTTATTTTACAGCAGGTTCTTATTATCAATTTTATACATATTAGTGTATATATGTCAATCCCAATCTCCCAATCCTTTATTTCTAATACAATCACACATTACCCTGTTCATATATATTCTTTACTCAATTCAAAAATGATTTCCATATCACCACACTTATGCCCTCTGTACAATTCTTTAATCCTACAAGACTGTCTAATCCCATTTACTCTACCTTCTTTTAACTGCAACTACCCTCTTGGTTATTATTATTTATTGTTATTATTATTCTATTATTAAAATGTAACATGAAATTTACCTTCTTAATTATTTAAGAGTACAGGAAAGTGTTGTTAAGAATTTTCACATTGCTTTACAGCAGATCTCTAGAACACTTTCATCTTGCATGAATGAAATGTTATATTTATTGAACAGCAATCCCTATTTTCCCCTCCTCTGGGCCACTAACAACCACAAATCTACTTCCTGTTTCAATGAGTTTCACTACTTTAGGTACTTCATATATCTGGAATCATTTCGTTTTTGTTCTTCTGTGACTGGGTTATATAACATAGCATAAGGTCCTCAAGGTTCATCCTTCTTGTGGACTATGGCAGAATTTCAATCATTTTTAAAGGTTGAATACTATTCTATTTTCTGTTGATTTATTTGTCTATGGTCATTTAAGTTCTTTCCAACCTTTGGATATTGTGAATAATGCTGCAGTAAACATGGCAATGTAAATATTTCTTCAAGACTCTTTTCAATACTTTCATATAAGTAGCCAGAAGTGGGATAGTTGGATCCTATGTTTTTTTCTAATTTTTAAAGAATATCCGTACTTTCTTCCTTAATTGACTGCACCATTTCTCATTACAAAAAATAGAGCACAAGGGTTCAAAATTGTCCACATACTCACCAGCAACTGTTTTCTTTTTATTTCTTTCTTTTAATTAAGGACAATCTTAACATGAGTTAGGTGATAGTTTATTGTAGCTTTGATCTGAATTTTGGTGATGTTGACCATCTTTCCATATACCTGTTGGCTATTTGTATGTCTTTGGATAAATGACCATTCAAATCCTTTGCCAATTTTTAAAATAGACTATCTATCTATCATCTATCTATTATCTATGTATTTTTATGTACTTATTGCTACTAAATTATAGCAGTTTCTTACAGATTTAGATATTAGCCTCTCATGAGATATATGATTACCAAATATATTCTTCCATTATGTCAGTTGCCAATTTACTCAGATGATTTAAAGAAGCTTTATCATTTTTTGTAGTCTCACTTATCAATTTTTTGCTTTTAGTATCTTGCTTTTGGTGTGATATCCAATAAATCATTGTTAAGACCAATGTTATGAAGATTTCCCCCTGTGTTTTATTCTAGAGGTTTTAGAGTTTCAGGTGGTATATTTTAGTCTTTAATCCATATTGTGAAGACTGTTGTGTATGGCATAAGATAAGTGTCTAATTTCTTTCTTTTGTATGTGTATATACAGTTTCTCAACATGAGTTGTTAAGCAGATATCCTCTTCCCATTATGCAATCTTATACCTTTGTCCAAGATCATTTGGCTGTACATGCATGGGTTTGTTCTCAGGTTCTCTATTCTGTTAAATTGGTCTATATGTCTCTCTTTATGCCTGTACTATACTGATTTAATTACTGTACATTTGCAAGATTTGAGGTCAGGGAATATGTGGTCTCCAGCATTGTTCTTCTTTCTCATGAATGTTTTCAATATTTGGGGTTCTTTATGCTGACATTAATTTCAGGATTTTTTTTTCTTAAAAATGTCATTGGAATATTGATAGGGATTACATTGAATCTGTGGATCACTTTGGGTAGTGTAAACATTTTAGCAATTTAAGTTTTCCAAACCATGAACATGAAATATATTTTCATATATTTGTGTCTTCTATAATTTCTTTCAGCAATGTTTTTTATATTTTTGGTGTACGAGCCTTTTATTTCTTGGCTGTTTATTTTGAAGTATTTTATTCTTTTTATTGATTTTTTATTTTTGCTGCCTTGGGTCTTCATTGCTGCGTGCAGGCTTTCTCTAGTTGCGGCAAGCAGGGGCTACTTTTCGTTGTGGTGCACGGGCTTCTCATTGCGGTGTCTTCTCTTGTTGTGGAGCACGGGATTTGGCGTGGGCTTCAGTAGTTGTGGCACGCAGGCTCAGTAGTTGTGGCTTGCAGGCTCTAGAGTGCAGGCTCAGTAGTTGTGGTGCATGGGCTTAGTTGATCTGTGGCATGTGGGATATTCACGGATGAGGGCTCAAACCTGTGTCCCTTACATTGGCAGGCGGATTCATAACCACTGCGCCACTAGGGAAACCCTCAAATGTTTTCAGTCTGTGATGAAACAAAGAGTCAGAAGTGGGGAAAGGGCTGTTATCTGCTATGCTGCCCTGTAGCTACAGATGGCTCCTGGTGGTAGCAATGACCACAGTAGAGAGACTTCCATGGAGGCAGGTGGTATAGGGTAGCTGGATGACATAGGCCTTTCAGGTTGTCAGTACAGGCTTCAGGTCTAGGTCTGCTACTTTCTTTCTTTCTTTCTTTCTTTCTTTTTATCTTTATTGGAGTATAATTGTTTTATAATGGTGTGTTACTTTCCGCTTTATAACAAAGTGAATCAGTTATACATATACATATGTTCCCATATCTCTTCCCTCTTGTGTCTCCCTCCCTCCCACCCTCCCTATCCCACCCCTCCAGGCGGTCACAAAGCACCAAGCTGATCTCCCTGTGCTATGCAGCTGCTTCCCACTAGCTATCTACCTTATGTTTGGTAGTGTATATATGTCCATGCCTCTCTCTTGCTTTGTCACAGCTTACCCTACCCCCTCCCCATATCCTCAAGTCCATTCTCTAGTAGGTCTGTGTCTTTATTCCTGTCATACCCCTAAGTTCTTCATGATATTTTTTTCTTAAATTCCACATATATGTGTTAGCATATGGTATTTGTCTTTCTCTTTCTGACTTACTTCACTCTGTATTACAGACTCTAGGTCCAACCACCTCATTACAAATAGCTCAATTTCGTTTCTTTTTATGGCTGACTAATATTCCATTGTATATATGTGCCACATCTTCTTTATCCATTTATCCGATGATGAACACTTAGGTTGTTTCCATCTCTGGGCTATTGTAAATAGAGCTGCAATGAACATTTTGGTACATGACTCTTTTGAATTATGGTTTTCTCAGGGTATATGCCCAGTAGTAGGATTGCAGGGTAGTATGATAGTTCTAGTTTTAGTTTTTTAAGGAACCTCCATACTGTTCTCCATAGTGGCTGTACCAATTCACATTCCCAACAGCACTGCAAGAGTTTTCCCTTTTCTCCACACCCTCTCCAGCATTTATTGTTTCTAGGTTTTTTGATGATGGCCACTGTGACTGGTGTGAGATGATATCTCACTGTAGTTTTCATTTCCATTTCTCTAATGATTAATGATGTTGATTATTCTTTCATGTGTTTGTTGGCAGTCTGTATATCTTCTTTGGAGAAATGTCTATTTAGATCTACTATCCATTTTGGATTGGCTTGTTTTTTTTTTTTTTTTTTTTGTTATTGAGTTGTATGAGCTGCTTATAAATTTTGGAGATTAATCCTTTGTCAGTTGTTTCATTTGCAAATGTTTTCTCCCATTCTGAGGCTTGTCTTTTAGTCTTGTTTATGGTTTCCTTTGCTGTGCCAAAGCTTTGAAGTTTCATTAAGTCCCATTTGTTTATTTTTCTTTTTATTTCCATTTCTCTAGGAGGTGGGTCTAAAAGGATCTTGCTGTGATTTATGTCATAGAGTGTTCTGCCTATGTTTTCCTCTAAGAGTTTGAGAGTGTCTGGCCTTATATTTGGGTCTTTAATCCATTTTGAGCTTATTTTTGTGTATGGTGTTAGGGAGTGATCTAATCTCATACTTTTACATGTAACCATCCCGTTTTCCCAGCACCACTTTTTGAAGAGTCTGTCCTTCCTCCACTGTACATTCCTGCCTCCTTTATCAAAGATAAGGTGACCATATGTGCGTGGGTTTATCTCTGGGTTTTCTATCATCTTCCATTGATCTATCTTTCTGTTTTTGTGCCAGAACCATGCTGTCTTGATTACTGTAGCTTTGTAGTAGAGTCTGAAGTCAGGGAGCCTGATTCTTCCAGCTCCGTTTTTCCTTCTCAAGATTGCTTTGCCTATTCGGGGTCTTTTGTGTTTCCATACGAATTGTGAAATTTTTTGTTCTAGTTCTGTGAAAATGCCAGTAGTAATTTGATAGGGATTGCATTGAATCTGTAGATTGCTTTGGGTAGTAGAGTCATTTTCGCAATGTTGATTCTTCCAATCCAAGAACATGGTATATCTCTCCATCTATTAGTATCATCTTTAATTTATTTCATAAGTGTCTTATAATTTTCTGCAAAGAGTTCTTTTGTGTCCTTAGGTAGGTTTATTCCTAGATACTTTATTCTTTTTGTTGCAATGGTAAATGGGAGTGTTTTCTTGATTTCACTTTCAGATTTTTCATCATTAGTGTATAGGAGTGCAAGAGATTTCTGTGCATTGATTTTGTATCCTGGTACTTTACCAAATTCATTGATTAGCTCTAGTAGTTTTCTGGTAGCATCTTTAGGATTCTCTATGTATAGTGTCATGTCATCTGCAAACAGTGACAGCTTTACTTCTTCTTTTCCGATTTGGATTCCTTTTATTTCCTTTTCTTCTCTGATTGCTATAGCTAAAACTTCCAAAACTATGTTGAAAAAGAGTGGTGAGAGTGGGCAACCTTCTCTTTCTCCTGATCATAATGGAAATGCTTCCAGTTTTTCACCAGTGAGGATGATGTTGGCTGTGGGTTTGTTATATATGGCCTGTATTATGTTGAGGAAAGTTCCCTCTATGCCTACATTCTGTAGGTTTTTTATCATAAATTGGTGTTGAATTTTGCTGAAAGCTTTCTCTGGATCTTTTGAGATTATCATATGGTTTTTCTGCTTCAATTTAATATGCTTTATCACATTGATTGATTTGCATATATTGAAGAATCCTTGCATTCCTGGAATAAACCCCACTTGATCATGGTGTATGGTACTTTTAATGTGCTGTTGGATTCTGTTTGCTAATATTTTGTTGTGAATTTTTGCATCTATGTTCATCAGTGATATTGGCCTGTAGTTTTCTTTCTTTGTGACATCCTTGTCTGGTTTTGGTGTCAAGGTGTTGGTGGCCTCGTAGAAGGAGTTTGAGAGTGTTCCTCCTTATGCTATATTTTGGAAGAGTTTGAGAAAGATAGGTGTTAGCTCTTCACTAAATGTTTCATAGAATTTGCCTGTGAAGCCATGTGGTCCTGGGCTTTTGTTTGTTGGAAGATTTTTAATCACAGCATCAATTTCAGTGCTTGTGATTTGTCTGATCATATTTTCTATTTCTTCCTGATTCAGTCTTGGCAGGTTGTGCATTTCTAAGAATTTGTCCATTTTTTCCAGGATGTCCATTTAATTGGCATAGCGTTGCTTGTAGTAATGTCTCATGATCTTTTGTATTTCTGCAGTGTCAGTTGTTACTTCTCCTATATCATTTCTAATTCCATTGATTTGAGTCTTCACCCATTTTTTCATGATGAGTCTGGCTAATGGTTTATCAATTTTGTTTATCTTCTCAAAGAACCAGCTTTTAGTTTTATTGATCTTTGCTATTGTTTCCTTCATTTCTTTTTCCTTTATTTCTGATCTGATTTTTATGATTTCTTCCCTTCTGCTAACTTTGTTTTTTTTTTTCTTCTTTCTCTAATTGCTTTAGGTGCAAGTTTAGGTTATTTATTCGAGATGTTTCCTGTTTCTTCAGGTAGGATTGTATTGCTATAAACTTCCCTCTTAGAACTGATTTTGCCGAATCCCATAGGTTTTGGGTCGTTGTGTCTCCATTGTCATTTGTTTCTAGGTATTTTTTGATTTCCTCTTTGAATTCTTCAGTGATCACTTCATTATTAAATAGTGTATTGTTTAGCTTCCATTTGTTTGTAGATTTTTCAGATCTTTTCTTGTAATTTATATCTAGTCTCATAGCATTGTGGTCGGAAAAGATAGTTGATACAATTTCAATTTTCTTAAATTTACCAAGGCTTGATTTGTGACCCAAGATATGATCTATCCTGGAGAATGTTACATGAGCACTTGAGAAAAATGTGTATTTTGTTGTTTTTGGATGCAGTGTCCTATAAATATCAATTAAGTCCATCTTGTTTAATGTATCATTTAAAGCTTGTGTTTCCTTATTTATTTTCAGTTTGGATGATCTGTCCTAGGTGAAAGTGGAGTGTGAAAGTCCCCTACTATGAATGTGTTACTGTCAATTTCCCCTTTATGACTGTTAGTATTTGCCTTATGTATTGAGGTGCTCCTATGTTGGGTGCATAAATATTTACAATTGTTATATCTTCTTCTTGGATCAATCCCTTGATCATTATGTAGTATCCTTCTTTGTCTCTTCTAATAGTCTTTATTTTAAAGTCTATTTTGTCTGATATGAGAATTGCTACTCCAGCTTTCTTTTCATTTGCATGGAAGATCTTTTTCCATCCCCTTACTTTCAGTCTGTATGTGTATCTAGGTCTGAAGTGGTCTTTTATAGACAGCATATATATGGGTCTTGTTTTTGTATCCATTCATCCAATCTGTGTCTTTTGGTGGGAGCATTTAGTCCATTTACATTTAAGGTAATTATCGATATGTATGTTCCTATTCCCATTTTCTTAATTGTTTTGGGTTCATAATTGTAGGTCTTTTCCTTCTCTTGTGTTTCTTGCCTAGAGAAGTTCCTTTAGCATTTGTTGTAAAGCTGGTTTGGTCGTGCTGAAATCTCTCAGCTTTTGCTTGTCTTTAAAAGTTTTAATTTCTCCATCAAATCCAAATGAGATCTTTTCTGTGTAGAGTAATCTTGGTTGCAGGTTTTTCTCCTTCATCCCTTTAAATATGTCCTGCCAGTCCCTTCTGGTTTTCAGAGTTTCTGCTGAAAGTTCAGCTGTTAACCTTATGGTGATTCCCTTGTGTGTTATTTGTTTTTTCTCTTGCTACTTTTAATATGGTTTCTTTGTATTTAATTTTTGACACTTTGATTAATATGTGTCTTGGCGTATTTCTCCTGGATTTATCCTGTATGGGACTCTCTGTGCTTCCTGGACTTGATTAACTCTTTCTTTTCCCATATCATGGATGTTTTCAAATATAATCTTTTCAAATATTTTCTCATTCCTTTCTTTTCCTCTTCTTCTTGAACCCCTATAGTTTGAATGTTGGTGCTTTTAATGTTGTTCGAGACTGTCTCAGTTCTTTTCATTCTTTTTTCTTTATTCTGCTCTGTAGTAGTTTTTTTCACTATTTTATCTTCCAGGTCAATTATCCGTTCTTCTACCTCAGTTATTCTGCTATTGATCCAATCTAGAGTATTTTTCATTTCATTTATTGTGTTATTCATCGTTGTTTGTTTCATCTTTAGTTCTTCTAGTTCCTTGTTAAATGTTTCTTGCATTGTGTCTATTCTATTTCCAAGATTTTGGATCATCTTTACTATCATTATTCTGAATTCTTTTTCAGGTAGACTGCCTATTTCCTCTTCATTTGTTAGGTCTTGGGGTTTTTTACCTTGCTCCTTCAGCTGCTGTGTGTTTTTCAGTCTTCTC
Organism: Orcinus orca; assembly: GCF_937001465.1. NCBI lineage: Eukaryota > Metazoa > Chordata > Mammalia > Artiodactyla > Delphinidae > Orcinus > Orcinus orca. The sequence continues at coordinate 71,381,861 of NC_064580.1, forward strand.
ATTTTGCTTATCTTACTGTGTTTGGGTTCTTCTTTTTGCAGGCTACAGGTTTGTAGTTCCCGTTGTTTTTGGTGTCTGTCCCCAGTGGCTAATGTTGGTTCAATGGGTTGTGTAGGCTTCCCGGTGAAGGGGCTAGTGCCTGTGTTCTGGTGGATGAGGCTAGATATTGTCTTACTGGTGGGGATGTCCACGTGTGGTGGTGTGTTTTGTGGTGTCTGTGAACTTATTATGATTTTAGGCAGCCTCTCTGCTAATGGGTGGTGTTGTGTTCCTGTCTTGCTAGATGTTTGGCTTAGGGTGCCCATTACTGTAGCTTGCTGGTCATTGAGTGAAGCTGGGTGCTGTTGTTGAGATGGAGATCTCTGGGAGATTTTCGCTGTTTGATACTATGTGGAGCTGGGAGGTCTCTTGTGGACCAGAGTCCTGACGTTGGCTCTCCCACATCATAGGCTCAGCACTGACTCCTGGCTGTAGCACCAAGAGCCTTTCATCCACATGGCTCAGAATAAAAGGGAGGAAATGTAGAAAGAAAGAATTAGTAGAAGTAGAAAGAAAGAAAGATAGAAAGGAGGGAGGGAGGGAGGGAGGGAATGAAGGAAGGTAAGAGGGAAGGAAAGGAAAAAGAAAGAATGAAGATAAAGTAAAATAAAATAAAATGAAATATAATAAACTTATTAAAATCAAAATTAATTATTAAGAAAAAAAATTTTTAAAACAAACAAACAAAAAAAGAACGGATGGATAGAACCCTAGGACAAATGGTGGAAGCAAAATTATACAGACAAACTCTCTCACAGAAACATACACATACACACTCACAAAAAGAGGAAATGCGGAAAAAATAAAAAATCTTGCTCTCAAAGTCCACCTCCTTAATTTGGGGTGATTCTTTGCCTACTCATGTATTCCACAGATGCAGGGTGCATCAAGTTGATTGTTGAGGTTTAATCTGCTGCTTTTGAGGCTACTTGGAGAGATTTCCCTTTCTCTTCTTTGTTCTCACAGCTCCCAGGGGTTCAGCTTTGGATTTGGCCCCACCTCTGTTTGTAGATTGCTGGAGGGCGTCTGTTCTTCACTCAAACAGGACAGGGTTAAAGGAGCCGCTGATTCGGGGACTCTGCCTCACTCAGGCCTGGGGGGGGGGGCAAGGGAAGGGCACAGAGTGCTGTGTGGGCTTGCGGCGGCAGAGGCCTGCATGACGTTGCACCAGCCTGAGGCATGCCCTGCGTTCTTGCAGGGAAGTTGTCCCTGGATCCCGGGACCCTGGCAGTGGCGGGCTGCACAGGCTCCCTGGAAGGGGGGTGTGTATAGTGACCTGTGCTCACACACAGACTTCTTGGTGATGGCAGCAGCAGCCTTAGCATCTCATACACGTCTCTGTGGTCCGCACTTTTAGCCGCAGCTTGCGCCTGTCTCTGGAGCTCCTTAAGCAGTGCTCTTAATCCCCTCTCCTCGCACACCAGGAAACAAAGTGGGAAGAAAAAGTCTCTTGCTTCTTCATCAGGTCCCGACTTTTCCCCGGACTCCCTCCCGGCTAGCCGTGGTGCACTAACCCCCTGCAGGCTGTGTTCACGCCACCAACCCCAGTCCTCCCTCTGCTCTCCAACCAAAGCCCGTGCCTCAGCTCCCATCCCCGCCTGCCCCGGCGGGTGAGCAGACAAGCCTCTCGGGCTGGCGAGTGCCAGTCAGCACCGATCCTCTTTGTGGGAATCTCTCTGCTTTTCCCTCCACACCCCTGTTACTGTGCTCTCCTCCACGGCTCCGAAGCTTTCCCCTTCTGCCACCTGTAGTCTCTGCCCGCAAAGGGGCTTCCTAGTGCGTGGAAACATTTCCTCCTTCACAGCTCCCTCCTACTGTTGCACGTCCCGTCCCTATTCTTTTGTCTCTGTTTATTCTTTTTTCTTTTGCCCTACCCAGGTACGTGGGGAGTTTCTTGCCTTTTGGGAGGTCTTAGGTCTTCTGCCAGCGTTCAGTAGGTGTTCTGTAGGAGTTGTTCCACGTGTTGATGTATTTCTGGTGTATCTGTGGGGAGGAAGGTGATCTCCACGTCTTACCCTTCTGCCATCTTCCCCTCGTCCCCTGCCATATTTTATTCTTTTTGATACTATGTTAAGTGTAATTGTTTTCTTAATTTTCTTTTCAGATGGTTCATTGTTAGTGTATAGAAATGCAACCAATTTTTGTATGCAGATTTTGAAGCCTGCAAATTCATTGTATTTGTTTATTACTTCAAACTGTCATTTTGTGTACTCATTATGGTTTTCTACATATAATATTTACTACCTGCAATCAGACATAATTTAACATGTTCTTTTATAATTTAGATGGATTTTATTTCTTTTCTGTGGCCTAATTCTTCCTACTAAGACTTCTAGTACTATGATAAATTGAAGTGACACAAATAGGCGTCCTGTCTTCTTCCCAATCTTAAAAGAAAGGCTATAAGTTTTCTACAGCTGAGTATATTTTAGTTGTGTATTTTCATATTTGGTTATTATTGTGTTGAATACAAGTCTTATTCCTAGAATGTTGAATGTTTTTACTGTTAAAGTGTGTTGAATTTTGTCAGATGAAATTTTCTGCATCTGTTGAGATGATCATATCATCTTTTTTCTTTGTTTTGTTTTGTGGTGTAACTCGTTGATTGATTTGTTGTTGAACCATCCTTGCATCACTGGAATAAATCCCACTTGAGCATGGTGTGTGATCTTTTTAATGTGTTATTGAATTTGTTTTACTAATTTTTTTGTGTGAATTTTTAAATTTATGTTCATCAGGAATATTGGCCTGTGATTTTGTTTTTTTGTGGTGTCTTTTTCTGGTTTTGGTATGAGGGTAATACTGTCCTTGTAAAATGTGTTTGGAAGAGTTTTTCCCCCTCAGTTTTTGGAATAGTTTGATAGGGATAAATGTTTAAATGTTTGGTAGCATTACATTGTGAAGCTGTCTGGTCCTGGACTTTAGTTTTTTGGGAGTTTGCAAATTACTGATTCAATTTCATTACTAGTAATTGGTCTATTCAGTCTTTCTGTTTTTTCATGATTCAGTCTTAAAAGATTGTGTGTTTCTAGAAATTTATCCATTTCTTCTAGGGTGTCCAATGTGTTGGAGTATAATTGTTCTTAATAATCTCTTTTGATGCTTTGTATTTCTGAGGTATCTGTAGTAATATCTCCTCTTTCATTTCTGATTTTATTTATTACATCATTCTCTCCTTATTTTCTTAATGACTCTGGCAAAAGTTTTATTAATTTTGTTTATGTTTTTAAAGAACCACCTCTTGGTTTGGTTGATATATACTCTTGCTCTTTTGTCTTTATTTATTTCCTCTATGGTCTTTATTATTTCCTTCCTTCTACTAACTTTGTATTCTGTTTGTTCTTCTTTATATAATTCCTTTAAGTGTAAAGTTAGATTGTTACTGTAAAATTTTCTTGTTTCTTGAGGTAGGCCTGTATTGCTACGGACTTTTCTCTTAGAACTCATAGATTTTGGACTCTATGAATCTCATAGATTTTGAAATGTTATGCTTCGATTTTAATTTGTCTTAAGATTTCTTTGAAATTTCCTCTTTGATCTCTTTATTGACCCATTGATTGTTTAGTAGCATGTTGCTTAGTCTCTATGTGTTTGTGTTTTCTCCAGTTTACTTCTTGTAATTGATTTCTAGTTTTATATTGTTGTAGACATAAAAGATGCTTGATGTGATTTAAATCTTCTTAAATTTATTGAGGCATGCTTTGTGCCATAACATATCTATCTTGGAGAATGTTCCATGTATACTTGAGAAGAATGCATATTCTGCTGTTTTTGGGTGGAATGTTCTATGCATTTCTATGAAATCCATGTGATATAATGTGTCATTTAAGGCCAATGTTTCCCTATTGGTTTTCTGTCTGTATGATTTATCAGTTGATGTAAATCACTTACTATTATTATATTACTGTCAATTTCTTCCTTTATGTTTGCTGATAATTTACTTTATGTTTTTAGGTTCTACTGTGTTGGTTGCATGTATATTTATGATTGTTACATGTACTTGTTTAATTGATCCCTTTATCATTACGTAGTATCCTTCTTTGCCTCTTGTTACAGTCTTTGTTTTACAAAGTCTATTTTGACTTATATAAGTATTGCTAATCCAACTTTATCTTCATTTCCATTTGCATGAAATAACTTTTTCCATCTTTTCACTTTCAGTTTCTGTATGTCTTTAGCTTTGTTGTGAGTGTTCAGTAGGTAGCATATATATATATATATATATATATATATATATATACCCATTCAGCCACACTATGGCTTTTAATTGGAGCATTTAATCCATTTACATTTAAAGTAATGTTTGATAGGTGGGTACTTATTGTCACTTTATTAATTGTTTTCTGGTTGTTATTGCAGTTTTTTTTTTCTTCACATTCCTCTCTTCCCTTGTGATTTGATGACTATCTTTAGTATTATGTTTGGACCTTTCTCTTTTTTATGTGTGTCTATTATTAGTTCTTGTTTTGTTTTTACTATGGGGTTCTTATATAACAGTATAACTATATACATGCATATATATATATGATTAATTTAAATTGATGATCTATTTAAGTTCAAATTCATTCTAACAACCCTACATTTTTACTCCCCTCACACCCATTTAATGCTTTTGACATCATATTTTACATCTTTTTGTTTTGTGTATCCCTTACCTACTTATTGTGGATATAGATCGTTTTACTACTTGTCTTATTCTTTCTAATAGCTATCTAAGTGGTTGATTGACTACCTTTACTGTAAATTTTCCTTTACCAATGAGATTTTTCTTTTTTTAATTTTCATATTTCCAGTTGTAGCCTTTTCTTTTTTGCTTGAAGTCCTTCTAACATTTCTTGACTTGGAGTTTGCTGTTCTATACCAGCTAATCTACAGTTGATTGCTTCTAATGTAGTTTTTAACTTATTGCATTCTTCAGCTGTTTATTTCATCTTTATATTTGTTAGTAATGTTATATTTGTTAATATTTTCACTTGTTCATACATTATTCTTTTGAGTCCATTGAACATGTTTATGATCATTACCTTAAACTATTTTCCAGGTAGATAGTTTATGACCACTTTGTTTAGTTCTTTTTTTGAGGTTTTGTCTTTCGTATTGAAGTACATTTGATTTCCAATATTATGTTAGTTTTAGGTGTACAATGTAGTGATTCAATATTTTTTAGATTTTACTGCATTTAAAGTTATTACAAAATAATGGTTATATTTACCTTTGCTGTATGATATATCTAAGGTTTTGTCCCATTTCTTTGTTTGGAACATATTCCTCTGCTCATTTTGCTTAATTCAGTGTTTATATCTGTGTATTATATATATTGGTTACTTCTCCCAATCTTGGAGAAGTGGCTTCATGTAGGAGATGTCCTATGGGACCCAACAGCACATACTCTTCTGGTCTCCAGAGACATATGTTCTAGAGGTGCCCCCTCTGTGGGTTGTGTGGACCCTTCTGTTGTTGTAGGGCTGACTACTGTGGGCATCCTGGTAAGTGGGGCTGGCCCCAGCCTTGTTGGCTGCTAGGCCCTGCCTTGTGTTGTGGCTGCAGGCCCACTGGTGGGTATATCCCAGACATGACACAGTTGGCTACTCAGCCTGGAGCATCCTCGGGCTTTTGTCACCATGTGGATGGGTGGGGCCAGTTCCTGATTTGGCTGGCCATGTTGTGAAGAGTCTCCCATAGCTGGTATGGCTGCATTATGGGTGTGGCTGTGTCTTGGGTGGTTGGCTGTGGGACCCAGGAGAGCCTGGGGCTGTTGCCAGCCTACTGGTTCATGGTGTTGGGTCCCAGAGTGGCTGGATGTGGGGCTGGCGGGAACCTGAGTCTGGTGCAGACCTTCTGGTGAGTGAGTAAGCACCCAGCACCAACAGGCTAGAGAGTGAACTCCAAAATGGCACTTGCCAGCATCTTTGTCTCCAGTGCAAATCCTAGTTGCCTATTGCCTCTCCAGGAGGCTCTCCAAGATTAGCAATTGGCTTGGACCCAGGATTCTTTCAAAAACTGCCTCTGTTCTGGTACTCAGAGACTGTGAGATTTTTGCATGTGCCCTTTAAAAGTGAAGTATCTCATTCCCACAGCCCTCTTGCTCTCCCATATGCGAGGACCTTCAAAGCCAGACCTTCTGGGGGTTTATCTTCCTGGTGCAGGATCCCCAACCTGGGAATCTTTATGCAGGGCTCAGAACATTTTATCCTTGTGTAGATTCTCTGAAATTGTGATTATCTTTTTGCTAGTCACCTACCAAGGAGTGTGGGTCTCGAATATACTATGTCTCCATATTTCCTACTCATCTTGTTGTGGTATCTTCTTCCTATCTTAAGTTATGGAAAATCTTTTCCATTTATCTTTGGGTCATTTTCATAGATAGTTGTTTGGTAAATATTTGTAACTTTGGTGTTCCCATGAAAAAAGTGAGCTCAGGTTCTTCTTCCTCTGCCATTTATGCCGGCTGCTGGTTTCTTTTTTAAGTAGATCATAATCTCTATCTCCCTCATTTTCTGTCTATGCCACTGCAGGTTCTCTGGAGATACAGAAAGCTTTACAGCTCTTTTTTGTTCTCAGAAGCTCCAAGGCTTCTAGAGGATGCCAATTCCTACAAGTGCTTCAAGGTAGGAAAGAGAACTGTGTCCATTAGCCAGCTCTCTGAACATCCATAATATTGGGGACATGCTCGACTTTCTCTTTCCCCACTGTGGAGATGTCCCTAAACTATATTGTCCTCTGCCTGCTGTACCGTATGTCCTCTACAGCAGCAGCAAGCCACTTAGCTTGCTTTTAATCTCAGTGTCTCCTAGGTTTCTAGAGTATTCTGGATCCCATTAGTACTCTGAGACAGGCAAGGCAGAAACCAGTCCCTCAGGTAGTTCCCTGAAAAGCTGGTATTTTGTGTGCATGTTTCAACTCTTCCCCTCCCCAGGAAGAAGCCTGTAGTTGGGGTTTTTTCCCACTAACATGAAGGGAGGGACTATGATTAATAAGTGTGTCCTTGTCCAAGCCATTACCTTTGTTCTCAGTGACCCACAACAGGACACACTTTCCTGTCAGCACTTAGATTCAGGCATGACAGAAACCAGTATTCTAAAAAGTCCCAGCACTGGATATATGTTTAATTCTTCTCCATCCCTCTCCAGGGACAATCTGGGCGTTGGGAGTTTCCTCCTGATCATGCCGTGTTGAACCAGAGGTAGGGATAATGGTGTCAGAGTTTCTACCAGCTTTGATGCAGCTGCTTTATTGCTTGCCTGAAGTGCAGGAGCCTTTTAATTGGCTTATGGATTTCTTACAAAAGGAGTTGTTTCTTGTACTGTTGTTGAGTCAGTGTCTCTGCAGTGAGGAGGAGTTTTTGGGGCTTCCAATTCTTCCATCTTACTGACATCACCCTCTTTAAATTCCTCTCTATTTTTATTCTCTTTTTTTATTACCTTGAGTAGATTCTATGGACTACCATGATAGCCAAAACTTAAAAACTCCTAGCCTCTCTCTCTCCTCACAACTGCTTGACAAATCATAACCTTGGTTATATTTGACTTTTAATTACTCTATAACTTGTCCTTAGCAGCACAATGATAATGGAGGAACATATACAACCATGTTGACTAGTCTCACTTTAATTTTATGTCAAAAACCTGAAAATGGTCCTTTACACTGCCAGGTGATTGTAATACATATCTCTTGTCCAGGAGTTTTAAAACATTTCCTCTAAGTTCCATATAGTGAATATTTTTAGAGTCTGTGGGCCATGTATCCTATTTTGAAAATATTCAACTCTTCTATTGTAAAGCCACCATAGATATTATATAATAAAAAGAGCATGACTGTGTTCCAATAAAACTTAATTATACAAAAAATAAAGGTAATGGACAGATTTGGCCCATGGATCATAATTTTATGACCCCTAACATCATCAATTTACTTTCTCATTCCCAGAGATAACTATTTCAGATTTTCTTTATTCTCTTCAGTCTTCTAACCCCTCCTTCCTTTACTCTCTCTGAGCTAATGAGCTTGTATTTTTTAAAATATCATTGAGAAGAAAGAAGGCATCAAAGAGCACCACTTGATCTTCCTATCATTGAGTAAGTCATCTTATTTACATATGTAGACATCACCATGTGTTCCTTCCTGGTTGCTAGAGGTAAAATATGTTCCTGCCTAAAGCCTACATTTTCCACCTGAGTATTGCTCAAGGATGTCACTCCTTGATTTGTTGTCCTTTCACCATCATGTTTTTTTTTCTTGTTAATGAATCCTTCTCATAAGCAAACATAATGCTCTACTTTCTCCAACTGTAAAAAAAAAGAAAAAAACCCACAAACTATATCATAACCTCTTAGCCCCTTCCAACCCAATCTCTCTCCTTCTTTTTACAGTGGAACTCCTCAAACTGTGGTTTATATTTACACATATATTTCTTTACCTTTTCATCTCTAACTTAATCCAATTAGAATTTTCTTCCCATCACAAAATTTTTCTCAAAAATCCAAGGATTTCATGTTACCAAATAGTCAAATTTCAGTTCTCATCTTCCTTGATGTCTCAGCAACATTTGGAACAAGGGATTAATTACTTCTGTTTAAAACACTTTGACTAGGATTCTGAGACAACAAACTTTCCTTGTTTTGTTCTTACCTTATAGTCACTCTTTGAGCAGTATCTTTTGTTGACTCCTCCTCACTTCCCTGACTTCTAAATGGTGGAGTATTTCAAGAATTAGTACATGGATCTGTTCTCTATTTATATTCTCTTCTAGGTGATTCCATCCAGTTCCATGACTTTTAAACTCCACTTTGACATCAATGAGTCCACAATTTATATCTTCAGGTTCAATTTTCCCCTGATCTTCAGACTCATATTTCAAACTGCCTATTTGACATTTCCACGTGGTTACCTAACAGGCTTCTTTAATTTAACATGTTCAAAAATAAACTCTTGATTCCAATTTCATCTCTTAATAATATCTCCCATATCTGGTCTAGTCTTCCCTGTCTCAGTAATATCACAATTCACCAATGGCTTAGGTCCAAAACCTAATAAGCCTTCTTGACTTCTCTTTGTCTCTCATACCCTGTATCTAGTTTTTTAGGAAATTTTGTTGCCTCTAACTTCAAAATATGTTAAAATTTGACTTCTTAAATACTTCTATTGCTACTACCTGCTCCAAACTGCCATCATCTCTTGCCTAGACTATTTTAATATTCTCTTAATTAGTCTTCTTGAAAATTATTTTACTTCCCTGCTTAAAACTCTCCATGATATTCTATCACACTTAGAATAAGAAACAGAGTCCATACCATAATAGGTCTTACACCATCTGGACTATGGCTACTTTAATGCACATTTCTTCAGAAATACTGTGATAAGAAACCCTGTTAACTTTGTATAACTTTGCATATCTGATATTTATTTGGCCAAAAATCAAATTTTCTACCCCAGTGTACTTATTAACATATTAAAGAACTATTGTCTTGTGAAAGTTGGAAAACACTGGGCTAGACATTTATGCTGTATTAGAATTAGAAATATATGATACATTACTTTGGTGAATTGGCTCTTATAATCTGAGTTTCTACATTTGGTTACTGTATAATTTAACAGAACATGTATGAAGTAGCAGAATTCAACAATAATTTGAAAGTTGGTTTTGACAATTTAAATATTTGCCATAAATTAAATTTCAATGGTTCATGCACAATGCCAAGCAGACATGTATCCCAGAGAAGAAGAAATACAATTTCACCTCAGTTTCTAAGTATGTTACTATGTCCATCAAGGCAGTTGTAAAAAAAACGTGGTGGATAGAATTCATCTTAAACTTACATTTTTTTTTTTTACTTCAAGAAACTGAAGCTGCATAGTCAAAAGTTTTAATTACTCAGCCAACTCTGTTTAAGTTCAAGAAATTATAATATCTCATGACAGGAAGAAGGCAGAATGATAAAGTTAGAGATATCTATAGTGGGTGTGAGGGAGATCTAGGATTTAGACCTAGCTTTGTTATTCATTAACTATGAACTTGTATAAGCCAATTCCTCTCTCAATGCCTCAGTTTAGGTACATGATAAATAAATTTGAGGTGTAGGTTTAGGCTTTAAATCCCATTTCCTCTGTTTTTTTAAGGGTTCTAGCTAAGAGAATTAGTATTCCTCATGTTCATGGTTGCAAGACAGAGAATTTGCAGAAGTTTACAGAATTTACCAGTGGAGCAACTATAGCAACAAAAGTCCCTTTGACAGTATGGTAAATTCCACTGGGTACCATACAGCACATTTCTTTGATTTTAATTTCTCTTTTTGTTATGTCCTTTATATGTTACTTGTTAAGTCCAGCCATAATAACATAGGTAACCCTAGCCCAATGCTACCACATATCACAGGTGACAGTTTTACCATTCCACCAATTATTGCTGAATGTGCAGTTGATTTGGCTGAGACATCTATCACCACATTGATCCCCACAGGTGATTTGATGATCAGATTGGTGAAGCAGGTTGCCTCTCCCTCTTTACTGTCTTATGTGTATAAGCTCTCAAAGCTTCCATTGTTGGAAGGGGATGGACAACTCTGATAGAGGGAGGGTCATTGTCTGGTCACGGGTAGAGGAACAGAGGTATATAGTTAGGTGTTTATTTCGCTTCTCCAACTTCTACACAAGCTCTCGAGTTCAATTAGCCATGATTGTTATTTACTCTAGATTCAATCATTCATTCCCTCTGTAGCCTGAGGTACTGTTAAATGGTAAATGGAAGGAAGAAGAAAATAGGACTTTGAAGAAATATGGGAAAATACATTTATTGGACCTTGTCTATATCTTTTGATAATGAATTAGATATATAAATAAACATCACATTAAACTATGCTACTTTTGAAACAAAATCAGGTTTTATTCTAGATATATGCTGTATTAACTTGGAATTATCAGATTAAATATTTGGTCGAGTGTTAATCTAAATGCCAGATTAGTTTGGCCACTAATATATTAATTCAGCCAGAAATCAAGCTAATGTGTCTATGGAGACACAGATTGAATAAAACTGTCAAATAATTCAAACAATTCAATAAACAGGCTAATGTTTTTCAATTACTTGACTAGTTGTTCGACTCTATTGATAAAATTAACCCAGCTTTTTGAAGGCATATGTTGTAAATTGACCAGACCTCTGTGATAGATACACGTGAGAGCTGCCAAGAATTCAACACATATGAGTGACATTAATTTTTGTCAACATTTCTAAAGGGATTTGATTTCTTTAATGTTAAGAAGCATAGGTAGAGTACATGTTAAATAAATGGAGGCGTTACATATATTCTTGGTGACCTGGGATAATTTATTATTTTAAAAAAGATGTGTAAGATAAAATCTTTATGACCTTGGATTAGGCAAAGATTAGACAAAAGATAAAAAGCAGAATACATAAAAGAAAAAAATCAATAGGACTTAATCAAAACAAAATCTTCCTCTGTGAAATAGACTAAAAGAATGAAAAGACAAGCCTCAGACTGGGAGAAAATATAAACAAACTTATATTTGACAAACTACATGTATCCAGAACATATAAAGAACACTCAAAGCCCAATAATAAGAGAATAAACAACTCAGTTTTTTTAAAAAGTGGGAAGGAATTCATGATAAAACAGTTCTCCAAAAAGGAAATAGGATCACAAATAATCACATTAAAATATGTCTGACAGCATTAGCCACTAAGGATATTCAAGTTCAAACCACAATGAAATATCTCTATATACCTATTAAAATGGCTGCAATTAAAAAAACTTCATAATACCAAGTCCTGACAAGGATGCAGAAAAACTAGAACTCTTATACAGTGCTGTAGAGAATGCAAACTATTAAGCCACTTTGGAAAGCAATTTGAACATTTCTTATAACCTTAAAGACACACTTTCCATATGAATATGCAATTGAATGCCTAGATATATACTCACATAAAGTAAATAATTATGTTCACATGAATATCTATACACTAATTATGGAAGCAGCTTTATTCATAATTACCAGAAAATGTGAAAAACAAAAGTGTTCTTCAACTGGTGAATTGAAAAAATATGTAGTTTACCTATATATTGGAATACTATTCAACGATAAAATACAAACTATTAATGCACACAAAAGCAGGAATGAATCTCAAATGCATTATACAAAGTAAAAGAAGACATACTCAAAAGGCTATACTGTCTGATTCAATTTGTATGAATGGCAAAGGCAAAAATCTAGCAATGAAGAACAGATGAGTGCTTGTCCAGGCTAGGAGCAGAGAGGGTTGACTACAAAGAGGCAGTATTTGGAATTTCTTTGTGGTTATAGAAATGTTCTACATCTTGATGTAGATAGTTGTCTATACATTTGGATTTATTTGTAGGAATTCATAGAACTGTATATCAAAAAGGATGAATTCTGTCCATGTAATATATAACTCATTTTAAAAAAAAGAAAAATAAAGGACTGCAGAATGTAGACTTTCAGAGATGAATTATCCTCAAGTATTTTTTGGGTTTGTGGACATCTGATAATATGGTAGCTGTGAAGAGTGGATAGGAACCAAAATCTGAGCTCTTAATCTTTCTTTGCTACTATGTATCCTTAGAAAAAACTTCATGTAATCTCTATGGTCCTTAATTCTCTTCATATGTAGAGTGGGGTAATACTAACTTCCTCACTTGCCACAGAGGAATTTTTTCAGGATTGAATCAGTTTATGGATGTAAAAGTGCTTAGAAAATAATAAAGATTAAAATTTTATAAAGTAATTTTTACTAGAGTACCTGACATTTGGTAGGTATATCATAAATGCTTATTCAATTAAAGGTCATATAACACTTATGGGCATTTTCTATTACTAAATTTCATTGTTTTATTTAAGGTCTGTGTCTTCCAGCTGTATAGCGTAATCACAGAATGATTATTCAGTGCCAAGAAATAAACTGAATGCTGAATATGTATATATAAATTAAATCCACACTCAGATCTTAAAGAACTCACAGTCTAAAGATGAAGTTAGTATAATAAGAAAAAGTAATATTTGTTGGACACCTTTTCTGTCAGAAACTGTTTCTTTTAATTATATGTATTAATTAATTTAATCATACCAACAATATATATATATATTTTACTATTCATGACCATTTTAAAGATAAGGAAATGTAGACAGAGGTTATTTACCAAATATTTTAAGTTAGAAATGTTGGAGACAGAAATCAATCCCAAATATTCTGCTTCCATACTCAGTGTTCTAGGCTTCCTCCACATTATCAACGAAGTTTATTCCTAAATACCTTGTCTGAACTGGAGCTGAAGAAGACCAATGGAGGAAACAAAAAATTGATCTGAGCTATGAGACCCAGATAAATATTAGCTAAATAGAGAAAAGGGGAAAATATAGCCCAGGTGTCAAAAAAGTCAAATTTGTTTTGGATCTAAGGATTATCTTTTGAAATTAAAAAATGCTCCTTAATTAGATGTGATTGTTTTTACTTTTTTTAATCTATAAGGACTTCCTAGGTTATATAAGACAGTATATAATGGTTAATAGCATGGACTTTGAAGTCAGAAACACTCTAGTTTAATTCTGTATTGACCACTTAAAGGTACTTTATGCTATGCGGCTGCTTCCCACTAGCTATCTACCTTACGTTTGGTAGTGTATATATGTCCATGCCTCTTTATCACTTTGTCACCATTTACCCTTCCCCCTCCCCATAGCCTCAAGTCCATTCTCTAGTAAGTCTGTGTCTTTATTCCTGTTTCACCCCTAGGTTTTTCATGACATTTTTTTTTTTTAAATTCCATATATATGTGTTAGCATACGGTATTTGTCTCTCTCTTTCTGACTTACTTCACTCTGTATGACAGACTCTAGGTCTAACATACCATTGTAAAGCAATTATACTCCAATAAAGATGTTAAAAAAAAAAGGTACTTTATGAAAATAATTTTCCCTCTTTACATATTTCTTTTCTCATCCACAAAATGAGGACAGCAACAGCACTTATAAATTAGGAAAGCTAATTAAATGTAAATGACAGAGTACAATGCCTGGCACAATACATTTCAATAATGGTGATGATTATGATGCCTTTGTAGTTTTTGTTACCAGGTGACTGTGTCACATAATATAATTCTAAATCTTCCCACTCTTCCCCTTTCAAACGTATTTGTTTACAGAAATTTCATTGTCACATTGAGAATATATGACTTGCTGGAAACCATTTAAATCGTTAAGCCAATACTTTGTTAAAAATAGATAATTCAGGCTTCCCTGGTGGTGCAGTTGTTGAGACTCCACCTGCCGATGCAGGGGACACAGGTTTCTGCCCCGGTCCAGGAAGACCCCACATGCTGTGGAGTGGCTAGGCCCGTGAGCCACGGCCGCTGAGCCTGCACGTCTGGAGCCTGTGCTCTGCAACGGGAGAGGCCACAACAGTGAGAGGCATGCGTACCGCAAAAACAAAACAAAACAAAACAAAAAAATAGATAGTTCCCCACATTCAGTAGTAGGGGTTAAAGCATTCCTAGTCTACTGGACTCCAACACTCCAGGAGAACAGATTTGGATCATTTTATTCCTACTACTACCCATGGTAATCTGTGGATTTTAGTTCATATATTGGATTATAGAGAAATAGACTCAAATTAAAAATGCGGTCTGTGAATGGTTTGGAATTAATTTTGATGGCATGCTTAAAATTATGATTCAATATAATTTTGTTTTCTTTAACTCCTAGTCTTAATTTTTTTATCATCTTTATTGGAGTATAATTGCTTTACAAAAGTGTGATAGTTTCTGCTGTATAACAAAGTGAATCAGCTATACATATGCATTTATCCCCAAATCTCCTCCCTCTTGCATCACCCTCCCAAGCTCCCTATCCCACCACTCTAGGTGGACCAAAAGCACCAACCTGATCTCCCTGTGCAATGTGGCTGCTTCCCACTAGATATCTATTTTACATTTGGTAGTGTGTATATGTCTATGCCACTCTCTCACTTCGAACCAGCATACGATTCCCCCTCCCCGTGTACTCAAGTCCATTCTCTAGGTCTGCATCTTTATTCCTGTCCTGCCCCTAGGTTCTTCAGCTCCATTTAATTTTTTTATATTCCATAAATATGTGTCAGCATACGGTATTTGTTTTTCTTCTTCTGACATACTTCACTATGTATGACAGTTTCTAAATCCAACCACCTCACTACAAATAACTCAATTTCGTTTCTTTTTATGGCTGAGTAATATTCCATTGCATATATGTACTACATCATCTTTATCCATTCAACTGTCGAAGGACACTTACGTTACTTCTATATCCTGGCTATTGTAAATAGAGCTACAGTGAACATTGTGGTACATGACTCTTTTTGAATTATGGTTTTCTCAGGGTATATGCTCAGTAGTGGGATTGTTGGGTCGTATGACAGTTCCATTTTTAGTTCATTAAGGAACCTCCAAAATGTTCTCCATAGTGGCTGTAAAAATTTACATACCCACCAACAGTGCAAGAGGGTTCCTTTTTCTCCACACCTTCTCCAGAATTTATTGTTTGTAGCCTTTTTGATGATGGCCATTCTGACGGGTTTGCGGTGATATCACATTGTAGCATTGATTTGCATTTATCTAATGATTAGTGATGTTGATCATCCTTTCATGTGATTGTTGGCAATCTGTATATATTCTTGGGAGAAATGTCTATTTAGATCTTGGGCCCTTTTTTTTTTACATCTTTATTGGAGTATAATTGCTTTACAATGGTGTGTTAATTTCTGCTTTATAACAAAGTGAATCAGTTATACATATACAGATGTTCCCATATCTCTTCCCTCTTGCATCTCCCTCCCTCCCACCCTCCCCATCCCACCCCTCCAGTCAGTCAGAAAGCACCGAGCTGATCTCCCCGTGCTATGCAGCTGCTTCCCACTAGCTATCTACTTTATATTTGGTAGTGTATATATGTCCATGGCTCTCTCTCTCGCTTTGTCACAGCTTACACTTCTCCATCCACATATCCTCAAGTCCATTCTCTAGTAGGTCTGTGTCCTTATTCCTGTCTTACCCCTAGGTTTTCATGACATGTTTTTTTCTTCAATTCCATGTATATGTGTTAGGATACATTATTTGTCTTTCTCTTTCTGACTTACTTCACTCTGTATGACAGACTCTAGGTCTATCCACCTCATTACAAATAGCTCAATTTTGTTTCTTTTTATGGCTGACTAATATTCCATTGTGTATATGTGCCACATCTTTTTTATCCATTCATCCAATGATGGGCACTTAGGTTGTTTCCATCTCCAGCCTATTGTAAATAGAGCTGCAATGAACATTGTGGTACATGACTCTTTTTGAATTATGGTTTTCTCAGGATATCTGTCCTGTAGTGGGATTGCTGGGTCATATGGTAGTTCTATTTGTAGTTTTTTAAGGAACCTCCATACTGTTCTCCATAGTGGCTGTACCAATTCACATTCCCACCAGCAGTGCAAGAGTGTTCTCTTTTCTCCACACCCTCACCAGCATTTATTATTTCTAGATTTTTTGATGATGGCCATTCTGACTAGTGTGAGATGATATTTCATTGTAGTTTTGATTTGCATTTCTGTAATGATTAGTGATGCTGAGCATTCTTTCATGTGTTTGTTGGAAAATTGTATATTTTCTTTGGAGAAGTGTCTATTTAGATCTTCTGCCCATTTTTGTATTGGGCTGTTTTTTTTTTTTTTTTTTTTGATATTGAGCTGCATGTGCTGCTTGTAAATTTTGGAGACTAATCCTCTGCCAGGTGCTTTATTTGCAAATATTTTCTCCCATTCTGAGGGTTGTCTTTTCGTTTTGTTTATGGTTTCCTTTGCTGTGCAAAAGCTTTTAACTTTCATTAGGTCCCATTTGTTTATTTTTGTATTTATTTCCAATTCTCTATGAGGTGGGTGAAAAAGGATCTTGCTGTGATTAATGTCATAGAGTGTTCTACCTATGTTTTTCTCTAAGAGTTTGATGGTGTCTGGCCTTTTTTTGGTGTATAGTGTTAGGGAGTGTTCTAATTTCATTATGTTACATGTAGCTGTCTAGTTTTCCCAGCACCATTTATTGAAGAGGCTGTCTTTTCTCCAGTGTATATTCTTGCCTCCTTTATCAAAGATAAGGTGACCATATGTGCATGGGTTTATCTCTTGGCTTTCTATCTGGTTCCTTTGATCTATATTTCTGGTTTTCTGGCAGTACCATACTTTCTAGATTACTGTAGCTTTGTAGTATAGTCTGAAGTCAGGGAGCCTGATTCTTCTAGCTCTGTACTTCTTTCTCAAGATTACTTTGGCTATTTGGGGTGTTTTGTGTTTCCAAACAAAGTGTGAAATTTATTGTTCTAGTTCTGTGAAAAATTCCAGTGGTAGTTTGATAGATATTGCATTGAATCTGGAGATTGCCTTCGGTAGTATAGTCATTTTCACAATGTAGATTCTTCCAATCCAAGAACATGGTATATCTCTCCATCTATCTGTATCATCTTTAATTTTGTTCATCCGTGTCTTATAGTTTTCTGCATACAGGTCTTTTGTCACTTTCGGTAGTTATTTATTTATTTATTTATTACATCTTTATTGGGGTATAATTGCTTTACAATGGTGTGTTATTTTCTGATTTATAACAAAGTGAATCAGTTATATATATATACATATGTTCCCATATCTCTTCTCTCTTGCATCTCCCTCCCTCCCACCCTCCCTCTCCCACCCCTCCAGGCAGTCACAAAGCACCGAGCTGATCTTCCTGTGCTATGCGGCTGCCTCCCACTAGCTATCTACCTTAAGTTTGGTAGTATATATATGTCAATGCCTCTCTATCGCTTTGTCACAGCTTACCCTTCCCCCTCCCCATATCCTCAAGTCCATTCTCTAGTAGGTCTGTGTCTTTATTCCTGTCTTACCCTTAGGTTCTTCATGACATTGCTTTTTTTTCGTAAATTCCATATATGTGTTAGCATACGGCATTTGTTTCTCTCTTTCTGACTTACTTCACTCTGTATGACAGACTCTAGGTCCATCGACCTCACTACAAATAGCACAATTTCGTTTCTTTTTGTGGCTGAGTAATATTTCATTGTATATATGTGCCACATCTTTTTTATCCATTCATCCAATGATGGACACTTAGGTAGTTTCCATCTCCAGGCTATTGTAAATAGAGCTGCAGTGAACATTTTGGTACTTGACTCTTTTGTTTTGATTTTTTCTTTTGTTTGTTTCTTTGTTTGTTTGTTTTTGTGGTACGCGGGCCTCTCACTGTTGTGGCCTCTCCTGTTGCAGAGCACAGGCTGCAGATGCGCAGGCTCAGCAGTCATGACTCACGGGCCTAGCTGCACCGCGGCATGTGGGATCCTCGCAGACCAGGGCATGAACCCATGTCCTCTGCATCAACAGGCAGACTCTCAACCATTGCACCACAAGGGAAGCCCCATGACTCTTTTTGACTTATGGTTTTCTCGGGGTATATGTCCAGTAGTGAGATTTCTTGGTCATATGGTATTTCTATCTGTAGTTTTTTAAGGAACCTCCATATTGTTCTCAGTGCTGGCTGTACCAATTCACGTTCCCAACGGCAGTGCAAGAGTGTACCTTTTTCTCCACACCCATTCAAGCATTTATTGTTTCTAGATTTTTTGAGGATGGCCATTCTGACTGGTGTGAGATGATATCTCATTGTAGTTTTGATTTGCATTTCTCTAATGATTAATGATGTTGAGCATTCTTTCATGTGTTTGTTGGCAGTCTGTATATCTTCTTTGGAGAAATGTCTATGTAGGTCTTCTGCCCATTTTTGGATTGGGTTTTTGTTTTTTTGTTATTGAGCTACATGAGCTGCTTGTTAAATTTGGAGATTAATGCTCTGTCAGTTGTTTCATTTGCAAATAGTTTCTCCCATTCTGAGGGTTGTCTTTTGTTCTTGTTTATGGTTTCCTTTGCTGTGCAAAAGCTTTTAAGTTTCATTAGGTCCCATATTTTTATTTTTGTTTTTATTTCCATTTCTCTAGGAGGTGGGTCTAAAAGGATCTTGCTGTGATTTATGTCATAGAATGTTCTGCCTATGTTTTCCTGTAAGAGTTTGAGAGTGTCTGGCCTTATATTTGGGTCTTTAATCCATTTTGAGCTTATTTTTGTGTATGGTGTTAGGGAGTGATCTAATCTCATACTTTTACATGCACCTGTATAGTTTTCCCAGCACCACTTTTTGAAGAGTCTGTCCTTTCTCCACTGTACATTCCTGCCTCTTTTATCAAAGATAAGGTGACCATATGTGCGTGGGTTTATCTCTGGGTTTTCTATCATCTTCCATTGATTTATCTTTCTGTTTTTGTGCCAGAACCATGCTGTCTTGATTACTGTAGCTTTGTAGTAGAGTCTGAAGTCAGGGAGCCTGATTCTTCCAGCTCCGTTTTTCCTTCTCAAGATTGCTTTGCCTATTCGGGGTCTTTTGTGTTTCCATACGAATTGTGAAATATTTTGTTCTAGTTCTGTGAAAAATGCCAGTGGTAGTTTGATAGGGATTGCATTGAATCTGTAGATTGCTTTGGGTAATAGAGTCATTTTCATAATGTTGATTCTTCCAATCCAAGAACATGGTATATCTCTCCATCTATTTGTATCATCTTTAATTTCTTTCATCAGTGTCTTATAATTTTCTGCATACAGGTCTTTTGTCTCCTTAGGTAGGTTTATTCCTAGGCATTTTATTCTATTTGTAGCAATGGTAAATGGGAGTGTTTCCTTAAATTCTCTTTCAGATTTTTCATTATTAGTGTATAGGAATGTAAGAAATTTCTGTGAATTAATTTTTTATCCTGCTACTTTACCAAGTTAATTTATTGTCTCTAGCAGTTTTCTGGTAGCATCTTTAGGATTATGTATGTAGAGTATCATGCCATCGGCAAAGAGTGACAGTTTTACTTCTTTTCAAATTTGGATTCCCCTTATTTCTATTTATTCTCTGATTACTGTGGCTATACCTTCCAAAATAATGGAAGTAATAGCCGTGAGACTGGGCAAACTTGTCTTGTTCTTGATCGTAGTGGAAATGGTTTCAGTTTTTCACCATTGAGGATGATGTTGCCTGTGAGTTTGTCATATATGACCTATATTATGTTGAGGTAAGTTCCCTCTATGCCCATTTCCTGGAGGGTTTTATTTATTATTATTATTATTATTATTTTTTGCGGTACACGGGCCTCTCACTGTTGTGGCCTCTCCCATTGTGGAGCACAGGCTCCGGACATGCAGGCTCAGCCACCACGGCTCACGGGCCCAGCCGCTGCACGGCATGTGGGATCTCCCCAGACTGGGGCATGAACCCGTGTCCCCTGAATAGGCAGGTGGACTCTCAACCACTGCTCCACCAGGGAAGCCCTCCTGGAGTGTTTTAATCATAAATGGCTGTGGAAATTTGTTAAAAGTGTTTTGTGCCCCTATTGAGATGATCATTTATTTTCTCTCCTTCCATTTGTTAATATTCTGTATAATATTGATTGATTTGTATATATTGAAAAATCCTTGTATTCCTGCAATAAGCCCCACCTGAGCATGGTATATAATCTTTTTTTTAACATCTTTATTGAAGTATAATTGCTTTACAAATGTGTGTTTTTTTCTGCTTTATAAGAAAGTGAATCAGTTATACATATACATATGTTCTCATATCTCTTCTTTCTTGTGCCTCCCTCCCTCTCACCCTCCCTATCCACCCCTCTAGGTGGTCACAAACCACCGAGCTGGTCTCCCTGTGCTATGCGGCTGTTTCCCACTAGCTATCTATTTTATGTTTGATAGTGTATATATGTCCAAGCCACTCTCTCATTTTGTCAAATCTTCCCCTTCCCCTTCCCCATATCCTCAAGTCCATTCTCTAGTAGGTCTGTGTCTTTATTCCCGTCTTACCCCTAGGTACTTCATGACCTTTTTTTCTTTTTTCCTTATATTCCATATATATGTGTTAGAATATGGTATTTGTTTTTCTCTTTCTGACTTACTTCACTCTGTATGACTCACTCTATATCCATCCACATCACTACAAATAATTCAATTTTGTTTCCTTTTATGGCTGAGTAATATTCCATTGTATATATGTGCCACATCTTCTTTATCCATTCATCCAATAATGGACACTTATGTTGCTTCCATGTCCTGGTTATTGTAAATAGAGCTGCAATGAATATTTTCATACATCATTCTTTTTGAATTATGGTTTTCTCAGGGTATATGTCCAGTAGTTGGATTGCTAGGTAGTATGGTTTTTAGTTTTATAAGGCACCTCCATACTGTTCTCCACAGTGGCTGTATCAATTTACATTCCCACGAAAGTGCAAGAGAGTTCCCTTTTCTCCATATGCTCTCCAGCATTTATTGTTTCTAGATTTTTTGACAATGGCCATTCTGACTGGTGTGAGATGATATCTCATTGTAGTTTTGATTTGCATTTCTCTAATGATTAATGATAGTGAGCATTCCTTCCTGTGTTTGTTGGCAGTCTGTATATCTTCTTTGGAGAAATGTCTATTTAGGTCTTCTGCCAAATTTTGTATTGGGCTGTTTGTTTTTTTGATATTGAGCTGCATGAGCTGCTTGTAAATTTTGGAGACAAATCCTCTGTCAGTTGTTTCATTTGCAAATATTTTTTCCGATTCTGAGGGTTGTCTTTTGGTCTCCTTTATGTTTTTCTTTGTTGTGCAAAAGCTTTTAAGTTTCATTGGGTCCCAGTTGTTTATTTTTGTTTTTATTTCCATTCTCTAGGAGGTGAGTCAAAAAGGATCTTGCTGTGATTTATTTCATAGAGAGTTCTGCCTATGTTTTCCTCTAAGAGTTTGAGAGTGTCTGGCCTTACATTTAGGTCTTTAGTCCATTTTGAGTTTATTTTTGTGTATGGTGTTGGGGATTGTTCTAATTTCACAGTTTTACATGTACCAGTCCAGTTTTCCCAGCACCACTTACTGAAGAGGCTGTCTTTTCCCCACTGTATATTCTTGCCTCCTTTATCAAAGTTCAGGTGAGCATGTGTGTGTGGGTTTATCTCTGGGCTTTCTATCCTATTCCACTGATCTATATTTCTGTTTTTGTGCCAGTGTCATACTCTCTTGATTACTGTAGCTTTGTAGTATAGTCAGAGGTCCGGGAACCTGATTCCTCAGGCTCCATTGCTCATTCTCAAGTTTGTTTTTGCTCTTCCGGGTCTTTTGTGTTTCCATACAAATTGTGATTTTTTTTGTTTTAATTCTGTGAAAAATGCCAGTGGTAATTTGATAAGGATTTCATTGAATCTGTAGATTGCTTTGAGTACTGGAATCATTTTCACAATGTTGATTCTTCCATTTCAAGAACATGGTATATCACTCTATCTATTTGATTCAACTTTAATTACTTTCATCAGTGTCTTATAATTTTCTGCATACAGGTCTTTTGTCTCCTTAGGTAGGTTTATTCCTAGATATTTTATTCTTTTTGTTGCAATGGTAAATGGGAGTGTTTTCTTAATTTCACTTTCAGATTTTTCATCATTAGTTTATAGGAGTGCCAAGATTTTTCTGCATTAATTTTGTATCCTGCTAATTTACCAAGTTCATCAGTTAGCGCTAGTAGTTTTCTGGTAGCATCTTTAGGATTCACTACGTGTAATATCATGTCATTTGCAAACAATGAGGACAGTTTTACATCTTCTTTTCCGATTTGGATTCCTTTTATTTCTTTTTGTTCTCTGATTGCTGTGGCTAACACTTCCAAAACTATGTTGAATAAGAGTGGTGAGAGTGGGCAACATTGTCTCATATCTTATCTTAGAAGAAATGGTTTTATTTTTCACCATTGAGTACGATGTTTGCTGTGGGTTTGTCATATATGGACTTTATTATGTTGAGGAAAGTTCCCTCTATGCCTACTTTTTGAGGGTTTTTACCATAAATGGGTGTTGAATTTTGTCAAAAGTTTTCTCTGCATCTATTGAGATGATCATATGGTTTCTCCGCTTCAATTTGTTAATACGGTGTATCACATTGATTCGTTTCCGTATATTGAAGAATCCTTGCCTTCCTGGAAGAAACCACACTTGATCATGTTGTTTGATACTTTTAATGTGCTGTTGGTTTCTGTTTCCTAGTATTTTGTTGAGGATTTTTGCATCTATGTTCATCAGTGATTTTGGCATGTATTTTTTTTCTTTGTGACATATTTGTCTGGTTTTGGTATCAGGGTGATGGTGGCCTCTTAGAATGAGTTTGGGGGTGTTCCTCCCTCTGCTATATTTTGGAAGAGATTGAGAAGGATAGGTGTTAGCTCTTCTCTACATGTTTGACAGAATTCACATGTGAAGCTATCTGGTCCTGGTCTTTTGTTTGTTGGAAGGTTTTCTTTTTTTTTTTTTTAACATCTTTATTGGGTTATAATTGCTTTACAATGGTGTGTTCGTTTCTGCTTTATAACAAAGTGAATCAGTTATATATATACATATGTTCCCATATCTCTTCCCTCTTGCATCTCCCTCCCTCCCACCCTCCCTCTCCCATCTCTCCAGGCGGTCACAAAGCACTGAGCCGATATCCCTGTGCCATGCAGCTTCTTCCCACTAGCTATCTACCTTACGTTTGTTAGTGTGTATATGTCCATGACTCTCTCTCACCCTGTCACAGCTCACCCTTCCCCCTCCCCATATCTTCAAGTCAGTTCTCCAATAGGTCTGTGTCTTTATTCCTGTCTTACCCCAGGTTCTTCATGACATTTCTTTTTCTTAAATTCCATATATATGTGTTAGCATACGGTATTTGTCTTTTTCTTTCTGACTTACTTCACTCTGTATGACAGATTCTAGGTCTATCCAACTCATTACAAATAGCTCAATTTCGTTTCATTTTATGGCTGAGTAATATTCCACTGTATATATGTGCCACATCTTCTTTATCCATTCATCCGATGATGGGCACTTAGGTTGTTTCCATCTCCGGGCTATTGTAAACAGAGCTGCAATGAACATTTTGGTACATGACTCTTTTTGAATTTCGGTTTTCTCAGTGTATATGCCCAGTAGTGGGATTGCTGGGTCATATGGTAGTTCTATTTGTAGTTTTATAAGGGACTCCCATACTGTTCTCCATAGTGGCTGAACCAATTCACATTCCCACCAGCAGTGCAAGAGTGTTCCCTTTTCTCCACACCCTCTCCAGCATTTATTGTTTCTAGATATTTTGATGATGGCCATTCTGACTGGTGTGAGATGATATCTCATTGTAGTTTTGATTTGCATTTCTCTAATGATTAATGATGTTGAGCATTCTTTCATGTGTTTGTTGGCAGTCTGTATATCTTCTTTGGAGAAATGTCTATTTAGGTCTTCTGCCCATTTTTGGATTGGGTTGTTTGATTTTTTGTTATTGAGCTGCATGAGCTGCTTGTAAATTTTGGAGATTAATCCTTTGTCAGTTGCTTCATTTGCAAATATTTTCTCCCATTCTGAGGGTTGTCTTTTGGTCTTGTTTATGGTTTCCTTCACTGTGCAAAAGCTTTGAAGTTTCATTAGGTCCATTTTGTTTATTTTTGTTTTTATTTCCATTACTCTATGAGGTGGGTCAGAAAGGATCTTGCTGTGATTTATGTCATAGAGTGTTCTGCCTATGTTTTCCTCTAAGAGTTTGATAGTTTCTGGCCTTACATTTAGGTCTTTAATCCATTTTGAACTTATTTTTGTGTATGGTGTTAGGGAGTGATCTAATCTCATACTTTTACATGTATCTGTCCAGTTTTCCCAGCACCACTTATTGAAGAGGTTGTCCTTTCTCCACTGTACATTCCTGCCACATTTATCAAAGATAAGGTGACCATATGTGCATGGGTTTATCTCTGGGCTTTCTATCCTGTTACATTGATCTATCTCTCTGTTTTTGTGCCAGTACCATACTGTCTTGATTACTGTAGCTTTGTAGCATAGTCTGAAGTCAGGGAACCTGATTCCCCCAGCTCCTTTTTTCGTTCTCAAGATTGCTTTGGCTGTTCGGGGTCATTTGTGCTTCCATACTAATAGTGAAATATTTTTTGCTAGTTCTGTGAAAAGCACCAGTGGTAGTTTGATAAGGATCACATTGAATCTGTAGATTGCTTTGGGTAGTAGACTCATTTTCACAATGTTGACGCTTCCAATCCAAGAACATGGTATATCTATTCATCTATTTGTATCATCTTTAATTTCTTTCATCAGTGTCTTATAATTTTCTGCATACAGGTCTTTTGTCTCCTTAGGTAGGTTTATTCCTAGATATTTTATTCTTTTTGTTGCAATGGTAAATGGGAGTGTTTTCTTGATTTCACTTTCAAATTTTTCATCATTAGTATATAGGAATGCCAGAGATTTCTGTGCATTAATTTTGTATCCAGCTACATTACCAAATTCATTGATTAGCTCTAGTAGTTTTCTGGTAACATCTTTAGGATTCTCTATGTATAGTATCATGTCATCTGAGAACAGTGACAGCTTTACTTCATGTTTTCCGATTTGTATTCCTTTTATTTCCTTTTCTTCTCTGCTTGCTGTGGCTAAAACTTCCAGAACTATGTTGTATAAGAGTGGTGAGAGTGGGAAACCTTGTCTTTCTCCTGATCATAGTGGAAATGCTTTCAGTTTTTCACCATTGAGGATGATGTTGGCTGTGGGCTTGTCATATATGGCCTTTATTATGTTGAGGAAAGTTCCCTCTATGCCTACTTTTTGCAGGGTTTTTAATCATAAATGGGTGTTGAATTTTGTCAAAAGCTTTCTCTGCATCTATTGAGATGATCATATGTTTTTTCTCCTTCAATTTGTTAACATGGTTTATCACATTGATAGATTTGCGTATATTGAAGAATCCTTGCATTCCTGGAGTAAACCCCACTTGATCATGGTGTATGATCCTTTTAATGTGCTGTTGGATTCTGTTTGATAGTATTTTGTTGAGGATTTTTGCATCTATGTTCATCAGGGATATTGGCCTATAGTTTTCTTTCTTTGTGACATCCTTGTCTGGTTTTGGTATCAAGGTGATGGTGGCCTCCTAGAAGGAATTTGGGAGTGTTCCTTCCTCTGCTATATTTTGGAAGAGTTTGAGAAGGATAGGTGTTAGCTCTTCTCTAAATGTTTGATAGAATTTGCCTGTGAAGCCATCTGGTCCTGGGTTTTTGTTTCTTGGAAGATTTTTAATCACAGTTTCAATTTCAGTGCTTGTGATTAGTCTGTTCATATTTTCTATTTCTTCCTGATTCAGTCTTGGCAGGTTGTGCATTTCTAAGAATTTGTCCATTTCTTCCAGATTGTCCATTTTATTGGCATAGAGTTGCTTGTAGTATTGTCTCATGATCTTTTGTATTTCTGCAGTGTCAGTTGTTACTTCTCCTTTTTCATTTCTAATTCTATTGATTTGAGACTTCTCCCTTTTTTTCTTGATGAGTCTGGCTAGTATTTATCTATTTTGTTTATCTTCTCAAAGAACCAGCTTTTGGTTTTATTGATCTTTGCTATTGTTTCCTTCATTTCTTTTTCATTTTTTTCTGATCTGATTTTTATGATTTCTTTCCTTCTGCTAGCTTTGGGGTTTTTTTGTTCTTCTTTCTCTAATTGCTTGAGGTGCAAGGTTAGGTTGTTTGTTCGAGATGTTTCCTGCTTCTTAAGGTGGGCTTGTATTGCTATAAACTTCCCCCTTAGAACTGCTTTTGCTGCATCCCGTAGGTTTTGGGTCGTTGTGTCCCCATTGTCATTTGTTTCTAGGTATTTCTTTATTTCCTCTTTGATTTCTTCAGTGATCACTTCATTATTAAGTAGTGTATTATTTAGCCTCCATGTGTTTGTATTTTTTACAGATCTTTTCCTGTGAGTGATATCTAGTCTCATGGCATTGTGGTCAGAAAAGATACTTGAAACAATTTTAATTTTCTTAAATTTACCAAGGCTTGATTTGTGACCTAAGATATGATCTATCCTGGAGAATGTTCCATGAGCACTTGAGAAAAATGTGTATTCTCTTGTTTTTTGGATGGACTGTCCTATAAATATCAATTAAGTCCATCTTGTTTAATGTATCATTTAAAGCTTGTGTTTCCTTATTTATTTTCATTTTGGATGATCTGTCCATGGGTGAAAGTGGGGTGTTAAAGTCCCCTACTATGAATGTGTTACTGTCGATTTCCCCTTTTATGGCTGTTAGTATTTGCCTTATGTTTTGAGGTACTCCTATGTTGGGTGCATAAATATTTACAATTGTTATATCTTCTTCTTGGATCAATCCCTTGATCATTATGTAGTGTCCTTCTTTGTCTCTTCTAATAGTCCTTGTTTTAAAGTCTATTTTATCTGATATGAGAATTGCTACTCCAGCTTTCTTTTGGTTTCCATCTGCATGGAATAACTTTTTCCATCCCCTTACCTTCAGTCTGTATGTGTCTCTAGGTCTGAAGTGGGTCTCTTGTAGACAGTATATATAAGGGTCTTGTTTTTGTATCCATTCAGCCAATCTGTGTCATTTGGTGGGAGCATTTAGTCCATTTACATTTAAGGTAATTATCAATATCTATGTTCCTATCCCCATTTTCTTATTTGTGTTGGGTTGTTATTGTAGGTCTTTTCCTTCTCTTGTGTTTCTTGTCTAGAGAAGTTCCTTTAGCATTTGTTGTACAGCTGGTTTAGTGGTGCTGAATTCTCTCAGCTTTTGCTTGTCTGTAAAAGTTTTAATTTCTCCATCAAATCTGAATGAGATCCTTGCTGAGTAGAGTAGTCTTGGTTGCAGGTTTTACTCCTTCATCATTTTCAGTATATCCTGCCACTCCCTTCTGGCTTGTAGGGTTTCTGCTGAGAGATCAGCTGTTAACCTTACGGGGATTCCGTTGTGTGTTACTTGTTGTTTTTCCCTTGCTGCTTTTAATATGCTTTCTTTGTATTTAATTTTTGACAGTTTGATTAATATGTGTCTTGGCTTATTTGTCCTTGGATTTATCCTGTATGGGACTCTCTGTGCTTCCTGTACTTGATTAACTGTTTCCTTTCCCATATTAGGGAAGTTTTCAACTATAATCTCTTCAAATATTTTCTCAGTCCCTTTCTTTTCCTCTTTTTCTTCTGGAACCCTTATAATTCGAATGTTGGTGTGTTTAATGTTGTCCCAGAGGTCTCTGAGACTGTCCTCAGTTCTTTTCATTCTTTTTTCTTTATTCTGCTCTGCAGTAGTTATTTCCAATATTTTATCTTCCAGGTCACTTATCCATTCTTCTGCCTCAGTTATTCTTCTATTGTTCTCATCTAGAGTACTTTTAAGTTCATTTATTGTGTTGTTCATCATTGCTTGTTTCATCTTTATTTCTTCTAGGTCCTTGTTAACTGTTTCTTGCATTTTGTCCATTCTATTTCCAAGATTTTGGATCATCCTTACTATCATTATTCTGAATTATTTTTCAGGTAGACTGCCTATTTCCTCTTCATTTGTTAGGTCTGGTGCATTTTTATCTTGCTCTTTTATCTGCTGTGTGTTTTTCTGTCTTCTCATTTTGCTTATCTTACTGTGTTTGGGTTCTCCTTTTAGCAGGCTGCAGGTTTGTAGTTCCCGCTGTTTTTGATGTCTGTCTCCAGTGGCTGAGGTTGGTTCAGTGGGTTGTGTAGGCTTCCTGGTGGAGGGGACTAGGGCCTGTGTTGTGGTGGATGAGGCTGGATCTTGTCTCTCTAGTGGGAAGGTTCACGTCTGGTGGTGTGTTTTGGGGTGTCTGTGGCCTTATTATGATTTTAGGCAGCCTCTATGCTAATGGGTGGGGTTGTGTTCCTGTTTTGCTAGTTGTTTGGCATAGGTTTTCCAGCACTGTAGCTAGCTGGTCGTTGGGTGAAGCTGGTGTTAAGATGGAGGTTTCTGGGAGATTTTCGCCATTTGATATTATGTGGAGCTGGGAGGTCTCTTGTTGACCAGTGTCCTGAAATTGGGTCTCCTACCTCAGAGGCAGAGCCCTGACTCCTGGCTGGAGCACCAAGAGCCTTTCATCCACATGGCTCAGAATAAAAGGGAGAAAAATTAGAGAGAATTAGCAGAAGTATGAAGAAAGAAAGAAAGAAAAAAGCAAAGAAGGAAAGAAGGCAAGAAGGAAAGAAAGGAGGGAGGGAGTGAGGGAGGAAGGAAGGAAGGATGGAAGGAAGAAAAAAGACAGAAAGAAAGAAGATACAGTAAAATAAAATAAAGTATAATAAAGTTATTGAATTAAAAAAGTAAATATTTAGAAAAAAATAAAGGGACGGATAGAACCTTAGGACAAATGTTGGAAGCAAAGCTATACAGACAATGTCTTACACAGAAGCATACACATACACCCTCACAGAAAGAGGTAAAGGGGAAAAAATCATAAATCTTGCTCTCAGAGACCACCTCCTAAATTTGGGATGATTTGTTGTCTAAAGGAGGGAAGGAAGGAAGGAAAGAAAGAAAGAAAGAAAGAAAGAAAGAAAGAAAGAAAGAAAGAAAGAAAGAAAGAAAATGAAAGAAAGAAAGAAAGAAAGAAAGAAAGAAAAGTATAATACAGTTATTAAAATTAAAATTAATTATTAAGGAAAAATATTTAAAAAAATGGACGGATAGAACCCTAGGACAAATGGTAGAAGCAAAACTATACAGACAAGATCTCACACAGAAGCATACACATACACATTCACAAAAATAGGAAAAGGGGAAAAAATCATAGATCTTGCTCTTGAAGCCCACCTCCTCAATTTGGGATGACTCGTTGTCTATTCATGTATTCCACAGATGCAGGGTACATCAAGTTGTTTGTGGTGCTTTAATCCGTTGTTTCTGAGGCTGCTGGGAGAGATTTCCCTTTTTCTTCTTTGTTCTCACAGCTCACAGGGTCTCAGCTTTGGATTTGGCCCTGCCTCTGTGTGTAGGTCGCTGGAGGGCGTCTGTTTTTTTGCTCAGACAGGACGGGGTTAAAGGAGCCACTGATTCGGGGGCTCTGGCCCACTCAGGCTGGGGGGAGGGAGGGGCACTGCGTGCGGGGCGGGCCTGCGGCAGCAGAGGATGGCGTCACATTGCACCAGCCTGAGACCCGCCGTGCGTTCTCCCGGGGAAGTTGTCCCTAGATCCTTGGAACCTGGCAGTGGCGGGCTGCACAGGCTCCGTGGAAGAGGGGTGTGGATAGTGACCTGTGCTCGCACACAGGTCCCTTGGTGGTGGCAGCAGCAGCCTTAGCGTCTCCTGCCCGTCCCTGTGGTCCATGATTTTAGCTGCGGCTCGCACTCGTCTCTGGAGTTCCTTTAAGCAGCGCTCTTAAACCCCTCTCCCCTCGCGCCCCAGGAAACAAAGAGGGAAGAAAAAGTCTCTTGCCTCTTTGGCAGGTGCAGACTTTTCCCCAGACTCTCTCTCAGCTAGCCTTGGTGCACTAACCCCTTCAGGCTATGTTCAAGCCACCAACCCCAGTCCTCTCCCTGTGCTCCAACCGAAACCCTAGCCTCAGCTCACAGCCCCGTCCACCCTGGCGGGTGAGCAGACAAGCCTCTCGGGCTGGTGAGTGCTAGTCAGCACCGATCCTCTGTGCGGGAATCTCCCCGCTTTGCCCTCCGCACCCCTGTTGCTGTGCACTCTTCCACGGCTCCGAAGCTCCCCCCTCCACCTCCCGCAGTCTCCGCCCGTGAAGGGGCTTCCTAGTGTGTGGAAACTTCTCCTCCTTCACAGCTCCCTCCCACTGGTGCAGGTGCCGTCCCTATCTTTTTGTCTCTGTTTTTTCTTTTGCCCTACCCAGGTACGTGGGGAGTTTCTTGCCTTTTGGGAGGTCTGAGGTCTTAAGCCAGCCTTCAGTAAGTGTTCTGTAGGAGTTGTTCCACGTGTAAATGTATTTCTGGTGTATCTGTGGGGAGGAAGGTGATCTCCGTGTCTTACTCTTCTGCCATCTTCAAGGTCCCCCCTGTTGGAAGGTTTTTAATCACAGTTTTAATTTCAGTGCTTATGATTTGTCTATTCATATATTCTATTTCTTCCTGGTTCAGTCTCAGCAGGTTGTGCATTTCTAAGAATTTGTCCATTTCTTCCAGGTTTTCCTTTTTATTGGCTTAGAGTTGCTTTTAGTATTCTCTTGTGATCCTTTGTATTCCTGCATTGTCAGTTGTTACTTCTCCTTTTCATTTCTAATTCTATTGATATGAGTCTTGCCCCTTTTTTCTTAATTAGTCGGGCTAATGCTTTATCAATTTTGTTTATCTTCTCAAAGAATCAGCTTTTAGGTTTATTGATCTCTGCTATCTTTTCCTTTATTTCTTTTTCTTTTATTTCTGATATGATCTTTATGATTTCTTTCCTTCTGCTAACTTCGGGTTTTCTTGTGCTTTTTTCTCTAATTGTTTTAGGTGTAATGTTACGTTGCTTATTTAAGATCTTTCCTATTTCTTAAGGTAGGATTATATTGCTATAAATTTCCCTCTTAGAACTGCTTTTGCTTCATCCCATAGGCTTTGGTTCGTCATGTCTCCATTGTCATTTGTTTCTAGGTATTTTTTGATTTATTCTGTGACTTCTTCAGTGATCACTTGGTTATTAAGTAGTTTATTGCTTAGCCTCCATGTGTTTGTATTTTTTCAAATCTTTTCCTGTAATTGATATCTAGTCTCATGGCGTTTTTGTTGGAAAGGGTACTTGATATGATTTCAATTTTCGTAAATTTACCAAGGCTTGATTTGTGACACAAGATATGACCTATCCAGGAGAATGTTCCATAAGCACTTGAGAAAAATATGTATTTTGTTGTTTCTGTATGGAATGTCCTATAAATATCAATTAAGTCCATCTTGTTTAATGTGTCATTTAAAGCTTGTGTTTCCTTATTTATTTTCATTTTACATGATCTGTCCATTGGTGAAAGTGGGGTGTTAAAGTCCGCTATAATGATTGTGTTACTGTCGATTTCACCTTTTATGGATGTTAGTATTTGCCTTATGTATTGAGGTGCTCCTATGTTGGGTGCATAAATATTTACAATGTTATATCTTCTTCTTGGACTGATCACTTGATCATTATGTAGTGTCCTTCTTTGTCTCTTCTAATAGGCTTTATTTTGAAGTCTATTTTTTCTGATATGGGAATTGCTCCACCAGCTTTCTTTAATTTCCACTTGCATGGAATATCTTTATCCATCCCCTCACTTTCAGTCTGTATGTGTCCTTATGTCTGAAGTTGGTCTCTTACAGAGCATATATATGGGTCTTGTTTTTGTATCTATTCAACCAGTCTGTGTGTTTTGGTGGGAGCATTTAATCCATTTTTATTTAAGGTAATTATTGATATGTATGTTCCTATTGCCATTTTCTTAATTGTTTTGGGATTGTTATTGTAGGTCTTTTCCTTCTCTTGTGTTTCTTGCCTAGAGAATTCCCTTTAACATTTGTTGTAAATCTGCTTTGGTGGTGCTGAACTCTCTCAGCTTTTGCTTCTCTGTAAAGATTTTAATTTTTCCATCAAATCTGAATGAGATCCTTGCTGGGTAGAGTAATTTTGGTTGTAGGCTTTTATTCTTGATCAGTTTAAATATGTCCTGACACTCTCTTCCAGCTTGCAGAGTTTCTGCTGAAAGATAAGCTGTTAACCTTATGGAGATTCCATTGTGGGTTATTTGTTTTTTTTCCTTTGATGCTTTTAATATATTTTCTTTGTATTTAATTTTTGATAGTTTGATTAATGTGTCTTGGTGTGTTTCTCCTTGGATTTATCCTGTATGGGACTCTCTGTGCTTCCTGGACTTGATTAACTATTTCCTTTCCCATATTAGGGACGTTTTCAACTATAATCTCTTCAAATATTTTCTCAGTCCCTTTCTTTTTCCCTTCTTCTTCTGGGACCTCTATAATTCTAATGTTGGTGTGCTTATTGTTGTCCCCGAGGTCTCTGAGAGTGTCCTCAGTTTTTTTCATTCTTTTTCCTTTATTCTGCTCTGCAGTAGTTATTTCCACTATTTAATCTTCCAGGTCACTTATCCTTATTTTGCCTCAGTTATTCTGCTACTGATCCCTTCTAGAGTATTTTTAATTTCGTTTATTGTGTTGTTCATCATTGCTTTTTTCCTCTTTAGTTCTCCTAGGTCTTTGTTAATTGTTTCCTGCATTTTCTTTATTCTATTACCAAGATTTTGGATCATCTTTACTATCATTATTCTGAATTCTTTTTCAAGTCAGCTGTGTAATTCCTGTTCATTTGTTAGGTCTGGGGGGGGGGTTTACTTTGCTCCTTCATCTGCTGTGTGATTTTCTGTCTTCTCATTTTGCTTATCTTACTGTGTTTGAGGTCTCATTTTCCCAGGCTGCATGTTCATAGGTCCTTTTGTATTTGGTGTCTGTCCCCAGTGGCTAACGTTGGTTCAATGGGCTGTGTAGGCTTTCTGGTGGAGAGGACTAGTGCTTGTGTTCTGGTGGATGAGGCTGGATCTTGTCTTTCTTATGGACAGTTCCACATCTGTGGTGTGTTACAGTGTGGTGTCTGTGGCCTTATTATGATTTTAGGCACCTTCTCTGCTATTGGATGGGGCTGTGTTCCTGTATTGCTAGTTTTTTGGCATAGCGTGTCCAGCATTACAGCCTGCTGGTCGTTGAGTGAAGCTGGGTCTTGGAGTTGAGATGGAGATCTCTGGGAGATTTTTTCTGTTTGATATTTTGCAGAGCTGGGAGGTGTCTTGTGGACCAGTGTCCTGAAGTTGGCTCTCCCACCTCAGATGCACAGCACTGACTTTGGCTGGAGCACCAAGAACCTTTCATCCACATGGCTCAGAATAAAAGGGAGAAAAAATAGAATGAAGGAAAGGAAGAGGATAAAATAAAATAAAATAAGATAAAATAAAATGAAGTTATTAAAATTAGAAATAATTATTACAAAAAAAATTTAAAAAGTAAAATGAATCCAAAACAGATGGACAGAACCCTAGGACTAATGGTGAAAGCAAAGCTATGCAGACAAAATCTCACAGAGAAGCATATACATACACACTCACATAAAGGGGAAAAGGGAAAAAAATAATATATCTTGCTCCCAAAGTCCACCTCCTCAATTTGGGATTGTTTGTTTTCTATTCAGGTATTCCACAGATGCAGGGTACATCAAGTTGATTGTGGAGCTTTAATCCACTGCTTCTGAGGCTGATGGGAGAAATTTCCCTTTCTCTTCCTTGTTCACACAGCTCCTGGTGTTCAGCTTTGGATTTGGCCCAGCATCTGCTTACAGGTGGCCTGAGGGCCAATGTTCTTCACTCAGACTGGACGGCGTTAAAGGAGCAGCTGATTTGGCGGCCCTTGTTCACTCAGGCCTGGGGAAGGAAGCAGTACAGATGCGGCATGAGCCTGCGGTGGCAGAGGCCAGCCTGACGTTGCAGTAGCCTGATGCGTGCCATGCGTTCTCCCAGGGAAGTTGTCCCTGGATCACGGGACCCTGGCAATGGTGGGCTGCTCAGGCTTCTGTGAGAGGAGGTGTAGGTAGTGACCTGTGCTTGCACAGAGGCTTCTTGTTGGGTGCAGCAGCAGCCCTAGTGTCTCATGCCTGTCCCTCATGTCCGCACTGATTCCTGTGGTTTGTGCCCATCTCTGGAGCTCCTTTAAGTGGCGCTGTTAATCCCCTGTCATCGCACACCAGGAAACAAAGAGGGAAAAAAATGTGTCTTGCCTCTTCGGCAGGTCCAGACATTTTCCCGGACTCCCTCCCAGCTATCCGTGGAACACTAGTCCCCTTCAGGCTATGTTCATGCCTCCAACCCCAGTCCTCTCCCTGCACTCCGACCAAAGCCCAAGCCTCAGCTCTCAGCCCCACCCGTCCCAGCTGGTGGGCAGACACACCTCTCGGGCTGGTGAGTGCTGGTTGGCACTGATCCTTTGTGCGGGAATCTCTCCACTTTGCCCTCTGCACCCCTGTTGCTGCACTCTCCTCTGTGGCTCTAAAGCTTCGCCCCTCTACCACCCACAGTCTCCGCCCGTGAAGGGGCTTCCTAGTGTGTGGAAACTTTTTCTCCTTCACAGCTCCCTCTCACTGGTGCAGGTTCCGTCCCTATTGTCTCTGTTTTCTCTTTTGCCCTACCCAGTTACGTGGGGAGTTTCTTGCCTTTTGGGAGGTCAGAGTTCTTCTGCCAAACTTCAGTAGGTGTTCTATAGGAACTTTTTCACATGTAGATGTATTTCTGATGTATTTGTGAGGAGGAAGGTGATCTCTGCGTCTTACTTTTCCGCCATCTTCTCAAATCTCCTGGTGTATAATCTTTTTAATATGCTACTGGATTCAGCTTGCTAGTATTTTGTTGAGGACTTTTGCATCTATGTTCATCAGTGACATTGGTCTGTAGTTTTCTTTTTTCGTGACATATTTGTCTTGTTTTGGTAGTAGGTTGATGCTGGCCTCATAGAATGAGTTTGGGAATATTCCTCCCTCTGCTATGTTTTGGAAGAGTTTGAGAATGATTCGTGTTTGCTCTTCTCAAAATGTTTGATAGACTTCACCTGTGAAGCCATCTCGTCCTGGGCTTTTGTTTGTTGGAAAAATCTTAATCACAGTTTCAATTTCAATGCTTGTTATTTGTCTGTTTATATTTTCTATTTCATCCTGGTTCAGTTTCAGAAGGTTGTGCTTTTCTAAGAATGTGTCCATTTCCTCTAGGTTGTCAATCTTATTGGCATAAAATTGCTTGTATTAATCTCTCATGATCCTTTGTATTTCTGCAGTGTCAGTTGTTACTTCTCCTTTTTCATTTCTAATTCTATTAATTTGAGTCTTCTCCCTTTTTTTCTTAATGAGTCTGGCTAATGGTGTCACAATTTTGTTTATGTTCTGAAAGAACCAGCTTTTAATTTTATTGATCTTTGCTATTGTTTGCTTCATTTCTTTTTTTTTTTATTTCTGACCTGACCTTTATGATTTCTTTTCTTAGGCTAAAACTGGGTGTTTTTCATTCTACTTTCTCCAATTGCTTTAGGTATAAGTTTAGGTTGTTTATTTGAGTTTTTTCATATTTCTTGAGGTAGGATGTTTTTGCTGTAAACTTCCCTCTTACAACTGCTTTTGCTGCTTCCCATTGGTTTTGTGTCATCAAATTTTCATTGTTATTTGTTTCTAGGCATTTTTAATTTCCTGTTTGATTTCTGCAGTGATCTCTTGGTTATTTAGTAGTGTATTGTTTATTCTCCATTTGTTTGTATTTTTTACAGATTTTTTCCTGTAATTGATATGTAGTCTCATAGCATTGTGGTTGGAAAATATATTTGATATAATTTCAATTTTCATAAATTTACCAAGGCTTGATTTGTGACCCAAGATATTATCTATCCTGGAGAATATTCCATGAGCATTTGAGAAGAAAGTGTATTGTGTTGTTTTGGGATGGAATGTCCTATAAATATCAATTAAGACCTTTTTGTTAATGTATCATTTAAAGCTTGTTTTCCTCATTTATTTTCATTTTGGATGAACTTTCCATTCATGAAAGTGGGGGGTTAACTTCCCTACTATTACTGTGTTACTGACAATTTCCCCTTTTATGGCTGTTATCATTTGCCTCATGTATTGAGGTGTTCCTTTGTTGGGTGCATAAGTATTTTCAATTGTTATATCTTCTTCTTGCATTGATCCCTTGATCATTATGTAGTGTCCTTCTTTGTCTCTTGTAATAGCCTTTATTTTAAAGCCTATTTTGTCTGATATGAGAATTGCTACTCCAGCTTTCTGTTGATTTCCATTTGCATGAAGTATCACTTTCTATCTCCTCACTTTCAGTCTGTATGTGTTCCTAGGTCTGAAGTGAGTCTCTTTTTGACAACATATATACACGTCTTGTTTTGTATCCATTCAGCCAGTCTATGTCTTTTGGATGGAACATTTAATACATTTAAATGTAAGGTAATTATCAATATGCCTGTTCCTATTACCATTTTGTATTGTTTTTTTTTATTGTAGGTGTTTTCCTTTTCTTGTGTTTCCTGCCTAGATAAGTTCCTTTAACATTTGTTGTAAAGTTGGTTTGTGGTGCTGAATTCTCTTCTTTTGATTGTCTGTAAAGGTTTTAATTTCTCTGTCGAATCTGAATGAGATCCTTGCTGGGTAGAGTAATCTTTGTTGTAGGTTTTTCCCTTTCATCACTTTAAATATGTCCTGACACTCCCTTCTGCCTTGAAGAGTTTCTGTTGAAAGGTCAGCTGTTAACCTTATGGGGATTCCCTTGTATATTATTTGTTGCTTTTCCCTTTCTGCTTTTAATATTTTTTCTTTGTGTTTAATTTTTGATAGTTTGATTCATATGTGTCTTTGCATGTTTCTCCTTGGATTTTTCCTGTATGGGACTCTCTGTTTTTCTGGGACTTGATTGGCTATTTCCTTTCCCATATTAAGGAGGTTTTCAACTATAACCTCTTCAAATATTTTCTCAATCCCTTTATTTTTCTCTTCTTCTGGGACCCTGATAATTTGAATATTGGTGTGTTTCATGTTGTCCCAGAAGTCTCTGAGACTGTCCTCAATTATTTTCATTCTTTTTTTTTTTATTCTGGTCTGCCATAGTTATGTCCACTATTTTATCTTCCAGGTCACTTGTCTGTTCTTCTGCTTCAGTTATTCTGCTATTGATTCCTTCTAGATAATTTTTAATTTCATTTATTGTGTTGCTCATCATTGTTTGTTTGTTCTTTAGTTCTACTAGGTTCTTGTTAAACGTTTCTTTTATTTCTTCTATTTCCATGATTTTGGATCATCTTACTCTCATATTACTCTCTGAATTCTTTTTCAGGTAGACTGCCTATTTCCTCTTCATTTCTTTTGTCTGGTGGGTTGTTACCTCACTCCTTCATCTGCTGTATATTTCTCTGTCTTCTCATTTTGCTTAACTCTCTGTGTTTGTTGTCTTCTTTTTGCAGGTTTCTTGTTCATATTTCCCATTGTTTTTGGTGTCTGTCTTCGGTGGGTATGTTTGATTCAGTGGGTTGTTTAGGCTTCCTTGTGGAGGGGACTGGTGCTGATGTTCTGGTGGATGAGGCTGGATGTTTTCTTTCTTTTGGGCAAAACCAAGTCTAGTGTTGTGTTTTGTGTGTCTGTGAACTTTTTTATGATTTTAGCCCCCTCTCTACTAATGGGTCGGGTTGTGTTACTGTCTTGCTAATTGTTTGGCATAGGGTGTCCAGCACTCTATCTTGCTTGTCGTTGAGTGGAGCTGGGTCTTACTTAGCATTGAGATGCAGATCTCTGGGAGAGCTTTCAACATTTGATATTACATGGAGCCAGGAGGTCTGTCGTTGACCAATGTCCTGAACTCGGCTCTCCCACATCAGAGCCTCAGGCCTGACACCAAGCCAGAGCACCAAGACCCTGTCAGGATCATGTCTCAGAAGAAAAAGAAGAAAAAAAAGAGAGGAAGAAAGAAGACAAAAATAAAATCAATAAAGTTTTTAAAATAAAAAAATTAATCAAAATAAAAGAATAAAAAATTAGAAAAAAAAAAGAAAGAAAGAAGAGAGCAACCAAATTAAAGAAACAAATCCACCAGTGATAACAAGTGCTAAAACTACAGTAATAAAATAAATATATAAATAAAGGACAGACAGAACCCTAGGACAATTGGTAAAAGCAAAGCTGTATAAACAAATCACAGAAAAAAGCATACACCTACACAGTCACAGAAAGAAAAAAAAGGAGTATATATATATATATATAAATTGAATAGAACAACCAAATTAATAAACAATTCTCCCAATGATAATAAGCTCTAAATAGTAAACTAAGATAAACATAAAACAAATTAGATTCAGAAAGCAAACCCCAAGTGTACAGTTTCTCCCGAATCCACCAGCTCAATTTTGGGATGATTCTTTGTCTATTCAGTTTTTCCACAGATGCAGGTTAGATCAAGTTGATTGTGGAGATTTAATCCACTGCTCCTAAGGCTTCTGGGAGAAATTTCTCTTTCTCTTATTTGTTTGCACATCTCCTGGTGTTCAGCTTTGGATTTAGCCCTGCATCTACGTGTAGGTCACCTGAGGGTTTCTCTTCCCCACCCAGCTGGACAGTGTTAAAATACCAGCTGATTCGTGGGCTCTGGCTCACTCAGGGCAGGAGGAGGAAGGGGTATGGAATGTGGGTGAGAATGTGGTGGCAGAGGCTGGTGTGATGTTGCAAAAGCTTCAGGCACACCATGTATTCTCCTTGGGTGGTTGTTCTGGGATCACAGGACCCTGGCAGTGGCAGGCTGCACAGTCTCCCTATAGGGGAGGTATGGGTAATGACCTGTGCTTGAACACAGGCTTCTTGGATGCAGCAGAAGACTTAGCACTTCATGCCCATCTCTGATATCTGTACTTATAGCCACAGCTCACTCCCTTCTATGGAGCTCATTTAGGTTGTACTCTGAATCCCCTCACCTTGCACACCCCAAAGTAATGGTCTCTTGCCTCTTAGGCAGTTCCAGACTATTTCCCAGACTCCCTCCTGGGTAGCTCTGGTGCTCTAGACACCTTCAGACTCTGTCCACTCAGCCAACCCCAGTCTTCTCCCTGGGATCTGACCTCTGAAGCCAGAACCTCAGCTCCCAGCCCCCACCTATTCCAGCGTGTGAGCTGACAAGCCTCTCAGGTTGTTGAGTGATGGTGGGTACCAATCCTCTATGTGGGAATCTTTCCACTTTGCCCTCTGCCCCCCTGATGCTGTGCTCTCCTTCATGGCTCCACAGCTTCTCCCCTGCCGACCCCCATCTCCACCAGTGAAGGGGCTTCCTAATGTGTGGAAACTTTTCCTCCTTCACAGCTCCCTTTCAGAGGTGCAGGTCTGATCCCTATTCTTTTTTCTTTTTCTTTTTTTCTTTTGCCCTACCCAGGTACATTGGGAGTTTCTTGCATTTTAGGAAGTCTGAAGTCTTCTGTCAGCATTCAGTAGGTGTTCTGTAGGAGTTGTTCTACATGTAGATGTATTTTTGATGTATTTGTGGGGAGAAAGGTAATTTCCACATTTTACTCTTCACCATCTTGAAGGTCCCCCGAAGTCCTACTCTTTAAATATGCTAATGTAACACTGAGAATAACAGAGGCCAGAGGCTTCCATTTTTCATTATGATTGAAGAACCTATATTAGAATGACCCTTCTAATTAGAATAACTAAACTCTTTGGAAAAAAATTTCAAATACATAAAGCCACTTTTTCAAAGTCATAAGAAAGTAAATAAGGCAGCCAAAACACGAAAGACCAAGATCCGAGGGACAAGGGGAAAACAGTGAAGACAGTCTGACTTTCTCTGTCACTTTTCTCTTCACAGAATTTATTGATTTCTAGATAAGCATGAACTAAATTTTGAATAGACTGATACATCTCAAAACTTTTGACAATTTAATAGGTCTTGAGAGACAAAAAATATTTAGGACAACCCAGGCAGCCAAAACTTGAAGCAGTATACTTTTAAGATATTAATATTTCATTAGATGGTTTAACAGCAGTTTAAGCAAAGCATAAAACAGGATTAGTGTCCTGGAAGATAGGTCAGTACACTAGGTTGTGCTGTATATATTAACACACAAAGAGAAAAAGATTATGCAAAAGACCTAAAGAACATTAGAGACATGGGCATGGTACCTAAAAATGTAACATGTATGTAATTGGAGTGCAGGCAAGAGAGCAACAGTGTTGTTGAAGTAATACCAGAAGTACATTTCTAAATACTTATGTAAATGGGAAATTTTCAAAACTAATTTTTTTTTACAAAACACACAATCAAGAAGCACTTCAAACACCAGTCAAGAGAAATATGAAAAAAAAACACTCTTAAAAACATCTTAGTGAAACTGATGAAAAGCAAGTAAAATGATAAATTGATTAAAATAATCAGAATAATTAACACATTACTTTCAAAGGAACAAAAACAATAAGATATTTCAAAGAAAACAGTGGAGGACAGAAATAGAATGATATCTTTAAAGAAAGAAAAAAGCTAATCAAGAATTCTATATCCATGGGCCTCCCTGGTGGCACAGTGGTTGAGAGTCCACCTGCCGATGCAGGGTACATGGGTTAGTGCCCTGGTCCAGGAAGATCCCACATGCCGTGGAGCGGCTAGGCCCATGAGCCATGGCCGCTGAGCCTGAGCATCTGGAGCCTGTGCTCCACAATGGGAGAGGCCACAACAGTGAGAGGCCCGCATAACGCAAAAAAAAAAATAAAAAATAAATAA
This sequence comes from Orcinus orca, assembly GCF_937001465.1. Taxonomy (NCBI): domain Eukaryota; kingdom Metazoa; phylum Chordata; class Mammalia; order Artiodactyla; family Delphinidae; genus Orcinus; species Orcinus orca. The sequence continues at coordinate 71,423,076 of NC_064580.1, forward strand.
AAAAAGAATTCTATATCCAGCAAAAAAATAAAAAATAAAAATAAAGTTTAAACAAAGATATTTTAAGTTAAACAAAAACTGACATAATCTATTGCCAACAGATTTACACCACATAGAAAGCTAAACAAAGTTCCTCAAACCTAAAAAACAAAACAAACAAACCAAAAAAAAATCTTGGTTTGAAGCATGAAAAAACATGAAAGAGTAAAGAACACTGAAAATATAAATAATTAATTAAATATCTTGGTGGCATAAGACCACCTTCCTTTTTGTCAAACTTCTCAAAGAAATACTTGGGCACTCACCTACAAAGTACCTCTTTGGGAGTTGTAAGATCGAGCACAATGCACTAAAAGATCCATGAGGAATCTTGCATAGCTGTGCACCCAGCAATATGCAGATAAACCTCAATAAGTGCTGCAGAACCTGCAGGAGAAAGAAAACCTGCCTCAACCCCTCTCAGCCACAGACAGAGTGCTCACTTGGGCAGACACCCACAAAGAAGAAGAACTATAAAAATCTAGCCTTACTGAGGGGATATTTCAGCATGATATTGGAGAGAAAAAAATCCTGTGTGAAAACATTGGACAGGGTAAGAGAAACTTTGTCAACACTGGCCAATTCCTAAGGTGACAAAATGCAAGGTTATAATTGCCAGCAGCAACCAATCCACCAGGGAAAATGTGAGTGATGGGTGAGTGCCAAGCTACCGCAGTTGAGTGGGATGCTGCTGAAGAAACCCATTTCACTCCAGCAGCATCCAGAGTGCTGAACTGGTACTTTCATGACTAGGGAAAAGACAGAGATTGGGAAAGTGACAGATAAGAATATCAAAGGGAATTAAAAGGATGTGGTTACTGTTCACACTGTCAGCTTAAAATGAACTGTTTTATCTATAAGATTTTTTTATGTAAGCCTAATGATAACCACAAAGCAAAAACCTAGAGTAGATTCTAAAAGATAAGGAAAGGGGAATCAGAGTATATCATCATAAAAACTCACAAATGTACAAAGATAGCCAGTAATGGGAAAAAAATGAACAATAGAATTACATAACAATGAGAAAGTAATTAATAAGGTGGCATTAGTAAGTCCTTATATATCAATTATTACTCTGATTATAAATGTATTGAATTCAACATTCAAAGGACACAGAGTGGCTAGATGGATTTAACAAACAAAGAAACAAACAATAAACACTCAACAATATGCTGCCTATAAGAGACTCACTTCAGATTTAAGTGCACTCATAGTTTCAAAGGGATGGAAAATATATTCCATTGAAGTGGAAATGTAAAGAAAGTGGGCATAGCTATTCTTATGTCTTACAAAATATAATCTATGCAAAAAATGATAACAAGAGACAAAAATGGTCATTACATAATGATAAGGAGGTCAATTCATCAAGAATATAAAAAAATTGTCTATATTTACACTCAATATGGAGTACCTCAAAATATTAAGCAAATACTAATAGGTCTGAAAGGAGAAATAGACAATAATACATTAATGGCAGGGGACTTCAATATAGCACTTTCAGCAATTATAGCTAATCCAGGCAGAAATCATAAAGGAAATTTTGTACCTGAACTATACATTAGACAAATTAGACCTAACAGACATTTATAGAACATTCCATCCAACAGCAGTAGAATACACATTCCTCTATAGTGTACATGGACCAGTCTCCAGGATTGAACATATGATAGGCCATGAAAGAAATCTTAGCAAAATAAGAAAATTAAAATCATACCAAGTATCTTTTCTGATCACAATGGTACAAAGCTAGAAATCAACAAAAGAAAAATCTAGAAAATTTAGTAGTACGTGGAAACTAAACAACACACTCCTGAACAAATGTGTCAGAAGAAATAAAAAGGGGAATGAAAACATATTTCAGAAAGGGTGAATATTGAAACACAACACACTAAAACCTATAGAATGCTGCAAAAGCAGCTCTGAAAGGGAAGATTGCAGCAGTAAACACCTACACTAAGAAAAAAGATCTTAAATAAATAGCCTACACCCGCAGGAGCTAGAAGTAACAGGCTACACCTCCAGGAACTAGAAAATAATATAGACCAAACTAAAGCCAAAGTTAATAGAGTGAATGAAATAACAAAGATCAGAACAGAAGAAAATAATATAATGATGAGAAAATACAATCGAAAAGGTCCCCCAAAATAAGAGGTGGTATTTCAAAAAAATAAACAAAATTGACAAAACTTTTAGACTAAGAAAAAAAGAGAGAAGACTCCAATAAAATCTGAAATGAAAGGGGACATTAAAACTGATACTACAGAAATAAATAGGGCCATAAGAAAGTACTATGAACAATTATCTGACTTATATGTCAAGAAATTGGATAAACTAGAGGAAATGGATAAATTCCTAGAAATGGACAACCTACCAAGAGGAAAATTGAAATCTGAACAGACCAATAAGAAGTAGGAGAGTTAATCATTAATCAAAACACTATCAAAACAGAAAAGCCCGGGACCAGGTGTCTTCACCAGCTGCCAAACATTTAAAGATGAATTAATACCAGTCCTTTTCAAATTCTTCCAAAAATTTAAAGAGGAGCAAACACTTGTAAACTCATTTTACAAGGCCAGTATTACCCTGATACCAAACCAGATAAGGACACTGAGAAAAAAACAAAACAAAAACTATAGACTGATATGCCTAATGAATATAGATGAAAAGTTCTCAGCAAAATGTTGGCAAAGTCAATTCAACAATACATGAAAAGAATAATACACCATAACCAAGTGGGATTTATCCCTGGAATGCATGGTGGTTCAACATATATAAATTAATAAATGTTATACACCAAATTAATAGATTAAAAGATGACTATATGATCATTCCAACAGATGCAGAAAAAGCATTAGACAAAAGTAACATCCTTTCATGATAAAAATTCTCACCAAATTTGTTTTAAATGGAACAACCTCAACATAATAAAGGTGATATATGACAAACCCAGAGCTGACATCATAGTCAATGATGAAAAATAAAAGCTTTTCCTCTAATATGAGGAATAAGACAAGGGTGTCCACACTCACTATTCTTATGCAACATAATACTGGTATTTCTACCTCAAGCAAGCATCAAGACAGAAAAATAAAACTCCTCCAAATTGGAGAGGAAAAAGTAAAATAGTTATTTGCAGGAGATGTGACTTTACATATAGCAAATCCTAAAAACTTAACCAATAAGCTATAGGAATTAATCAATGAAGTCAGGAAAGTTACAGAATATAAAATAAACAGAGAAAATCAGTTGTGTTTCTATACACCAAAAATAAAATATCTTGAAAAGAAATTAAGTATCCCATTTGCAATATCATCAAAAACAAACAAAAATACTGAGAAATGAATTCAACCAAAGAAGTTAAAAAGCTATAAAATAAAAACTACAAGACTTTGATGAAAGAAATTGAAGACACAAACAAATGGAAATTTATTTGAGTTTATGTATTGAAATATTTACTATTGTTAAAATGTCCACACTATCCAAAGCCAACAATAAATTCAATGCAGTCCCTATAAAAATTACAATGATTTTTCACAGAAATAGAAAAAAAAAATCCTGAAATTTGTGTGGAACCTCAAAAGATGCCAAATGGCCAAACCAATCATGAGAAAGAAGAATAAAGCCAGAGACATCTCATTTCCTGATTTCAAACTATACTAAAATGCTATAATAATTAAAAGAGTATGTTACTGGCATGAAGATGGAAACATACACCAATATAACAGAATGGAGAGCCTAGAAATAACCTTCCACTTATATATGGTCAGCTAATATTTTGACAAGGTTGCCAACACTCAATGGGAAAAGGATCATCTCTTGATCAAATGGTGCTGGAAAACTGGATAACCACATGCAAAAAAAAAAAAAAAAGAAAAGAAAGAGAGACAGAAATTAGACCTCTTTCTTATATCACTCACAACAATTATCTTGAAATTGATTAAAAACTTACAGATAAGACTTGATATTGCAAAACTCCTAGAAGAAAACATAGGAAAGAAGCTTCTTGACATTGATGTTGACAATGATTATTTGGATATGACACCAAAAGCATAAGCAACAAAAGCAAAAAATTGACAAGTGGAACCACTTCAAACTAAAAAGCTTCTACACAACAAAAGAAACCATAAACAAAATGAAAAGTCAACTGTGATATTGTGATTTATAATAAGAAATATATACTTGCTCTTTGTCCCTCTTTCTGACACAGAACTACTAAAACCCTTCAAATTTACTACGTGATAAGAGAAAAAAAAGTTGTCTTTTGTTGTGTTAATGAGGTAACTTTTGAAAAGTATATCAGGATAGGAGCTGGTCACCAGAGGAACAAAACATGTGATTAGAGGGTTGGGACTTTCTGTAACACCCTCCTGACCTCCAGGGAGGGAAGACAGTTTGGAGGTTTGATTGATCAACAATGTTCAATAATCTAATCAGTCATGCCTATGAAATCATATTTTCATTAAAACCTAAAAGGAAGGGTTTGGAGAGCTTCTGAGTTGGTGAACACATGGAGACACGGAGAATGGCTCACATGGAGAGAGAATTGAAACTCAATGTTCCTTCACACATACATTGCCCTTTGCATTTCTTCCATCTAGCTGTTCCTGACTTATGTCCTCTTACAAAAAAAATGATCTAGTAAATAAAATTTTTACCTGGGTTCTGAGAACTTCTCCTGCAGATTAATTAATCCCAAGGATGAGGTTCTTAGAACCTCTGATCTATAGCTGGTGATTCAAAAGCACAGGTGACAACACAGCCTTGTGCTTGGCTTTGGAAGCTGGGAAAGGAAGTCTTGTAGGGTTGAACCCTCAACCTGTGAAATCTGAAGCTAAACTCCAGATAGTTAGTTTCAGAATTGAGTTGAATTGTAGGACACACAGTTGGTGATGCAGAATTGTTTGGAGGTGCAGAAACTGCCTCCCACTTCACATTGGAAATTGGTCCTAAGATCCTTAGTAACCTATACAGAATGGGAGAAAATATTTCCAAATATGTGGAATCCAAAAAAAATGGTACAATTGAACTTATCTACAAAACAGAAATAGAGCTACAGATGTAGAAAACAATCTTATGGTTACCAGGGGGAAAAGATAAATTGGGAGACTGGGATTGACATATACACACTACTATATATAAAATAAATAACTAGGGCTTCCCTGGTGGCGCAGTGGTTGAGAGTCCGCCTGCCGATGCAGGGGACACGGGTTCGTGCCCCGGTCTGGGAGGATCCCACATGCCGCGGAGCGGCTGGGCCCGTGAGCCATGGCCGCTGAGCCTGCGCGTCCAGAGCCTGTGCTTCGCAACGGGAGAGGCCACAACAGTGAGAGGCCCGCGTAATGCAAAAAAAAAAAAAAAAAAAAAATAAATAAATAAATAAATAAATAAATAAATAAATAAATAATAAGGACCTACTGTATAGCACAGGGAACTCAACTCAGTACTCTGTAATGACCTATATGAGAAAATAATCTAAAAAAGAGTTGATATATGTATATGTATAACTAATTCACTTTGCTGTACAGCAGAAAGTAACACAACATTGTAAATCAACTATACTCCAATAAAATTTTAAAAAAGAGAGATACAAACTATATGTATAAAATAAATAAGCAACAAGGATATATTGTACAGAACAGAGAAGTATAGCCATTATTTTCTAATAACTTTAAATGGAGAATACTCTATAAAAATATTCAATCACTATATTGTTCACCCAAAACTAATATAATATTATAAATCTTCTATACTTCAATAAAAAATTAATGCCCCCCACCAAAAAAAAACAAGATATCACCTGAACCCTATTAGAATGGCTAAAATCAGGAAGATAAAACAAGTGTTGGTGAGGATGTGAAGAAAAAGAAACCCTTATGCACTGTTGGTGGGAATGTAAACATTGGTGTAGCCACTATGGAAAACAGTATGGTGGTTCCTAAAAAAAAAAAAAGGACCAAATATATGATCCATTAATCCCATTCCTGGGTATATATCCAGAGCAACCGAAAAGAAGATATCAAAAAGATATCTGCACCCCATGTTTATTTCAGTATTATTCACAATAAAAAACATATGGAAACAACTTAAGTGTCAGTGAATGCATGAATGGATAAAGAAGATATGATATATATATACACACAATGGAATATTATTCTGCTATGAAAAAGAAGGAAATCCTACCATTTGTGACAACCATTTGGACCTTGAGGGCATTATGTTTAGTGAGTTAAGCCAGACAGAGAAAGACAAATATTGTAAGTATAATTTAAATTTATAGAATGTTATATGTAAATTTCATCTCAATAAATATAATTAGATATACATGAATAATAAATTAATATTAATTTTGAAAAGTAGAAATAAATATGCATTCTGTATTTCAAATATATATGTGTATATATGTGCATATATATACACATACACCTACATATATATAATTAAAATGTATGATAATGATAGCACAAAAGATAGCAAAGGTAAATTGAATTAAAATTCTCCATAGTCCTTGCATCATTTGAAAATGGTAAAAATACTAATTTTTATGTCAAGGATGCATGTTGTAATCTCTGGTGTAATCTAAAAATATAATCCAAAAATATGTAACTAATAATATAATAGAGAATAAATGGGGAAAAATAATGATGTTGATGATGATGATAATAAATTTGATTAATTCAAATGAAGGAAAAAAAGGGTGAAAGCAAGGAACAAAGCACAAATAGGACAAATAGATAATAAATAGTGCATGGTAGATATAAACCAACATATCATAAATTATATTAAATATAATAAGCTAAATACTCCATTTAAAAGGCAGAGACCCACCTCCTAGAGAAGTGGAAATAAAAACAAAAATAAACAAATGAGACCTAATGAAACTTAAAAGCTTTTTCACAGCAAAGGAAACCATAAACATGATGAAAAGACAACCCTCAGAATGGAAGAAAATATTTGCAAACGAAGCAACTGGCAAAGCATTAATCTACAAAATTTACAAGCAGTTCATGCAGCTCAATTTCAAGAAAACAAACAACCCAATCCAAAAAAGGCAGAAAACCTGAATAAACATTTCTCCCAAGAAGATATACAGATTGCCAACAAACACAAGAAAGGATGATCAGCATCACTAATCATTAGAGAAATGCAAATTAAAACTACAATGAGGTATCACCTCACACAGGTCAGAATAGCCATCAGCAAAAAACCTACAAACAATAAATGCTATAGAGGGTGTGGAGAAAAGGGAACGCTTTTGCACTGCTGGTGGGAATGTAAATTGATACAGCCACTATGGAGAACAGTATGGAGGTTCCTTAAAAAACTAAAAATAGAGCTACCATACGAGCCAGAAATCCAACTACTGGGCATATACCTTGAGAAAACCATAATTCAAAAAGTCATGTACCACAATGTTCACTGCAGCTCTATTTACAATAGCCAGGACATGGAAGAAACCTAAGTATTCATTGACAGCTGAATGGATAAAGAAGATGTGGCACATATATACAATAGAATATTACTTAGCCATAAAAATAAATGAAATTGAGTTATTTGTAGTGAGGTGGATGGACCTAGAGTCTGTCATTCAGAGTGAAGTAAGTCAGAAAGAGAAAAACAAATACTATATGCTAACACATATATATGGAATCTAAAAAAGAAAAAAAAAAGGTTCTGAAGAACCTAGGGGCAGGACAGGAATAAAGATGCAGACATAGAGAATGGACTCGAGGACATGGGGAGTGGGATGGGTAATCTGGGATGATGTGAGAGAGTGGCATGGACATATATACACTACCATATGTAAAATAGATAGTTAGTGGAAAACAGACACATAGCACTGGGAGATCAACTAGGTGCTTTGTGGTCACCTAGAGGGGTGGGATAGGGAGGGTGGGAGGGAGACGCAAGAGGGCAGAGATATGGGGATATATATATATGTATAGCTGATTCACTTTGTTATAAAGCAGAAACTAACACACCATTGTAAAGCAATTATACTCCAATAAAGATGTTAAAAAATAAAGTAAAATTTAAAAAAATAAAAAGCAGAGAAATCAGACTGCATATAAATCCATATAAACCCACCAAAATATATGCTGCTTCCTGAGGTACATCTTAAGTAATGGACACAGAAAGTTTGAAAACAATGTATGAAAAATTATATACCTTTTACACACTAGCTAGAAGAAAGCTGAACTAGTTTTACTCCACATAAGAAAAAAAAATAAACTTCAACTCAAGAAGTATTACTAGAAAAAAAGTGAAATACCTTATAAAAATAAATAGGTTAATCCACCAGGAAGGTAAAATAATTCTAAATTTGAATGATTCTAATAGCACAGCTTCAAAATCTCTAAATCAAAAGTTGTAAGAATTAGACAAGTAGACAAAAAGATAAATAGACAAATATATTTAACTCCTTTTTCTCAGTAACTGATAGATCGAAAAGATTAAAAATCAATAAGGCATATAAAGGCTTGAATTACATAATAAAAAAATTGGGTTGTATATAAAAAGTACCCAAAAGCTGAAAAAACTGACCATATTCTGGATATTAAAGAAAATTTTAGCCAATTTCAAGGTATAGAAACTATACAAAATATATTCTGTTTCTGAAGAATAATTAAGCTTTAAATTAATAATTTTAAAAAGTAATTAGAAAATATCCGTATCACTGTAAATGAACCTATTGCTCCAATATAACATTTAGAGCTGACAAGCCCCTAGCAAAACTAATCAAGTAAAATATTAATAAGAATAACAACAACCATAATAGTATCAACAATAGCACCTGCAATGTTAGTTAATGTCCCCTAACACACTTAGTATCTAATATATGCTAGGTTCTATACTAAAAATTTGCATGCATTGTCTCAAGGTTTCTCAACACTGACTACCCATTAGACTCACATAGAGAGCTTTTATAAAGTAATGTTCAGACACCATCTAGACTAATTAAATAATAATAATAACTGCCAGTGTGTATCAGTCATTCATTGACATTTTTGTAAAAGGCCCTTAGGTGATCTTAATATGCTTCATGGATGAAGAACTGTTGCATTATATCGTGCAATCATTGCAGCAAACTTATGAGGCATTGCTGTTATCAATTACTTTATTTTCATAAGAGAAAACTGAGATTAAAAGAGCCTAAATAAAGTACTCTGTGTCACACAGTTAGATAATGTAATTATATAGCCAATTATTTTTTTCCAAAGCATAGGAAATGCTATGATCTCTCCACCTTCTGATAACCACATTGTATTGGAATAGTGGTTTTGAGCTGCTGTACTCCTGGGTTACACCTGGAGTTCCCTGAGTGACAACTAATACTTCTCTGGAGTTTAGGATAAAGGCCATAATTTTAGTTAAATCAAGCCATACCATACACCTAACAAAACTCTCACCAATCCCTCTTCTGTGTACATTTTTGCTGGAATGAAAAATCTCACCAGTTTAATAAAAACTTTCCTGCCAAGGCCCAAGCTATAATTGCACACTCCCTCACTTGCTGCACCATACAGTAAGACTTCTGCAATATGAGCTCCTTGAGGGCAGAGACTACATGTTATTTGCTTTACTATCCCCAGAAGTTAGCTCAGTGCTTGCCACATAGTAGGTACTCAGTAATAGTGAATGAATGAATGAGTGAATAGATGAACAGGGAGGGAGCTTCTCCTATAATTATCAATGACATCAGTCTGACGGCTTCCAACATATTTCTCTACTTATCTTTGATAAATGCGAAATAAGTCAGCCCTACGATTTTTCTCAAGCTCACAGTGAAGGGTTATTATGTTCAAAGGTTAAGTTGTCCTCCTCGACATAGATCTCAACGTTAGGAATGTTTCCCAAACTTCTTCAATTGGCTACTGATTTCTTAGAGCAGCTAATGTCTATTGGATGCTCACTATGTTTCCAGTTATCTTTATCTGAATTCAGCCTCAAAACAGCCCCATGAGGTAGTTACTATTACTATCTTTATTTTACAGATGAGAAAACTGAGTTTAAGAGGTTAAATAATTTGCCCAATATTACCTAAGGGTACAGCCAGATTTATTTCAATTTGAGCATGGCTCCAAGATGTAATTATAGGCTCCATTGCTTCTCAAATAATAATAGCTAAACCTAACATATTCTGAGCACTCATTTTCCAGGCATTCTAAAAGTGCTTCACATATCTGCTTTCCTTTACTTCTCACAAAAAAAAACTATGAGAGATAAATACTGTTATTATCCCCAGTATTTACTAATTAAAAAAATTAGGACTTTACACAGACTTCTTTATGTCTGCAGTGTTTACCCTGCCTACTCTATTTAAATTATTTCTACTCATTTTTCAAGCCATCACTTAAACAGTATCTTCTCAGAGAGGCCAATCCTTGATTCAACCCAAACCCTCAGGTCTAGCTCATCACAGCTATTTTTCTCTCTCATAAACATAAACGCTTATACCTTTTCTTGATGAGACTTAAAAAACTTGAAAATTATTAATTTACATTAATTGGATGGCTCTTTGTTAAATGTTTATGTCCCCTATAGGATAGTAAGTTCCATGGAGGTGCGTACCAGAGGTTTTAATTATTACCCTATATCGAGTGTCTGGCACATAAAAGACAGTCAGAAAATAATGTTGAGTGGTATAAATAAAACCAGGCATTAAACTATAATTCCTGATCACTGAATATATATTCCCAATCACTAGTTAACTAAAACCTCTCTGTAAATTATCTTCTCAGCCTATGATTACCTCCCAGGAAAATGGGTCTCATACAATTTATTCTTTTAGGTAGAATAATATTTATTTTCATTTTCCTGAGTTACCCTATCTTCAAGCAGCAAAGGAAGCCCTTTTATTCTACTTTAGCAGGATTTGGTTGGGGAAATAATTCTATTTTTTCCTCTCTGTATTCTTTCTGGGTATGTGGACTTTGATCATTTCCCTTATCAACACTCATCTTTCCAGATGGAAGAATTCCAATTATTTAAATTTGTCCTGCTTAAGGTCACTCCTCAGCTTCTCTGTTCCTCTGATCATTTTAGAGTGGTATTTTATTTTGGATCATCTTAATAAATGAACTTAATGATTAAAATGACATTACAATAAATGTTGTCAACAGTAGAATTTTAGATAATTGTGAAAAACATGACAAAACAAAACCAAAAAATCCACTTTGACTACAAAATACATGTTGATTTGTAGCTTTGGTTAGAGTTCTTTTCAGAGTGATGCTATGTCAGTTATCAAAATAACTTTAAAATTTGCTTTTCAATCCAATTCTTAGGCCAGACTTCTGAAATCCAACATTTTCAGTATTTAATATAGTTTGGAATTAATCAATTCCTCATTGTTTCCAAAGTTTACTTTCCAAAAAATGCTAAGTAAGAATTTATAAAGGACATACAAACATTTATCTGATGAGCACAAGGAGATTCGGGTCATCACATTCTAAAAAAGAAATTGCCAGTTTAGTTGGAATTACTGTTTCCTGGTGTTTCAAAGGAAATTTTGAAGCTAAGATGACATTGACAAATTGCCACTATTTATTTTAATGGTGTAATGCAATCTACCAGTAGTTCTACAATCTGAGGTTTTTAGGCAGTTGACCTGACCAACTAATGCAAACAAATTAGCCTCTTGGGTGTCAGCTGTATTCTGTAGTTAATTAAATATCATAATCTAGCATTATTTGATATATAATCTCTACTATATAAAGCATTTTACTGAATGTGAATGGGAAAATTATAACATGTCTTTGTTAACTTCACTTACAGTCATTTCTATAAATTTCATGCTCAAAATATATTTAAAGTTCAAATCAGGCAAAAATATGTAAGCATCATAGTTACTCCCCTAGATACTTATCACAGTCCTTTTCCCAGCCTCAAAAAAGTTTAACTTTGAAGCTCAAGTTTGAGTCCTTGATCTCCATTGCAATATATGTATTTTTGTCTTCCTAGTTAATATTTTATAAATTAATTTCATTCTAAGAAGAAAATCAGTAAACTAAAAGGAAGCTATGAGTGATAACCATTGTTTACTTGTAAGGATAATTTAAAACTGGGACAAAGGCTATTTCTGTAAGAGCATACTAAAGTGACCAAAATTAATTTACATGTATGTATTTTTCCTTCCTACTTGTCAAAAGGCCAATTAGCAAGCAATAACTTGTCTACTGAAGAGTCAGTTCTATTCAGTCCCAGTTATATCTGGCTGCTCAGTGATCAACCTACAAATGAATGATAGAAATGATAATGATGAAAGCCTGAAAATCAATTTTTCAGAGGTCCAGGTTTCAGAATACTTTATGGGACCATGGCTCATTTACAGAACATGTGTTTGACGAGGCTGTTAAGGCCTCTGGATTAACAGATTATGAGGAAAAAAGTAAAGTACTTATGAAGAAAAAAGGAAAGTGTATTGCTTATATGAATCCAACAATATGACTAAACATGTTTGAACCTGTTTTTTTCCTTGATAGTATGTTTTTGCAGAAAATGTGATTATTGATACATGGAAATATTGCTCATTTCTTTAAATATAAATTATTGTACATTGGTATATATGTTTTTATATTGTAATAATAATTGTATTTTTCAGAGCACTTGAATGCTGTAGGATTTTATCTTTTCCACACTTTCATAATTATTCAAATTTGCTTCAACCTGCAATTCAACACAGTTATTAAACAAATATTATGTGCAAATACTTGTGTTAGGAGTGATGGAGGAAAACTTCACGATGTCTAACCAGCAAGAATTCACACACATGTGGGAGGTGGACATGTATATGTACATATATTTAGGTACAACTTTAATATATGGCTACCTTAAAATATTAAACAAATAGACAAAATATTTTATTATTAATTATTGATAGCTTAGTATGTACCAAACAAATTGTTAAGCTTTTTAAAGTGTGTTTCCTCATTTAATCCTCAAAATTACCCTATAAGACAGAGTCTAGTTTTAAGAAGAAACTGACATAGAAAAGTTATATCCAAATCTTTTTTCTCTCTCTCTTTTTTATTAACATCTTTATTGGAGTATAATTGTTTTAAAATGGTGTATTAGTTGCTGCTTTATAACAAAGTGAATCAGTTATACACATACATATGTCCCCATATATCTTCCCTCTCGCATCTCCCTCCCTCCGACCCTCCTTATCCCGCCCCTCTAGGTGGTCACAAACCGAGCTGATCTCCCTGTGCTATGGGGCTGCTTTGCACTACCTATTTTACATTTGATAGTGTATATATGTCCATGCCATGCTCTCACTTGTCCCAGCTTACACTTCCCCCTCCCATACCCTCAAGTCCAGCTTACACTTCCCCTTCCCATACCCTCAAGTCCATTCTCTAGACGGTCTGTTTCTTTATTCCCATCTTGCCCCTAGGTTCTTCATTACAATTTCTTTTTTCAGATTCCATATATATGTGTTAGCATATGGTATTTATTTTATTTTTCTGACTTACTTCACTCTGTATGATATACTCTAGGTCCACACACATCACTAGAAAAAACTCAATTTCATTTCTTTTTATAGCTGAGTAATATTCCATTGTATATATATGCCAAATCTTCTTTATCCACTCATCTGTTGATGGACACTGAGGTTGCTTCCATGTCCTGGTTATTGAAGATAGAGCCACAGTGAACATTTTGGTACATGACCCTTTTTGAATTATGGTATTCTCAGGGTATATGACCAGTACTGAGATTGCTGGGTCATAGGGTAGTTCTATTTATAGGTTTTTAAGGAACCTCCATACTGTTCTCCATAGTGGCTGTATCAATTTACATTCCCACCAACAGTGAAACAGGGTTCCATTTTCTCCAAACCCTCTCCAGCATTTATGGTTTGTAGAATTTTTTGATGATGGCCATTCTGACCAGTCTGAGATGATATCACATTATAATTTTGATTTGCATTTCTCTAATGATTAATGATGTTGAACATTCTTTAATGTGTTTGTTGGCAATCTGTATATCTTATTTGGACAAACGTCTATTTAGGTCTTCTGCCCATTTATGGACTGGGTTGTTTGTTTTTTTGATATTGAGCTGCATGAGCTGCCTGTAAATTTTGGTGATTAATCCTTTTTCAGTTGCTTCAATTGCAAATATTTTCTCCCATTCTGAGGGTTGTCTTTACATCTTGTTTATGGTTTCCTTTGTTGTGCAAAAGCTTTTAATTTTCATTAGGTCTCATTTGTTATTTTTTGTTTTTATTTCCATTTCTCTAGGAGGTGGGTCAAAAAGGATCTTGCTGTGATTTACGTCATAGAGTGCTCTGCCTATGCTTTCGTCTAAGAGTTTGATAGTGTCTGACCTTACATTTAGATCTTAATTCATTTTGAGTTTATTTTTGTGTATGGTATTAGGGAGTGTTCTAATTTCATCCTGTTACCTGTAGCTGCCCAGTTCTCCCAGCACCACTTATTGAAAAGGCTGTCTTTTCTCCACTGTATATTCTTCCCTCTTTTATCAAAGTTAAGATGACCATATGTGCATGGGTTTATCTCTGGGCTTTCTGTCCTGTTCCATTGATCTATCTCTCTGTTTTTGTGCCAGTACCACACTGTCTTGATTACTATATCTTTGTAGTATAGTCGGAACTCAGGGAGGCTGATTTCTCCAGCTCCATTTTTCTTTCTCAAGATTGCTTTGGCTATTCGGGGTCATTTGTGCTTCCATACTAATAGTGAAATTTTTTGTTCTAGTTCTGTGAAAAGTACCAGTGGTAGTTTGATAAGGATCACATGATTGCTTTGGGTAGTAGACTCATTTTCACAATGTTGACTCTTCCAATCAAAGAACATGGTATATCTCTCCATCTATTTGTATCATCTTTAATTTCTTTCATCAGTGTCTTATAACTTTCTGCATACAGGTCTTTTGTCTCCTAAGGTAGGCTTATTCCTAGATATTTTATTCTTTTTGTTGCAATGATAAATGGGAATGTTTTCTTAATTTCACTTTCAGATTTTCCTTCATTATTGTGTAGGAATGTAAGAGATTTCTGTGCATTGATTTTGTATCCTGCTACTTTACCAAATTCATTGGTTAGCTCTAGTAGTTTTCTGGTAGCATCTTTAGGATTCTCTATGTATAGTATCATGTCATCTGCAAACAGTGACAACTTTACTTCTTCTTTTCTGTTTTGGATTCTTTTTATTTCTTTTTCTTCTCTGATTGCTGTGGCTAACACTTCAAAAACTAAGTTGAATAATAGTGGTGAGATGGGGCAAGCTTGTCTTGTTCCTGATCTTAGTGGAAATGGATTCAATTTTTCACCATTGAGGACAATGTTGGCTGTGGGTATGTCATATATGGCCTTTATTATGTTGAGGAAAGTTCCCTCTTTGCCTACTTTTTGGAGGGTTTTATCATAAATTGGTGTTGAATTTTGTCAAAAGCTTTCTCTGCATCTATTGACCTGATCATATGGCTTTTCTCCTTCAATTTGTTAATATGGTGTATCACGTTAATTGATTTGCGTATATTGAAGAATCCTTGTATTCCCGGAATAAACCCCACTTGATCATGGTGTATGATCATTTTAATGTGTTGTTGGATTCTGTTTGCTAGTAGTTTGATAGTAGTTTCTATTTTCATTAGTGATATTGGCCTGTAGTTTTCTTTCTTTGTGACTTCTTTCTCTGGTTTTGGTATCAGTGTGATGGTGGCCTCGTAGAATGTGTTTGGGAGAGTTCCTCCCTCAGCTATGTTTTGGAAGAGTTTGAGAAGGATAGGTGTTAGCTCTTCTCTAAATCTTTGAAGGAATTCACCTGCAAAGCCATCTGGTCCCGGGTTCTGTTTGTTGGAAGATTTTTAATCACACTCTCAATTTCGGTGCTTGTGATTTTTCCCTTTATATTGCCTATTTCTTCCTGGTTCAGTTGTGCATTTCTAAGAATTTGTCCATTTCTTCCAGGTTATCCATTTTATTGGCATAGAGTTGCTTGTAGTAATCTCTCATGATCCTTTGTACTTGTGCAGTGTCAGTTGTTACTTCTCCTTTTTCATTTCTAATTCTATTGATTTTAGTCTTCTCCCTTTTTATCTTGATGAGTCTGGCTAATGGTTTATCAATTTTGTTTATCTTCTCAAAGAACCACCTTTTAGGTTTATTGATCTTTGCTATAATTTCTTTCATTTCTTTTACATTTATTTCTGATCTGATCTTTATGATTTCTTTCCTTCTGCTAACTTTGGGATTTTTTGTCCTTCTTTCTCTAGTTGCTTTGGGTGTAAGGTTAGGCTCTTTATTTGAGATGTTTCTTATTTCTTAAGGTATGATTTTATTGCCATAAGCTTCCCTCTTAGAACTCCTTCTGTTGTACCCCATAGGATTTGGGTTGTAGTGTTTTCATTGTCATTTGTGTCTAGGTATTTTTTGATTTCTTCTTTGATTTCTTCAGTGATCTCTTGGTCATTAAATAGTGTACTGTTTAGCCTCCATGTGTTTGTATTTTTTACAGATCATTTCCTGTTACTGATATCTAGTCTCATTTGTTGTGGTTCGAAAACATACTTTATACAATTTCAATTTTCTTAAATTTACTAAGGCTTGATTTGTAACCCAAGTTATAATGTATCCTGGAGAATGTTCCATGAGCACTTGAGAAGAAAGTGTGTTCTGTTTATTTGTATGAAATGTCCTATAAATATCAATTAAGTCCATGTTGTGTAATGTATCATTTAAAGCTTGTGTTTCTTTATTTATTTTCATTTTGTATGATCTGTCCATTGGTGAAACTGGGACGTTAAAATCCCCTACCATGATGTTGCTACTGTCAATTTCCCCTTTTATGGCTGCTAGTATTTGCCTTATGTATTGAGGTGCTCCTATGTTGGGTGCCAAAATATTTACAGTTGTTATATCTTCTTCTTGGATTGATCCCTTGATCATTATGTAGTGTCCTTCTTTGTGTCTTGTAAGAGTCTTCGTTTTAAAGTGTGTTTTGTCTGATATGAGAATTGCTACTCCAGCTTTGTTTTGATTTCCATTTGCATGGAATATCTTTTTCCATCCTCTCACTTTCAGTCTGTATGTGCCCCTTGTTTGGAAGTAAGTCTCTTGTAGACCGCATATATGTGGGTCTTGTTTATGTATCCATTCAGCCAGTCTATATCTTTTCATTGGAGCATTTAATCCATTTAAATTTAAGGTAATTATTGATATGTATGTTCCTATTACCATTTTCTTATTTTTTCTTGGTTTGCTAGTTTAGGTTTTTTTACTTCTCTTGTGTTTCCTGCCTAGAGAAGTTCCTTTAGCATTTGTTGTAATGCTGGTTTCGTGGTGCTGAATTCTCTTATCTTTTGCTTGTCTGTAAAGATTTTAATTTCTCCATCAAATATGAATGAGATCCTTGCTGGGTAGAGTAATCTTGGTTGTAGGTTTTTCTCCTTCAACAGTTTAAATATGTCCTGCCACTCCCTTCTGGCTTGCAGAGTTTCTGCGGAAAGATCAGCTGTTAACCTTATGGGGATTCCCTTGTGTGTTATTTGTTGTTTTTCCTTTGCTGCTTTTAATATTTTTTCTTTGTATTAATTTTTGTTAGTTTGATTATTATGTGTTTTGGCATGTTTATCCTTTGATTTATCCTGTGTGGGTCTCTCTCTGCTCCATGGACTTGATTAACTATTTCCTTTTCCTTATTAGGGAAGTTTTCACCTATAACCTCTTCAAATATTTTCTCAGTCCATTTCTCTTTCTCTTCTTCTTCTGGGACCCTTATAATTCGAATGTTAGTGCGTTTAGAGTTGTCCCAGAGATCTATGAGACTGTCCTCAGTTCTTTTCATTCTTTTTTTCTTTATTCTGCTCTGTGGTAGTTATTTCCACTATTTTATCTTCCAGGTCACTTACCCATTTTTCTGCCTCAGTTATTTTGCTACTCATCCCTTGTAGATAATTTTTAATTTATTTTATTGTGTTGTTGATCACTGTTTGTTTGCCCTTTAGTTCTTCTAGGTCCTTGGCAAACGTTTCTTTTATTTTCTCCATTCTATTTCCAAGATTTGGATCATCTTTACTATCAATATTCTGAATTCATTTTCAGGTAGACTGCCTATTTCCTCTTCATTTGTTTTGTCTGGTGGGTTTTTGTCTTGCTCCCTCATTTGCTGTGTGTTTCTCTGTCTTCTCATTTTGCTTAACTTACTGTGTTTGGGGTCTCCTTTTTGTAGGCTGCAATTTCATAATTCCTGTTGTTTTTGATGTCTGCCCCCAGTGGCTAAGATTGGTTCAGTGGGTTGTGTAGGCTTCCTCGTGGAGGGGACTAGTTGCCTGTGTTCTGGTGGATGCAGCTAGATCTTGCCTTCCTGGTTGGCAGGTCAACATCTGGTGGTGTGTTTTTGGGCATCTGTTGACTTATTATGATTTTAGGCAACCTCTCTGCTAATGGATATGGTTGTGTTCCTGTCTTGCTAGTTGTTTGGCATGGGGTGTCCAGCACTGTAGCTTGCTGGTTGTTGAGTGGAGCTGGGTCTTGGCATTGAGATGTAGATCTCTGGGAGATTTTTGCCTTTTGATATTATGTGGAGCTGGGAGTTCTCTTGTGGACCAGTGTCCTGAACATGGCTTTCCCACCTCAGAGGCACAGCCCTGATGCCTGGCTGGAACACTAAAAGCCTTTCATCCACACGGAAAAAGAGAAAAAGTGAAAAAAATATATCTTTGTTCCCAATGTCCACCTCCTTAATTTAGGATGATTTGCTGTCTCTTCAGTTATTCCACAGATGCAGGGTACATCAAGTTGATTGTGGAGATTTAATCCGCTGCTCCTGAGGCTGCTGGGATAAGTTTCCCTTTCTCTTCTTTGTTCCCATAGCTCCTGGGTTTCAGCTTTGGATTTGGACCCTCCTCTGCATGTAGGTCCCCTGAGTGCTTCTGTTCTTCTCTCAAACATGATGGGGTTAAAGAAGCAGCTAATTAGGGGGCTCTGCCTCACTGAGGTCATGTGGAGGGAGGCATATGGATTGTGGGGTGAGCCTGTGGTGCCATAGGCCAGTGTGATGTTGCACCAACCTGAGGCATGCCATGTGTTCTCCCAGGGATGTTGTCCCTGAATCACGGGACCCTGGCAGTGGTAGGCTGCACAGGCTCCCAGGAGGAGAGGTGTGTATAGTGACGTGGGCTTGCACAGAGGCTTCTTGGTGGTTGCAGCAGCAGCCTTAGCATCTCATGCCCGTCTCTGGGGTCCATGCTGATAGCCATGGCTCACGCCCATCTCTTCAGCCACTTAAGCAGTGCTCTTAATCCTCTCTCCTTGTGCACTAGGAAATAAAAAGGCAAGAAAAAGTCTCTTACCACTTTGACAGCTCCAGACTTTTTCCCGGACTCCCTTCCAGCTAGCTGTGATGCACTACCCCCCTTCAGCCTGTGTTCATGCAGCCAACCCCATTAATCTCCCTGGGATCTGACCTCCGAAGCCCGAGCCTCAGCTCCCAGCCCCCACCCGCCCCGGTGGGTGAGCATACAAGCCTCTCGTCTGGTGAGTGCCGGTTGGCACTGATCCCCTCTGCGAGAATCTCTCCATTTTTCCCTCTGCACCCCTGTTGTTTCACTCTCCTCTGTGGTCTCTGAAGCTTCACCACTCATAATGTTAAGGATTAGAAAAGGAAAGACCCTAGTTGAGATAGTTTACATCACTGTTTCCTCTACGAAGTGGATAATTTCACCCTATTACTCTCATTTTTTTATTTTAAACATTTTTGACAGTATCTGTTTAATCACTGTACAGTGTGCAAACTCGTAGATCTTCTTGAGTCTCAATTAACCGTCCCTTATACTTAAACAATCACTACAAGATTAGTGTGTCTTAGTATTGTGTTGGCCAAAAATTCGTTCAGGTTTTTCCATAACATTTTATGGAAAAATCCGATTGAATGTTTTGACCAACCCTATATTATGTATCTAGCCAAGATTGTCTTGGGAAATTTCAGTCTTTTATGCACTGTCTTTGCTATTGCCAATCCTTACCCCAGCCCAAAATAGGCTTCTTAGTCTTCTTAGAGCTTTACAGTTTTTGTTAGTACCTAATAACTAATCCTGCTAAGATGTTAGCTCTAGTTTTCAGTTGAAATAATCTGTTTTATTTATATAATCTTTATATGAACACTTCCCTGTTTATTGTAGGGGACTTTGTATCATTTTATTGAAATATAAGTGATGTACAATATTATGTTAACTTCAGGTGCACAACATAGTGATTTGACATTTAAATACATTGCACAATATAGTGATTTGACATTTAAATACATTAGAAGATGATCACCATTATAAGTCTAGTGACAATCTGTCCCCATACAAAGTTATTAAAATAATATTGACCATATTTCTTATGCTATATCTTACATCCCCATGACTTATTTATTTTATAACTGGAAGTTTATACCTCTTAATCTACTTCAACAATTTCACCTTACCTCTAACATCATCCCCTCTAACAAACACTTGTAACTTCTGTCTATGTGTCTGTTTTCATTTTATTTTGTTTGTTTTGTTTTTTAGATTCCACATAAAAGTGAGATAATGCAGTATTTGTCTTTCTCTGTCTAACTCATTTCGTGTAGCATGACACCCTCTAGATCCATGCATGTTGTCACGAATTGCCAGATTTCATTCTTTATGGTTGAGGAATATTCATACATTCATATCACATCTTCTTTACCCATCCATTTATCAGTGGAAACTTAGATTTCTTCAATATCTTGGCTATTATAAATAAAGATGCAATGAACAAATGGGTGCATACATGTTTTTGAAATAGTGTTTTTTCATATCCTTCAGGAAAATACCCAGAAGTGAAATTCCTGGGTCATATAATGCTTCTATTTAAAATTTTTCAAGAAACCTCCATTTTGTTTTCCATAGTGACTGCACTAGTTTACACTCCTAATAACCGTGGGATTCTCCACATTTTCAGCAACACTTGCTATTTGTTGTCTTTTTGATTACAGCCATTCTGACAGGTGTGAGGGGATATCTCATTGTTTTTCTTTTTGATTTGCATATTCCTGATGATGAGTGATGGTGAATGTCTTTGAACATGTCTGTTGGACTTCTGTATGTCTTCTTTGGAAAATATTTTTTCACTTCCTCTGCTCATTTTTCAATGGGTTGTTCATTTTTTTTTGATGTGGAGTTATATGGGTTCTTTATATATTTTGAATATTAACCCTTTATCATATATATTGTTTGCAAATATCTTCTATTCAGTAGGCTATATTTTCATTTTGTTGATGGTTTTCTTTGCTATGCAGAAGATTTTTAGTTTGATATAGTTCCATTTGTTTATTTTTGCTTTTGTTTCCCTTGTCTGAGGAGACATATCCAAAAAAAAATATGTCTAGGACCAATGTCAAGAGCGTATTGACCATTTTCTTCTAGAAGTTCATGGCTTCAGATATTATACTTAAGTCTGTAATTCATTTTGAGTT
Source organism: Orcinus orca (assembly GCF_937001465.1). Lineage (NCBI taxonomy): Eukaryota > Metazoa > Chordata > Mammalia > Artiodactyla > Delphinidae > Orcinus > Orcinus orca. The sequence continues at coordinate 71,444,567 of NC_064580.1, forward strand.
TATATTTCAGTATGACATGATCAGTTGGTTCACTTTCATTATTTTGTGTGTAGCTGACTAGTTTTCCCAACACCATTTATTGAAGGGGTTGTATTTTCACATTGTATATTTTTGTTTCCTTTGTCATAGATTAATTGATCATATAAGTGTGGGTTTATTTCTGGACTCTTTCTTCTCTTCCATTGATCTATGTGCTATTCCAGTAGCATACTGTAGCTTTGTAGCATACTTTGAAATCAAGGAAGGAGTATGACATCTCAGCTTTATTCTTCTTTCTCAAGATTGTTTTGGCTACTGGGAGTCTTTTCTGGTTCTACACAGATTTTAGGATTCTTTATTCTAGTTCTGTGGAAAATGTCTTTGGTAGTGTGATAGGGATTATACTAAGTCTGTAAATTGCCTTGGATAGTATAGACATTTTGACAATATTGTTGTCTAATATATGAGCACAATATATCTTATCATTTATATTACCTTCAATAACTTTTGCTAATGTCTTATGGTTTTCAGAGTACAGGTCTCTCACCTCTTAGTTAGATTTATTCCTAGATATTTTATTCTTTTTGAAGGAATTGCAAATGGGATTGTTTCCTTAATTTTTCTTCCTGATAATTTGTTATAAGTGTATATAAGTGCAACACATTTCTGTGTATTAATTTTATGTCCTGCAACTTTAATTAATTCATTTATTAGACCTAGTAGTATTTTGGTGGAATCCTTAAAGTTTTTTTTTATATATAGTGTGTCATCTGCAAACAGTGACAGTTTAAATTCTTCTTTTATGATTTGGATTCCTTTTATTTATTTTACTTCTCTGATTGCTGTGGCTAGGGCTTCCAATGTTATGTTGAATAAACATGACAAGAGTGGGCGTCCTGGTCTTAGAGAAAACACTTTCAGCTTTTCACTGTTTAGTATGATGTTGGTTGTAGACTTGTCATTTATGGCCTTTATTATGTTAAGTTATGTTCCCTCTATACCTATTTTGTTGAGAGGTTTTATCATGGATAGATGTTGAATTTTGTCAAAAACCTTTTCTGCAACTATTGAGATGATCATATGATTATTATCCTTCCTTTTTTTAATATCATGTATCACATTGATTGATTTTCAGATACTGAGCCATCCTTGCATCCATGGAACAAATCCAATTCCATAAAAGTTGGGAACTCCTTTTAATGTATTGTTGAATTCAGTTTGCTAATTTTTTTGAGGATTTTTATATCTATGTTCATCAGTGATATTAGCCAGTAACTTTCTTCTTTTGTGGTGTGTTTGTCTGGATTTTGTGTCAGGACAATGCTGGCCTTATAGAATGAGTTAAGAAGTGTTCCTTTCTCTTTAATTTTTTGGACTATCTTAGAAAGAATAGGTGTTAACTCTTTTATAAATGTTTAGTAGAATTCATATGTGAAGCCATTTGGTCCTGTATTTTTGTTTTGTTTTTTTAATTACTAATTCAGTTTTGTTACTGGTAATTGGCCTGTTCATATTTTCTATTTCTTCCTGTTTTAGTCTCGGGAGATTGTACCTTTCTAGGAATTTGTCCCTTTATTCTATGTTGTCCATTTTATTGGCATGTAATTGTTCATAGCAATCCCTTATGGTCATTTCTATATCTTTAGTGTCAGTTGTAATTTCTCCTTCATTTTTGATGTTTAGGAATTTATTAATATATTTGGCACAGTAAAATATGGGGTCTCAATGGAGGGAGGTTCAAGAGGGAGGGTATATGGGGATATATGTATGCATATGGCTTATTCACTTTGTTGTACAACAGAAACTAGCACAGCATTCTGATATTATTTATTTTGGTCTTGTCTCTTTTTCTTGATGATTCTAGATAAAGATTTTTCAATTCTGTTTATCTTTTTAAAGAACCAGCTCTTAGTTTCATTGATCTTTTCTATTGTTTTTTGTCTCTCTTTTTTTTTTTACTTATACTTTGATATTTATTATTCTTCTTCTTCTATTAACTTTGAGGGGTTAGTGGTTATTTTTCCACCTCCTTTAAGAATGTTACATTATTTGAGTTTTTTTTAAAATTTCCTATGTAGACCTGTATAAAACTTCCTCTTAGAACTGTTTTCATTATGTCCCATAGATTTTGGAACATTGTATTTGCATTTTCATTTGTCTCAATTCTTTTGTTTGTTTTCCTCTTTGATTTCAATTACAATTGATTTTTATTGGCCTACTTTTCTAACTCCATTTGTTTGTGCTGTTTCTTCTTTTTTTGTCCTTATAGTTAATGTCTTGTCATCTCATACCATTGTGTTCAGAAAAGATGCTTAATATGATATCAGTATTATTAAATTTATTGAGATTTGTTTTGTGGACTATCATCTGATCTATCCTGGAGAATATTCCATGTGCACTTGAAAAGATGTGCATTCTACAGTTTTTGGATGGAATATTCTCTATATATCTCTTAATTCTAATGTGTCATTTATGGCCATTATTTTCTTATTGATTTTATTTCTGAATGGTCTGTGCATTGATGTCAGTGAGGTGTTAAGTTCCCCTATTATTTTCATGTTACTGTCAATTTTTCCCTTACATTTGTTGATATTCACTTTATGTATTTAGTTGCCCCTATTTTGGATGCATATATATTTACAATTGTTATATCTTCTTGTTGTATTGATCCATTTATCATTATGTAATGTCCTTCTTTGTCTCATTACCATCATTGCTTTCAAGTTTATTTTGTTTGGTATAAGTATTGCTACACCAGCTTTTTATTTTCCATTTGAATAGAATACATTTATCCATCCCCTCACTTTCAGTCTATGTGTGTGTCTTTAGAGCTTAAGTGAGTCTCCTCTAGACAACATATACAGTTGTTTCTTCTTTTTTTTGCCCATTCAACCACTCTGTCTGTTGGAGGATTTGGTCCATTTAAATTTAAATAAATTTTTGATAAGTAGATTCTAATTTCCATTATGTTAATTATTTTCTGTATGCTTTTCTTGTAGTTATTTCTTGTTTCATTCTTTATCATTTACTCTCTTCCCTTGTGATTTGATGATCATCTTTAGTGTTATGTTTGGATTCATTTCTCTTCTTTGTTTATGTATCTACTACAGATTTTTGGTTTTTGGCTACCATACTGTCTATATATAACATCATATATATATATATATATATAAAATTAAGTTGATGATTTATTAAGTTCAAATTCATTCTAATTTTTACTCTGTCATGTTTTATGCTTTTGATGTCATACTTTACATCTTTTTATTTTGTGTATTTCTTAACTACTTATTGTAGGTTTAGAGGATTTTACTACTTTTGTCTTTTAACTTTTCTATTAGCTTTTTAAGTGGTTGATCCAATATCTTTACTGTATGCTTGCCTTTACCAATGAGATTTTTTTTTCATAATTTTCTTATTTATAGTATGGCAATTTCTTTTCCACCTTGAGAAGTTTCTTTAACATTTCCTTTAAGACCTGTTTAGTACTGATGAGCTTTTTCAGCTTTAGTTTGCCTGTAAAATTACTTATCCTTTAATTCTGGGTGATAATCTTTCTGGGTAGAGTATTCTTAGTTGTATTATTTTTTTCATGACTTTGCATATGTCATGCCACTCCCTTCTGGCCTGCAAAGTTTCTGCTTAAAAGTCATTTGATAGTTTTATGAATGTTCCCTTGTACATAAATTGTTGCTTTTCTCTTGCTGTTTTTAAGATTCTCTCTTTATCTTTAATTTTTGCCATTTTAATTATAATATTTCTTGGTGTGGACCACTTAGGGTTTATCCTGCTTGGGACTCTCTGAGCTTATTGGACCTGGATATTTGTTTCCTTCCACAGGCTAGGAAATTTTTCATCCAATGTTTCATCACATACATTCTCTGAAACTTTCTCTCTCTCTTCTCCTTCTAAGACACCTACAATGCAACTTAGCATGGTTGATGCTGTCCCAGAGGTCTCAAATGATCTTTATTTTCTAAAAATTCTTTTTTCCTATTTTCTGTTCTATTTGGATGATCTCTACTATCCTGTCTTCCAGATCACTGATGAACTTTTCTGTGTTATATAATCTACTGTTGATTCCTTCTACTGTATTTTTTATTTTAGTTTTTGTATTCTTCAGTTCTTTTTTTTTTAACATCCTTATTGGGAATAATTGCTTTACAATGGTGTGTTAGTTTCTGCTTTATAACAAAGTGAATCAGTTATACATATACATATGTTCTCTTATCTCTTCCCTCTTGCATCTCCCTCCCTCCCACCCTCCCTCTCCCACCCCTCTAGGTGGTCAGAAAGAACCAAGCTTCAGTTCTTATTGGTTCTTTTTCATAGTTTCTAATTCTTTCTTAAAATTTTCACTGTGTGTATACATTCTTCTTCTGAGTTCAGTGAGCATCTTTATGATCATTAACTGGAACTCTTATTGGATAGATTTCTTAACTCCATTTCTTTTAGATCTTTTACTGAGGGTTTGACTTGTTCTTTCATTTGAAACATACTCCTATCTCTTCTCATTTTGTCTAATGCTTTATGTTTATTTCTATGATTAAGTAGGTCCATTATATCTCTCAATCTTTGAGAAGTGGCCTTATGTAGGGGGGTTGTCCTGTGACTCCCAGCATCATGATGTCCTTTGCCTAACAGAGTTGTATGCTTCAGGGGTGTCCACTATGTGGGCTGCATACACACATTTGTTGTGATGGGGCTACTTTAGGAGAAGTGGTATGTGGTTTTGGTCCCAGACCTGGTAGTTTATGAGGCCTTTCCTTGTGTGGTTGCTGTAGGAATGCTAGTGGGTGAGGCAGAACCCACAAATGTTGGTTGTTATACCAGTTTGGGCACAACAGCTGTGGGCCTGCAAGTGCGTGGGCCAGGCTCCCCACTCCACTGGCCACGTTACTTGGCATCATTTGACTGCTGAAGCCCCACTGGTGGCCTGGGTAGGCCCCTACTCAGCTGGCCATGCAACCTGTCAGCATGTTACTGCTGTGACCCTACTGGTGGGTAGAGCAAGAACCCAATGTTAATATCCTAGAGGAAGGGTTCTAAAATGGCACTTCCTAGTGCAGGTATCAGCACTGTAGAGCCAGATACCCAAAATGGCTGCTGCTAACATTTCAGTCTCCATGGAGACCCAGCTTCCTCTTGCCTCTCTGAGAGGCTCTCTAAGATCAGCAAGTGGGTCTGAACCAGACACCTTCCAAACTACTGCCTATGTACTGGAACTCAGAGCATGTGAGATTTTGTGTGTGCCCTTTAAGACTGGAGTATCTATTTCCTATAGACTTCTAGCTCTCCCAAACAAATTCTACTGGTTTTCAAAGCCAGATGTTCTGAGGGCTTGTCTTCCTGCACAGGACCTCTGGGATAGGGAGCTCATTGTGGGGCTTGGACAACTAAATTCCCAGGAAGAACACTTCAGTTGTGAAAGCCCTCCCATATGTGTGTTGTTGACCTGGGGACGTGAGTCCTCACTAGACCACATCTCCACCTCTCCTACCCATTACTTTGTGGCTCTTTACATCTTTATTTGTACAAAATCTTTTCAGTTAGTCTTCAAATCATTCTCACTGATAGTTTTTTTGCAAGTAGTTGTAATTTTGGTGTGCCCATGTGCAGAGGTGAGTTCTAGGTCTTCCTTCTCTACTGTCTTGATCCTGCCCATGGGTCTTTTAATATCTTATAAAGGAATCTAGATAATTTGGAAAGCCTAATACAGCCAAGTCTTCTAAGTGGTAGTCATGTCAGATTGTTTGGAGGAGATCCTTTTGGACAGGGGAGGTGTGCCATGCCCAAAAACCTCAAACTGTATCTTGTAAGCTGTCTCTTTTCTGTTGATTTAAAGGACCAGCTCAGTTTTATCTCCCCTTTTGTTCAACATTTCCTTCCTTTGATCAGGCTTCTGTGTTTCTTATTGATATCATCCAGTACTACCTTCTCTACTCTGGCATTTTCTGTTCATTTGTCCCTATTTACTTTTGTTCCTGTTACTGATCACTCCTCCACATTGAATTATATTTCAAAAAATGTTTCACCCTGTATATTTGCCAAGAGTATTACTGTCCTTCTCCTGTCATTGTGTTTTATGAACTTCAGTCCTTACAATAAGTATAACAGTATAGCTGTTTGGTTTTATTTTACTGATATCCCACCTCCTGAATTGAAATTCTTCTTCAATATTTTATCATATGTATATTCAATCAATGATGAAAACCTATTTAGTAAATTGGATAGGTCAAACTTCCTCAATGGCAGTATAAAGACCTGTGAAACGCACTCCTTCAATAAAGCAATGATAACACTAAAAAAAGTCAAATCAAATGTTTCATAACTTGGTAAATTAACTAAAGTCTTGAAACAATCCAAGAAGCATTTATTCAAGAGAAAATATCCAATAACAGGAAAACCATCAAACTGTCTCCAGTTTCACGAAAATCTTAAAAACCAGCAGCCTCCTAAACATGTTAACTAGTTAGCCAAACTAGAAAGTGGCCTAGCAACCATGAAAGTGGGGCAGATCAAAATTAGATTTCCTCAAAAAGTCCCATGCCTCAACATAATAAAGGACATATGTAACAAACCCACAGCTAAAATCATACTCAATGGTGAAAATCTGAAAGCTTTCCCTCTACAATCAGGAATAAGATAAGGATGCCCACACTTACCACTTTTATTCATCACAGTTTTGGAAGTCCTAACCACAGCAATCAGAGAAGAAAAATAAATAAAAGGAATCCAAGTTGGAAAGAAAAATTTAAAGCTGTCACTGTTTGCAGAGACATGTTACTATACATAGAAAACCCTAAAGACACTACCAGAAAACTAGTAGAACTCATCAATGAATTTGGTAAAATTGCAAGATATAAAATTAACATACAGAAATCTGTTGTATAGAAATCTATACCCTAATAATGAACTATGAGAATATGAAATTAAGGCAACAAACCCATTTACCATTTTTCACAGAACTAGAACAAATAATTAAAAAATTTGTATGGAAACACAAAAGACACTAAGTAGCCAAAACAACTTTTTTTTTTAATTGGAGTATAGTTGCCTTACAATGTTGTGTTAGTTTCTGCAGTATAATAAAGTGAATCAGCTATATACCTATATCCCTTCCCTCTGGGACCTCCCTCCCACCCCCCAATCCCACCAATCTAGGTCATAACAGAACACCAAGCTGAGTTTTCTGTGTTATACATCAGGTTCCCACTAGCTATCTATTTTACACATGGTAGTGCATGTATGTCAATCCTAATCTCCCAATTCAGAGCTGAAAGATCATGTTCTCTGACAAAGTTACTGTATTCAAAACAGTATGGTACTAGCACAAAAACAGACAAACAGATCAATGGAACATGATAGCCCAGAAATAAACCCACACTGTTATGGTCAATTAATCTATAAGATCCCTTCAAAACATGGTGCTGGGAAAACTGTACAGCTACTTGTAAAAGAATAAAGTTAGAACATTCTCTAACACTTGATCTCTCACCCCTGATTGACTTTGATGCCTTGTGAAAACAGGAAGTAAAATCTAAAATAGTGTCATCTACTCCCTGAGTATTGAAGTTGTGTCCAAAACACACAAAGTCCTTTGGCAAAGGATAGAAAATTTATTGGTTTTAGGCATTCCTAAAATTTCTGACAGAAATTTCTGAACAGTCATTACCTGAGCACTAAACTAACCAAGCATTTTCTTTCAATCACCAAACAAGCAAAAACTGACAACAATGACATCAACAAAACACCAATTGTAGCAGACTCTGGGTAGAGAAAATATTATTTCCAAAATGGCTAAATTATATTATTTTAAATGTCCACTTTTCAGAATAAGCTGCAAAACACTCAAAGAAAAAGGGAAAAAGTGTCAATAGAAACTCCTTGATGAACATCATTTGTTGGTTTTACTTGATACAAATTTTCAATGAACTATCATAAATATGTTCAAAAAACTAGAACAAACCATGTCCAAAGAATTAAAGAAAAGTGTAAAGCAATGCTTTCCCAAATAAAAACTACCACTAAAGAGGTAGGAATTATATATTGAAAAAAGAACTAAATAGGAATTTCTAGAGTTGAAAAATACAATTACTGAAATAAAAATAAATTCCCTAAAGGGGATAATCAAAAGGTTTGTACTGTTTATGAAGAAAGAATCAGTGAAACTAGAAATAGGTCAATTGAGATTATCTAATCTGAGGAACAGAAAGAGCAATGAAAGAAGAAAAATGAAAGATCATCAGTAACTTGTGAGATCCTATAAGCATACCAATATATGCATAATGGGAATCCCAGAAGGAGAGGAAAAAAAGGGGCAGAAAGACTATTTAAAGAAAACATGGTTGAAAACTTTCAAATTTAATGAAAAACTTTAATCTACACATTCAAAAAGTGTAATGACTTTAAGTAGAGTGAACTCAAAGGAAATTCATACCTAGACAGATCATAATCAAACTTTCAAAAGACAAAGACAAATAGAGAGTCTTGAATCAGCAATAGAAGAGTGACTCATCACAGACAAGATATTCTCAAAACATTCACTATCAATTTCTCATCAGAAACCATGTAGGCCAGAAGGCAGTGGGTTAACACATTTAAAGTTCTGAAAGGCAAAGACGGTCAACCAGTTAAACTATCCTTCAAATGAGGGCTAAAAGAAGACAACCTCAGTCAACATAGAAATACAGTATGCAGTAATACAGCAATAGAACAAAAAAGGACATAAGACATATGGAAAACAAATAGCAAAATGACAGAGGTAGTCTCTATCTTATTCATAATTATATTGTGTAAATGGATCAAACACTCTGATCAAAAGGCAGTGATTGGTAGAATGGATTAAAAATATACCTAACTCTATGTTTTCTACAAAAGGCATTATACACTCAATCTTATTTTAGATTTAAAGACACAAATAGGTTGAAAGTAAAAGGATGAAAAATGTTATACCATGAAAACGAGGAACAAAACAGCTGGAGTCACCATACTAATATCAAACAAAATAGACTTTAAGGAAAAGAAATATTCCTAGATAAAGGACATTTTATAATGACAAAAGGGTCAATACATCGGGATGACATACAACTATAAACACATATGCACCAAAATACAGGAGGCAAAGACTGTCATAATTAATAGGAAAAATAGACAAGTCAACTGTAATAGTAGGAAACTTCAATACTCCACTTTCAGTAACGTATAGTACAACTAGGTATAAAATTAACAAGGAAACAGAAAACTGAAACCGTAAATTATCTTCCTGTGCTACATCCTAGGTAAAATGTCAAGTTTTTACAAGGATTTAAGCAGAATTAATTGACCCAAAGTATGTGCATTTCAAGGAATGGTACAAATAATATAAGAGATGTGTTTCACTCTCAATTAAGTTTGCCACATTTTAGGCAAATCTGGTCTTCTAATCTACGCTGCTCTACAATTGTTTACTATAGTCAAACTTGACAACTTTCTCTACACACAAACAACTGAATCCAGTGCTTGGACTACTTTCCGCTCCAAGAATGCTTGTTGAAATGAGTTTCCAGGAGCAGTTCCAAAGCTCCCTGACGCAAGTGCCTCCCCTAAGTAACTCAACTAAGTACTTGTGGAATCAAAAGTTTAGTGTGGAAATTAGAAGTCAAACTCTTCTTTCTCCTCATTAAATATTTTTTACTTTCTTGAGTCACTTATAATTCTTCATATTCTCATCTAATGTCCTCTACTAAATAATATACTCATAAGCTTTTGAGATGTGCACTGCTCATTTCTGTATCCTGCACAACAGTGAGCATGTTACCTTGTGCTTAAATAAATACTTAATAAAAACTGGTAAAAATGAGTGGGTGAAAGAAGAAACGAATTAATGTGAATATTGTGGATTGGAGAAGCAAGAAACTGTAAGAAGAGAGAACTGTGTGGTAGCTAGTGAAGTTGGATCATACAACAATAAAATCTGAAATACAATTTAAGATAGCTTCCTTGATTGTATTTCTTATATATCTAAGGAAATGTGTCTTATAGCAAAATTTCACCTGATATATAAATAAAAAATGATGCTATATCATTATTATTATTGTTACCAATGATTACTCAATGCCTTACAATCTATTATAGAATATATTGCTATGCTAGGTCTTAGTGAATCTGTATTTCATTGTCAAACAGGAGAGGATAAATTTTAAATAGGTTTATAAAGAAGCGAATCTACTTTAACTGGAATAGATAACATCAGAGGTGTTTTAAATGAGCATTTATTTAAAATTTAGTCAAGTGATCGTATGTTAATTAAATATCCGTTGTTTACATTAGACCACTAAGAGTTTAATAAGAACATCAAGTATAGAAATCTGGTTGTCATGAGCATCCTACATGGAGAAACTAGCTGTATTAAGAATTAGAATTAATTTAAAAAGCAGCACTAAGTTTGTGACCTAAGCTAATCCAATCTATGGTATTCTAGTCACCAAGCAAATATCATCCTCTATTTCAAAATTATAAAGTGTAACTACTACAACTTAGTTATTTGTAGCTTCCTTACAGTTCTTGCTTCACTAGGGACTTTCAGAATAGTTGAAATCTTAAAACGTACTAATGAACTGTGTCTCCCAACTGCTGCAAAGATAAGACCCTTCTTAGGATAAATGATAAATTTATACAGTGTGATGGCTGAGCCTTTGCTCCCTCTTTTGGTTCTGTATCTTCCCCTCCATTATCTTCACTACACATCTTAATTCAAGTTATCAGAGTCATTAATAATTTTTTTCCCCATCTCTCCAAGCCACATTCATGGTCAGCACCTTCATTTATACTACGGTTACAAGGAAATGCAAACTAAGTAAATAATATTTAAATGGGAATTTTCTTAAACTAAAAGATAAAATATTTCCTGTAACATTTCAGCTATTAGTCAATAAAAGTAGTAAGAAGTTGGGTATTGGTAGACATTGTTGCCCTTCAAATAACACTAATCATGTCTTTGGATACTCTTCCACTGCAATGTGAGGGATTTCTTCAAAACCAAAATGTCTTTGAAATCTTTAGGTGATTAGCATTCTGAAAAATAGCATCCTATTCCAGGGTAACTCAATTTAAGTCTCTCAATTTCACAAAACCAATTCGTATTTCTTAGATCCTAAGGTTGTAGTTACCATTTGTACTATTTTGACATGAGGGAGAGAAATAGAAAAGGAAGGAATGACTTTGGCCAGGGGAGTATTCCAATTTGTAGGCATTAAAATAATATTGTAAGAGCAATACATTCAAAGAAAACATCAGGATAATATTACCTCAATAATATTCTTCTTACCAACAGAAAATCTGGATTTTCTGTTGCTTTTAGTTGTCATTATCTCTTTAATGAGCACTGATCTAGAACATTAGCCTTTCTTTGACTTTCGTGACATTGACATTTAAAGAGTTCAGGACAATTATTGTAGAAAGTCCTTCAATTTGGATTTATTTACAGATTCTCCATGATGACATTCAGCTTCTGTATTTTTGGCAGGAATATCACAGAAGTGACCCTGTGTCCTTCTAATTGCATCATATAGGGGACACATGACACCTTCCAGTCCTATTACTGATAATTATAACTTTCATCCCTTGTTAAACTGATTTCTGCAGGGGTTCTCCACTGTAACTACTTTTTTTTTTACCTTTTTTGTTAGTAAGTGTCATATGGAGAGAGACTTTGACAGCATGTAAATATCCTGTTTCTCATCATACTTTCACTCAATAGTTTTAACATACATTGATGATTCTTGCCTCAAGCAAATATTACTATGGTGGCTGTCAAGTGGTGATTTTATAATTCTCTTATTCCTTCTACATTTATTAGTTGGAATTCTACTATAAAGAGAAAATTTCTCCTCTACCCATTCACTTGTTTATTTTTTGTTTACTTATATCAATATAGAATACATCAATATTAATTTTCTGATTTTGATAATTGTATTATTCTTATGAAAGAGAATTATTTTCATTTTAGGAAAGCAATTTGACTTTTTCTAAGATTTTGTTTGTTTGTTTGTTTTAAGATTCAACATAAAAATATTTGTCTTTGTTTGAATTATTTCACATAGTACCTTTGAAGTCCATCCAAGTTGTTACAAATGACAAGGTTTCCTGTTTTTTTATGGCTGAATAATATTCCATTATATATACCACATTTTAGGTATCTATTCATCCATCCATGGAAACTTAGTTTCCATTTCTTTCTTGTCTATTGTGAATTATACTGCAATTAACATTGGGGTCCAGATATCTCATTGAGATAGTGATTTCATTTTCTCCAGATATATATCCAGAAGTGGGTTTGCCAGATCCTATGGTAGTCCTATTTTTAAACTTTTTGAGGAACCACCATACTGTTTTTCATAATGACTGAATCAATTTTCATTCCCACCAACAGTACACAAGTGTTCCTTTTTTCCACATCTTCACCAGCACTTGTTACCTCTTGTCTTTTTGATGATGGCCATTCTAACAGGTGTGAGGTGATATCTCATTGTGATTTTGATTTGCATTTCCCTGATGACATTAAACATCTTTTTATGAATGTGTTGGCAATTTGGACGTCTTCTTTGGAAAAATGTCAGTTTATTTGTCCATTTTTAAAAAAGGATTATTAGTTTTTTGGCTATTGAGTTTTATGAGTTCCTTATATTTTGTGGATATTAACCCCATATATCTAATATATGGTTTGCAAATATTTTCTCCCATTCTGTAAGTTGTATCTTTATTTTTATGATTATTGTTCAGAAGATATTTACTTTGATATAGTCCCACTTGTTAATTTTTGCTTTTGTTTTGTAATTATATGCTTTTGGCATCATACTCAAGAAAGCATCACCAAGACCAATGTCAAAGAGCTTTTCTCCTATGTTTTCTTCTAGGATATTTACAGTTTCAGGCCTTACTTTTTAAAGTTTTAAACTCATTTTGAGTTAATCTTTGTGAGTAGTGCAAAATGGGAATCTAATTTTATTCTTTTGCATGTGAATATCCAGTTTTCTGAATACAGTAAGTCCCCTACATATGAACCTTCAAGTTGTGAACTTACAAAGATGCAAATGTGCATTTGCATGTCCAATCATGTAAGTTAGTTCATGTGTCTGGTGTACATTGTCACATGCATATATCCTCTACAAGTGGTTGTGCTTTTGTGTACTTTACTGTACAATTCTGTATAGAGTACAGTAGTACAGTATCTTTATTTCAAGCTCAGGATGCCCAGAAGCAAGAGTAAAAGCAGTAGTGATGTAACTCGTACTGCTAAGAAGCACCAAGTGATAATAATGAAACTTTCTGTGCAACTCGAGGAGCTAACTAATGAAGACCTAATGGAATTGAAGGCCCAGAGAAAGGATGAAGAGAGACAAGAGGAAGAAGTAACTGAAAAACTGAAGAGATTCAGGATGCAGGAAATGGCAAGGGGATTTTCTTTATTTGAGGAGGAACTGTAAGTTTTTGAGGCACAGGACCCAAATGGTATATGAAGGTTGCAGCAGCTGTTCAGAATGCAATCCAGTGCTACTGTGTCATGTAAGATGAGAAAAAAAGAGCTACTATCCAGACATTACTGGATCCTTTATTCAAGAGGGTAGATAGAATTGAATTGAGCAAGGAACCAGAACCTGTTCCATCAACGTCAGGTGTGAGTGAAATTGCAGCTTGCCCTCTGTCTCTTATTGCTGACAATCTTTCAGCTCTACCATTTCCCACCTCCTTTCCCTCTTCCAGTGATTAACTCTTCTTGCCTGTTTATTCAATGTCAGCCCTTGTATGCCAGCTGTTGTACTGTATTTTCTAGGTACTGTACTGTAAGATTAAAAATGTTTTCTTTATTTTTTGTGTTTGTTTTTTAAAAATTACTTGTATGGAAAGTATTATAAACCTATTACAGTACAGTGTTATGTAGCCAATTGTGTTAGTTGGGTACCTAAGCTAACTTCGTTGGACTTACAAACAAATTGGACTTAGGAATGTGCTCTCGGAACGGAACTCATCCATATGTAGGGGACTTGCTGTACCATTGGTTGAAGAGACTGTTCTTCCCCCTATTATTTTTGGCTCTCTTGTCAAATATTAGTTACTTGTCTTCTTTATTGGATTGTGATTCTGTTCTATTAGTTTGTTTTCATGCCAACACCATACTAGTTTGATTACTATAGATTTGTAGTTTAGTTTGAAATCAGGAAGTATGATGCTTTCAGGTTTGTCTCTCTTTTTCTCAAGATTTATTTGGGTGTTCAGAGTTTTTGGAGGTTTTATACAAATTTTAGGAATACTTTTTCTATTTCTTTAAAAAATGCTGTTTTTAAAGCACTGTGATAGGGATTTGCAATAGGAATTGTGATAGGGATTGCACTGAATCTGTAGATAGCTTTGGGTAATATAAAAAATTTAACAATATTAATTTATCCAATCCATGAATATGGGATATCTTTCCACTCATGGGTCTTCTTCAATATACTTCATCACTATATTACAGTTTTCAGTGTACGTGTCTTTCATGTATTTGGTTAAATTTATTTCTAAGTAATTTATTGTTTTGTTATTATTGTATATGGATTTTTTCTTTTCCTGATAGCTCATTGTTAGAGCATAGAAATGTAACTGATTTTTGTACATTAATTTTGTACCCTACATCTTGACTGAATTTATTTATTAGTTCTAAGAGATTTTATTTTATTTTTTTGCGATATGCCGACCTCTCACTGTTGTTGCCTCTCCCATTGCAGAGCACAGGCTCCAGACGCGCAGGCTCAGTGGCCATGGCTCACGAGCCCAGCCGCTCCATGGCATGTGGGATCTTCCCGGACCAGGACACGAACCCGAGGCGGACTCTCAACCACTGCACCACCAGAAAAGCCCTAAGAGATTTTATTTTTGTCTTTAGAGTTTTCTGTATACAATATAATTTAATCTGCAAATAGATAAAATTTTACTTCCTGCTTTCCCATTTGGGAGCCTTTTATTTCTTTTTCTTGCCTAATTCCTTTAAGTTATATTGCATACGAGTAGTGAGAGTGGACACCCTTGTCTTGTTCATCATTTTAGAGTAATGGGTTTCACTTTTTTACATTTGAATATGACCTTAGCTCTGTGAAATATAAAGCTAAAAGAGCATCATGCAGTTTACTCTCAAGTGGTTCAGAAAATATATATATGTATATTTTTGCATACACACATAAATATAGACATATATATGTATATGTACACACACACACACATATATATATATACATATATATATATATATATATATATATATAGAGAGAGAGAGAGAGAGAGAGAGAGAATGATAAAACAAACAGGAAAATGTTAACAACATTTGGGGAATCCAGGTGGAAAATGTACAGATATCTTTGCAGTATTTTGCAACATTTCTGTAATTTTGAATTTATTTTAAAATAAAAATTTGAGGTGATACCTCATTGTAGTTTTGATTTGCATTTCTTTAATAATTAGTTATGTAGAGCATCTTTTCAAGTGCCTTTTGACCATCTGTATGTCTTATTTGGAGAAATGTCTTTTTAATTTTTTTTTTTTTTTTTTTTTTCGGTACGCAGGCCTCTCACCGCTGTGGCCTCTCCCATTGCGGAGCACAGGCTCCGGACGCGCAGGCTCAGCGGCCATGGCTCATGGGCCCAGCCACTCCGTGGCACGTGGGATCTTCCCGGACCGGGGCACGAACCCGCGTCCCCTGCATCTGCAGGCGGACCCTCAACCACTGCGCCACCAGGGAAGCCCAAGAAATGTCTTTTTAGATCTTCTGCTCATTTTGTGTTTCGGTATTTGTTTTTCTGATATTGACCTACGTGAGCTATTTGTATATTTTGGAGGTTAATGCCTTGTCAGTTGCATCATTTGCAAATATTTTCGCCCATTCTGTAGGTTGCCTTTTTGTTTTGTTTATGGCTTCATTTGCTGTACAAAAGTGTTTAAGTTTAATTAGGTCCATTTTTTTTAATTTATTTTCCATTACTCTAGGAGACAGATCTAAAAAGGTATTGCTGGGATTTATGTCAAAAATTATTCTGTCTATGTTTTCCTCTAGGAGTTTTACAGTATCCAGTCTTACATTTAGGTCTTTAATACATTTTGAGTTTATTTTTGTGTATAGTGTTAGAGAACATTCTAATTTCATTATTTTACATGTAGCTGTCCAGTTTTTCCAGCACCACTTTTTGAAGAGGCTCTCTTTCCTCAATTGTATATTCTTGCCTCCTTTGTCATAGATTAATTGACCATATGGGTGTGGGTTTATTTCTGGGCTTTCTATCCTGCTCCATTGATCTGTATTTCTGTTTTTGTGCCAGTAACATACTGTACAATATGGTATCACCTCACACCAGTCGGAATGGCCAACATCAAAAAATATACAAATAATAAATTCTGGAGAGTGTGTGGAGAAAAAGAAACCTATATATATATATATATATATATATATATATATATATATATATTTTTAAACTGAATCACTTTGCTGTGCACCTGAAACTAACACAACATTGTAAATCAACTATATTTCAATAAAAATTAAAAATAAAATGTTGAAAATTTTAAATATAATAATGAGCAACTATTGATTATATATATATATTAAATTTTATAATACATCCTTTCTTAAAAAATTATTTTATATTGGAGCATATTTGATTAACAATGTGTTAGTTTCATGTTACAGTAAAGTGATTCAGTTATATATATACATGTATCTATACTTTTTCATATTCTTTTTATAATATCTCCTTAAAGTAAACACAAATTCACTAACGAATGATGTCAGTGAAGCTTATTATTTATCAACATATTATACAACAATAAAATGGTAGCAGTCATATTGCAACTTCAATTTTTTGTTTCTTTTTAAATGTTAATTCAATATAATAAAACTTTTCCCAAATTCCTACATTGTCATTTTATACAAACAGCTGATAATGATTTTATTAGTTTATCATAGGGGAAGTATTTTTGCCCTTTTCTCCTCCTTCTTTTCCTTCCTTTTTTCTCTTCATTCCTCTCTCCTTTTTTGTCCTGCCTTTCCTTCTTTACTACATCTTTTCCTTCTTTCCTTCTTTGTGCCCTTCCTCTCTGCAGCCAGTAAACATTTACTGAGCATCTACAAAATACCCTACAATGTGCTAGATGCAAATGGAGATGGGGCATATGGGAGACACAAAAGAAACAAAGGGAGATCAATGGAAAATGCCATATTAAAGGATATTAAAAACTATTTGAGAGAAAGAAATAATCATTGAAAAGACCACTCACTCTCCATTTCTACATCAGAACATCAGAATCTCAGGTTACCAGTACAGGAAGATGGTATCATCCTCAAATATAGGAAGTAATTTAAAAGTCTATTTTGGACACAGTAAGAGTTATACACTTAGCTTACTTATTTTGAAAGTGATTTTGCTTTTTTTTTTTTCAACCTTTCCAGAAGTCTCTGCACTTATTAAATACTGAATAAATGGAATGCTACTCTTCAGGCGATTTGGCAAATTGAATACACTGAAACAATTTTCAGGACTATTTCTATTTCAGTTATCTATGAGTATTGACATGTCCCCTCCATATGCAAGGCAAACATCTCACCTCACTGTATTCTAGGCATATGCAGCCCAAAGGAGCTTACCAAGTTCAGTGCATAAATAGGGAAGAACATACCATGCATTTCAATATAATGAAGTCATAACCATAAAGACATTTACAAAGGAAGTTCTATAGCTCAGGGCAGCAGTAAAATAAGCACTACAATAAACATGCATTTTTATGAGACTATTTATTCATTTAACTAATTTACACATTAAAAACAAAAGTACTTAGTATTACAACTGTCACCATCTCCTTAGGTTAAAACAGTGATTAACTCTGAGATCCACAGTCATTTTGAGAAAAAAAAAAAAAAACATTCAAACACCAAATGAATCACTCTTCTTTTAAAGTTCCAAGGCCCGTGTATTACAGATCCCAATGAATATCTATAATTCCACTATAGAGTTAGATTGAAAAATTATACATGTTTTCTGTTCTTCCTTGGTTATTTTAAGAATATATGACAGTGGAGAAGGGGGTACCTCCAGGCATTGTTAAGTACCAGAACAAAATCCTCATCTGAATCAGACAAGAATCTAGGCAAGATGGAAAAATATTTGAAGCTTGTCTTCTTAGCTTTCTTTGCTCTTTTCTTCTGTCCATACCTTATTACTATTCTTCTTAAACATACCTTTATATGAGAAAGTTTTCTACTGTCTTCTTTCTGTATCTAAAATAATTCATTCAAGTTGATCCTAACTCTGATATATGAGATAGAATGTTTTCCTTTCAGGGTAATTTGTTGTTTAATAGAACAATTGGTATTGATCAGATAATCTTGGAGGGAATGTGAATTATGTTCTGTCTCTGTCACTAAATTGCTTTACGGATCTGGATAAGGCCCCACCCACCTATGTATTTTTGAACCAGATTGGTTATTTTCAATGGAGGTTGTCATGCCTCAATGATGGGAGGAGTATATAAAAATGTGAGTGGAGGTAGCTTTCAAAAATCATACAGGGAACCTTATTTTTAGTTTTTTAAGGAACTTCCATACTGTTCTCCCTAGTGGCTGAACCAATTTACATTCCCACCAACAGTGTAGGAGGGCTCCTTTTTCTCCACACCCTCTCCAGTCTAGTAGATGTTTTAATGATGGCCATTCTGACCTGTGTGAGTTGATAACTTGTAGTTTTGCTTTGCATTTCTCTAATACTTAGTGATGTTGAGCATCTTCTCATGTGTCTTTTGGCCATCTGTATGTCTTCTTTGGAGAAACGTCTACTTAGCTGGGAGTATGTCATTAACAGATACACACTACCATATATAAAATAGATAAACAATAAAGATTTATTGTATAGCACAGAGAATTGTGTAATAAACCATAATGGAAAAGAATAAAAAAAGAATATATATATTTATGTATATATATGTGTGTGTGTATATATATCTGAATCACTTTGCTGTACGCCTGAAGCTAACACAACATTGTAAATCAACTATATTTCAATAATTTGTTTAAAAAGCCAAAAAAAATTTATACAGTTAACCTGAAACACCCCCACCCCTGGGATTTTCTTCCCTCTACATGTATATATTCCCAGATGAGAATCACTAGACTTAAAGATTTTGAAGGCATTTTTGCCACTAAATACAGGATGGATAATGTATACTAAGACATATTTTTGTGTCTCACTCAAATGCTGATTTGTGACTCAAGAAAAATGTAGAAATACATATAAGAGTGATGTTTCTGTAGGGAAAGTATTGAGTCTGCTTTGATATATAAAAAGCAAGTTTTTCAATGTGTATGTTAACTCTTTATTCAATTTATTAACAATAAAAAATAATAATAAATATTCATTATCAGTAACAAAATGCTTATTACATTTCTCACAGATCAGTGAGACAAACCAGTGAATACTAAAAACAAAAACACTGCTGCTCCTTAAGGTGTGTGATTCTAAAATTCTATTAATCTCTAGTGGTGAAAATTTCAAGTTCTAGAACAGATGAAAATATTTGGGAATAAGGAGTTTTACTGGTGTTTTCTAAAGCACTCTACACTTGCACCCCTTAATTGATGCTTGCATGAAGTTTTTTGTGGCCGATTGGGAATAAATGAATACAAGTATATATTTTATGATCTACATACTGATTGCTCTTCTTTCCTAGGTTTAAATTACACATCTCTCATTTATTTTGTTTGTTACTCTGCAAATCTCTTTACCGCCCTTAACCCCAGTTTTTTCACAGAAGTGATATGAGAATGATGATGTCTATCTCATACAGAGTTATTGTGAAGATTAAATTAGATAATGTATTGCTGCTTGCTTCATAGACTCTTGCTCAATCTGAGGAGTTACATGGAAGAAATTGTGAGAGCTTGGCAAGTAGACTATAAACGCTGGGTATCTATGCCACTAAGGTAAGCACTTAGTATATCTAGCTGGGACCAGAAAGTGTCATCATTCTAGGTTGTGCCAATATAGATGTCAGGATTGACAAGAAACAATAGTAGATCTCAATATAATTAATATTTAAATGAAATAGTTCTAAGTCAGCTAGATTTTCTAGTAGTTCTCAACCCAAGTTGGTATTAAAATCACTTGGAGGTGCTTTTACAAAATGTTCATTATGTTCCAATCCAGACCAATTGAATTAGAATCCCTGGCAACTGGTGCCCTGAGAACCAATATTTTCTTTAATTCTCCTTGGGCAAATCTTATATGCAACCAGGATTGAAAGCCACTGCACTTAAATAATTCTGCAAAGTTTTCAAAGTTGCCTCTTCACCTAGGTCCCCAGTGTTCTTCTTTTTCAGGTTTTTCATGTCACCTCATAAAGAATCAACTCGATTAATTCAGAATGAAGGAGCTTAGGAATGAACTTCAGTGAATTTTCTAGCACTATAAGATCAGTGTTTGAGGTCTATCTTGGCATAGCCCTGATGCACTGCACACTAGACTTTTGGAACTATGTGACTTTCCTGGTGCTCCTTAAATCTTGTTATCTTGATGAATCACTGTCTTCTCTATCCATGTGTAAGAATTCAGACTATAAGACAAAAAGATGTCAAGCCTCACTGGGTTTCCCTGATGGAGAGAAGGTGATTCCCTGTCTCTCAGTTGTTCTCTCTGGGGGCAGCTGCAGCATTCTAATTGGACTCTATATGGTATTTGAGCAGCATTGGTCCAGGGCTGTGGCATAGAGTAGCTCTGCCACTAGATCTTGAATGATGAGGAATGCAAAGTCACAACTGTTGCTTTCTAAACAAGGTTTTATTGGTTTTTGTTTTTACTCATTTGTTGGAATCAAGGAAAATGTAATCTCTAGTTTTTGCTTTTAAGAACACCCTAATCTGATATTATGGTAGATTGAGTGCAAAAAAAAAAGGCTCACTTCTCCAGCCTTCCCTATATTCATGCTCTTGGCAGTTGATTTTGCCCTAGTTATCCTACCTCAAGTGATGGAATCTAGCTCTCCATTCATTTAATCTGGACTGACCTTCTGACTTGCTTTGGTCAACATAATGAAACAGATAAAACAATGTGTCAATTCAGCTCCTAGGCTCTTTGTACACTTCTGTTCTCTATCTTGGAACCCTGACTTTTCATGAAACATACCCAGGGTAGTCTGAGAGACATTGATAGGCCATGTGAAGGAGTCCTAGACATGGACCAAAGTGACCTGCAAGATGAATGAAGACAAATGATCAGAGCCAACTGAGATCACCCAAATATTTCCCTGATCAGTAGAGCTGCCTAGCCAATCTGTAGACTAATGAAAATTATTACCTCTTAATAATTATTACTGTTTAATAAAAGTAAAATTATTACTATTGATAAATTAAACATTTATTACATGCTTGTTGCTTTAAACCATTAAGTTTGGGGATGGTTTGTTATGCAGTAATAGCTAACTGATACAGTGGAAGTATACAACCACTGAGGGGATTGTTTTATTCCCAATTCTCTCTTCCGTTGGTGTCAGAAATGGACACTTAAATTAAATTTTGTCTTTATTACTCTTTGTGAGTCACTTAAAAATAATCAGATTTATAAATTGAAATTTATTTACTTGTCTGCATGATCCATTATAATTAGTTCCATGAAGAAAAAAAAAGGAATCCACATTGTACACTACTGGATCTCTATAGTACTTGGCACATAATAGATGCTCAATATATCTTTGAATGTGTGAATGAGTAAATAGATGCTGTAACAAGTATCTGAAAACAGAAGTGGCAGAAGAGATTAGTAATGCTCAGAATGAAAGATAGAAGACTTGGGAAGAGTGTGATAACTTCTTGAAAATATTTTCCAGATTTCCACAGGAAAAC